>NW_006921606.1:9334297-9360014 GCF_000298275.1 Orycteropus afer afer
ACAAAAATCCTCACAACTGGACCAATGAGCAGCATCACAATAAATGGAGAGAAGATTGAGGTTGTCAAAGAATTCACGTTGTTTGGTTCTACAATCAATGCCAATGGAAGCAGCATTCAGGACATTAGACACTGTGTAGTATTGGGAAAGTCAACTGCAAAGGAACTGTTTCAAGTGCTGAGGAGCAAAGATGTCTCCTTGGGAACTAAGGTGCGCCTGACACAAGCCATGATATTTCTAATCGCCTCATATGCATGTGAGAACTGGACAATGAATAAGGAAGACCGAAGAAGAGTTGATGCTTTTGAGTTGTGGTGCTGGCGAAGAATGCTGAAAGTACCGTGGACTGCTAAAAGAACTAACAGATCTGTCCTGGAGGAAGTGCACCCAAAATGCTCCTTGGAAGTGAGAATGGCCAGACTTCGTCTCACCTACTTTGGTCATGTTGTCAGAAGGGACCATTCCCTGGAGAAGGATGTCATGCTTTATAGGGTGGAGGGTCGACGAAAGATGGGGAGACATTCAACGAGATGGATTGACATGGTGGCTGCGATGAAGGGCTCAAGTATAGCAGTGATCGTGGGGCTGGCGTGGGACTGGGCAGTGTTTCATTCTGCTGGACATGTGGTCACTATTAGTTGGAAGAGGCTCAATGGCACCTAACAACAACAACAAATATATATATATATATATGGTGGTAATATGAACATTTTCATTACTATAGTATTTTGTATGTCTAAAACATTTAATACTAATAAAAAAAGGTAAAAAAAAGGAAGGCAGAAAAATCAGATTGTTTCAAAGTATTATAGATCAGAATAGCATCAGACTTCTTTAAATGAGCAATGAAACCAGAACAGTATTAAGTAGCTGTAAGTAGCAGTATCTTCTGATTTTGTGAGAAACTAAATTCTGACCTAAAATTCTGTACCCAGAAAAATCATCCAGAAGGTGTGAAAGATGAAAGAAAAATATATCTTCATGCAAAGAAGTTCTTATGTAAATTTTCAAAAATCTACTGAAAGTTGAATTTCCTAAAAACAAGAGAAGAAGCCAGGAAACAGGACGAAATATGCTCCAGAATCAAGGTATCCAATGTAAGAGAAGCATGAGTAGTCTTCCCAGGATGATGGTGAAGAAAAATCTAGGTTGATAGTTGAGAACAACCTTAGAATAGGGATCAACAAATGACAGCAACAAGTTTCCTTCTGCTTGTGTAAATAAAGTTTTATTGGAGCAAAGTGATGCTCATTTATTGATGCATGTCTACAGCTATTTTCTCTGTGTGTGTGTGTTGTTTGTTTTCAGTACAACAGCAGAATTGAGTAGCTACAGTATAAACTGTATGGCCCACAACCCTAAAATATTTGTTTTCTGGTTCTTTAAAGAAAGTTGTTGCAGATACCTGTCCTAAAGTACAATTGCATAATTTGGAGCAAGAACATGGAGGGCTACAAGGAGGTCTTCCAAAAGGAGGAAATGAAAAGAAATTGGTAGATAAATGAATGTGTTTGATTTTATTGAGAAAAGCTTTACAGCTTAGTGAATTTAGAAATGAAGCAATGGTGGCTGCTATCCTGTGAAGATTTATTTTGAAAATAAGTAGAGAAATGCTCAAGTTTGTCATAAATCAATTCAGTTACTTTACTGAAAGGGAGTTATGGCACAGTGTAGAAGTAAGACCCCAAGACATTCATTTAGACCTGGAGAATCAGGGTAAGGTGAAGTTAGTCTGATAATTAAAGTCCCAATCATCAGATAGTTGGATTTAACAAATAGTCTTGAGAAGGCTTGATCAGCAGCTCGTCCTCAGAGGAGGTCCCTCATAGCTGGGGTCTGAGGCCAGAATCAGTGGTCAGAGTTTCTGACAGAGCCTCTGGCAACAGCCTCAGTCTTCAGAGAGCATCAGAGATATGGCAGACAAAGTTTTGGTTTGCCTCTATTTTGCACCAGTTGGAAGAACAAAAGCCCAGGGTTTTTATGTGGTTTAGTCCCTCTGGTCTTGCATGATAAGGGTCTCATCAGGAAGTGTCCAGCTCACATGGCATCAGGTAACTCACATTCATAATCAATGGTGAAAACTGAGATGTCTTAATATTTATAGGAGCTCTGGTGACATAGTGTTTATAGCATTTGGCTACTAACCAAAAGATCAATGGTTCAAACCCACCAGCTGCTCCATGGGAGAAAGATGCAGTCTGCCTCCACAAAGATTTGCAGCCCTGGAAACGCTGTGGGGCAGTTCTGCTCTGTCGTATAGTGTCCTGTTCTGGTTACCTAGTGCCACTCTGACAAGAATATACCACAAATTGGATAGCCTTAACTAACAGTTTATTCTTACAATTTGGAGGCTTTAAGTCCAAGTTCAAAGTGCCAGGCTCTAGGGACCGGGTGAAAGCCCCATGACTTTGGGCTTCAGCTTTGCCTCTTGCTCCCAGCCCACTGAAGCTAGAGAAATCTCTTCACTCAGGCAGCTACTGGCTGCTGAGGCTAACAAGCCCAAGGTCAACAATTAAAATGGCACAGTCCCAATGTTACCAAACCACATGCCAGGCCATTAATTCAAGTCCATTGTAAGTCCCAAGGTTGGCAGAGAATGGCAGGCTGGTGAACAACAACTCGGCTACATGCAAGGTTCAAGTGTGCCATAAGCTAGAGACTATCCCCAAGGCTTCTCCTTAAATATACAGGAAGCAGACCACATCCCAAAGACAGCTACAGCTGCTTGTGGTAGATTCCACCATGAAGCTGATTGCCAGTCTCATCATGGGGAAAAACTACTACCAGCTACCCGGCCAGTCAACCAGGCCCAGTCAAGTTGACATACAAATTTAACTACCACAGTCACTATGTGTCAGAATTGACTTGATGGCAGTGGGTTTGGTTTGGGTTTGGGTTAACATAGATGCACATTAAGGAACAAATGGTTAAACCCTTAGAATACTTGCCAAAAGATTAGGGGTTTGTACACTCTCAGAGATGCCTTAGAAGACATGTCTGGTGATCTGCTTCTGAAAGGACACAGCCTTGAAATCCCTATGGAGCAGTTCTACTTCACAATGCATGAGGTCACCATGAATTAGAATCTACTTAATGGTAAGTAACAGCAACAACAATGTCATGCCATGCATAGCAAAGTAGTTGTTCACAAGGTACTTCTTGATATGATTAAAAGTTCTTTATGTCAGAGAAGTTGTCAGTTTTAGGTTACTTACAACTTAGCTTAAATGTTCAAGTCATACATTACATGTTTCATACATATGTGATTTGGGATCACTGTATTATACACATATATCACAGCTGCATAGAAAACTAAAGAAACTAAAAGTAATTATGCAATTTGTATCTCACAAGTAAACCAAAAGTTGCAAGAGAGTATTTGTAATCATGGAACTCTCAGTAGCTTGTCTGTGAACAATAATTCATTGGAATAATGACATGAATACTTAGTATTGATGAATGCTGACATGAATACTTAGCAATGTTAGATGCAGGACGTAAATGTAAGTGGGATGGATGAAATATAGCTAAATACTAATCCTTCAAAGCAGAATATTAATAGATTATATATAAAATTGAAAAACCAACTAATATATAAAAACAAGACTGTTATATCAAAGTATGGGGGTAAGTATCCGAACAAGTATTTTGATTTTCAATATAAGACTTATAGAACTTTTTAAAGTATGAACATTTAATTAATATGAAACATATAATTAATGTATAAAATATAATTTGGAACAGGATGACAGCGTTGTAACTATCTCTTTATTAACTTGCTGAGGTCATTTTATAGTAAATAGGCAAAGAAACATGAATCAAGATGCCTAGCTTTTCTGTACGGTTTTCTCTGTGGTCTACCTGGCTTAGGTCATTTTAAAACAACGTACAAACGAAGACCTAATTAAGACACACATGCACATGAATAAAGGGAGGGACAGTGGGAACAGAGTGAGGGAGGAAGGAAAGAACCTTTGTTCTTTGATGAAATTATGAAAAAATGACTTTCCTGCAAATTAACCCCTTCCTCCTTCCCAATTGCTTTTGAAAAATGGCTAAGTGTTCTGATGGTGAACTGTTAGGGAAATCGTTGCCTTAAAAAACTTTACAGTGTAGTTGTTAAACAATACTAATAAACCATAAGTAACAAGAGAAAACATTTATATTCATTTATTCAAGAAATATTTACCCACTCTCTAACAAGCACTTTTCTGTGAACTGAGAGTATAGTAGTGGAAAAGTCCAATGTCCAAAGAGCTTATAGTCTACTGGGAGAGGTAAATAATAAACAAACACAGGTATCACACGGGGATAAGTGCTATACAAAGAATTGCTATAGGATGACTTCATATCTGAGGATTCCAGGAGGAGATGACATTTAACTGGGATCTCAGTGACAAAGAGCCATCCCCAAATATCTGGGGGAGAAGCATTCCAGGGAGAGTAGTTGATGCAAATATTCTAAGGAGCAATTAAGACATGCAGGTTCAAGGAATAGAAAAGACAGGATGCAAACTATAGTGAGTGAGTAAGGGAGTGAAATTGGGTGGTCGACCAAGAGAGTTCAAATTGTTGGCTAAGCATGTAAGTATCACCTGAAGAGCTGCAATCATATAAATGATATCACATTATATATTATGTCTGAAACTTGTTAATTTCCCTCATTATGCTTATAAGATTTTCCATGTTGATACTTTCAGTTATACTTTATTTTTTTCTCTGTATTTGAAGGACTCAAGTTTCCCAGTTGAAATGGCTATCATAATGAATGAACTAGGAGCTACACTAAGGCATATCTCTGTGGCACTGTAGAATTCCATAGACAATATGAGACTCTAAAAGCTTCTAGGGGGAAAAATTAAGTCACTTGGTATGCTAAATAATTGTTTGTCCTTAACCCATTCCTGAACTTCTGTGTTTAGAAGGCTAAAAGTGTGCAAACTAGATTCCTAAGACTTTTGACAGCTGGGCTCTAATAACTTTTTGCAATAGAAAACACTGGCAGAATATTGGAAGGAAAGAGGAAGAAAAATAGCCACAATGGTTTCAGCAATAGCCCCAGTAGTTTCTCTTCAGTGGCCCCAGAACAGGCTGCATGGCACCGGCAGCAGATCAGAGAAGGTGCAGGTTCAGGAGTCCAGTCAAGAGTAATGATAGCTTCTTTAGCTGGATAGTACTCAGTATTCTCTTGCTGCTCTAGAATTTTCTTTCCCTCTTGTTTCTGTACCCCTTCTATCGCCTTTGCAAACAATTCCTTGGAGTCTATATATTTCTGTTTTCTGGCTTTTCCCTGACTTATTTTCTACAATATGATAGATTAGCTCTTTTTAAAAAGCTCTACCACAATCTCCTAGAAATGCTGGGTGAAATATAATCAACATATTAAATGCTTGGCTTTTATAAATTTTATATACAAAAGATGGTAATGGAAATGCTCAGGGACCAAAAAAAAAAAAAAAAAGGAAGATAATATTTTAAAAGGTCTGAAAACATTAAATGTTGGTGAGGATTTGTTGCAACTTAACTTACATTACCTCCTCCAAAAAGAAATCCAAATTGACTCCTGTTGAGTTGACTTGTAGTGACCCCTCCTTGGGTTTCCAAGGTGAAGTCTCTACAGAAGCATATTGCCCATTCTTCCTTCGGAGGAGTGGCTGGTGTGTTTGAACCACCAGCCTTCTGGTTAGTAGTCAAATCATATAGGCATTATGTCACAAGTGGTCCTACTTGGAGGGAGTATAAAGTACTGTTACTACTTTGGAACACAATAAGTAATCACTAGTGAAGTTGAAAGAAGCCCTGGTGACACAATGGTTAAGTGCTCAGCTATTAGCCAATAGGTCAGGAGTTCAACCGTTGCTGAAGAGGAGTAGATGTGGCAGTCTACTTCCATAAAAATCACAGCCATTGAAACTCTATGGGGCAATTCTACCCTGTCCTATAAGGTCACTATAAGTCAGAATTGGGTTTGGTAAAGTTGAAGATAAATGTTCATCAGGACCTAGAAATTCTACTTGTAAGTATACTTGTCTTAGAGAAATCCTCTCATATGTACCAAAGAAAATATGTACAATGAAATTTATGTTGGATAAAGTAATGATAACTGGAATATTTATCAACAGAATAATTGATAAGTATATTGTGGTATAGTCAAAAACTCCAGAAGTCCAAATTAGGGAGTATGCTGCTTTAGGGAAAATTCTTTTTTTTATGTCTTTCAGATTCTAGTAGCTGCCAGGAATCCTAAGCATTTCTGGGCTCATAGATATATCTATTCTGTCAGTGTAGGGTTATCTGATAAGCAAAGTAAGTATGAGCTTAATTGTGCTTACTTACTTATCTGTCGTGAACAATGTTACAGTTTTTCACCACATCAAAGATTCTGCTTCTAGGTATGGCTGGCAACTGTTTCTCTCCCAGTCCCATAGCATCTTCCTAAGGAATCAAAGCCTCTTTTCAAATTTACAGTCCCTGACAGGGATGGAGTACCAGCAAGGAAGGTAAATATGGCTTTACTTGTTTATTTTTAAAATTATTTTAATTTGCTTGGGCTGCAAATTTACAAAGCAGATTTGTTTTAGGTTCATGCACATTTGATTTCATGGCCCTATTACCCTCTCCAACCATAAAACACTCTCCTCCCCTCTCCTCCCTGTGACTACCCTCTCCTTGTGCCCTTCTAATCTATGCACTCCTGTCTGTCCAGCTTTTCTTCTGTGTGAATGCTGTCCCTCTGAAGTCTCATTGCTGGTTGATCTAAGGGGTGCATCTCCCTAGAGTAGGTGGGTGCATTGCCCTGGGGTAGGTGTTCTGCATGCAGGTCTTTCTATTGTTGGCTTAGAGCCAAACCATGGAACTGATTCCATTTTTAAGCCTGAATGGTAACCTGGGGCCATAGTCTTAGGGGTTCACAAGTCTCTATCCAACCAGTAATTCTGGTCATTTTTGGAACATGGCTTTGCTTGTGCTTACTTCCTAATCTGTAGTGAACAATTCAACCTGGTGAAACCTATGTGCAATTATTCACAGCCTATGTAAAATTATTTATATCCCATATGCAATTTTCATACCCTATGTACAACAGAATGAAGCATTGCCAGTCCTGCTCCATCCTCACAATCATTACTATGTTTTGGTTCATCTAATTGAGGGTCTCCCTCTTTTTTACTGACCCTCTGCTTTACCGAGCATAATGTCTTTCTCCAGGAAATGGTCCCTCCAGCTAGCACATCCAAAGCAAGTGAGATAATGACAAAGGACTTATCTCCAAAATTTATGGAAAACTTCAACACTTCAATGCCAAATAGACAAACAGTCCAATTAAAAAATGGACAAGGAACAGACACTTCAGTAAAGATGATATGCTGGTGGCCAACAAACACATGAGGAATTGCTCACCATCATTAGCCATTGTTGTTGTTGTTGTTATGTGCTGTTGAGTCGGACCCAACTCTTAGTGACCCCTCCTTGGGTTTCTGAGGCAGTATCACTACAGGAGTAGCTTGCCCCATCTTCCTTCCAAGGAGTGGATGGTGGGTTTGAACCGCTAGCCTTCTGGTTAGCAGTCAAGTGCCTTAGGCACTATTCTACCAGAGCTCCCTCATTACCCATTGGAGAGATGTAATTCAAAACAACGATGAGATATCATCTCATCCCAGCAATAATAGCAAAGTTCAAAAGACAGACATCGAATGCTGATGAGGTTACAGAGAGATTGCAACTCTCATACTCTGTTGGTGAGTCTTTGAAATGGTGCAACCATTGTGGAAAGTGGTATGGTGTTTCCTTAAAAAAACTGAAAATAGAAATACTATTTGAACCAGCAATTCCATTACTAGGAGTATATCCTAAAGAGGTGAGAGACAGGATACAAATAGACATATGCAAACCCATGTTCATTGCAGCAAAATTCACTATAGCAAAGAGATGGAAACAACCTAAATGCTCATCAACAGATGAATGGATAACCAAACTATGGTGCATTCACACAATGGAATTCTATGCTACATTAAAGAACAATGAAGAATACGTGAATCATCTCACAACATAGGTGGATCTGTATACATTAAGCTAAGCGAAATAAGTCAATCACAGAATGACAAATATTGTATGAGACCATTACTGTAAAAAGTCAAGGAAGGGTTTGCTTAGGGAAGGGAACTTACTTTGTAGGTTACTAGGGATGGGAGGTATTGGGAGGGGGAAATTTTGGACTAGTTGTGGGCCACATGTTGAATTGGGTAATGGGATGGATGGCATGGAAAGAGTCTGTGACCAGCATGATAACACTGGGGAAAGGGAAGACATCAAATTGTGCACATAAGATATAGACAGCAAAGGCTAATACCAGTATATGCACAATACTGCATGACCACTAACACCAAACACCAGGTTACAGATAAATACATAGACAACTGAGAAGATCAGATGGGGGTCAGTGAATAGGAATACACTCTAGACCAATGGTAGATTCAGTGGAAGATAATCTTGGACAGACACTCGAGATACAAAATAACCACAATCATTACAGGAGCAACAGAAGAACAGAAGACAGACTTGGAGTAATCCCTCAGAGACAGATAAACACCTTGGGAGAGAGAACCACCAGGTCTGCTAACTCAGTCTATAGTACTGGGGGACACTAGGCTCAATTGGTATAACAGAATACATAAAAATCTTGTCCCACCACCTACTTTGGTGAGTAGCGACTGAGGTCTTAAAAGCTTTCGAGCGGCCATGCAAGATGAGGCTAATTGTCTCCGCTCGTCTGAAGCGAAGAAGATTGAAGAAAACCAAGGGCATTCGGAAACAATCAGCCCTAGGATTTAATGGACCTCCAGAAGAGAAGAACTAGATGGTGCCCAGTTATCAATGCCAACCACTTGGTAAGGGATCAAAACTGGAAACCCTGAATAGAGTGGGAGGAAAAATGTGGACAAAATTCAAAAACACAATAATGACCAGAACTACTAGTCAGATGGAGTCTGGTGGGACCCCCAAGACTATTGCCTTGGGATACACTTCAGGCCTGGGATGAGACTCATTACCAAGGACTGGGTTTCAGCCCACCAGTAGTAAGACTTACAGGCAGAACAACCAACCCAGGGCGATGCACCCACCTACTGTACCGAGATACACCCCTTGGAACAATCAGTCATGGAACACCAGAGTGGCAACATCACATGAAAGGAAAGCTCAACAGACAGGTGTGTATAATCAAGAAGGGCACAGGGATGGGAGTGGGATCTCAGGGAAGGGAGAAGAGGAGAGTAGGTTAGGGCTAGGGATGGTAATCAGGGAGTGAAACCAAGTATACATGAACTGTTGAATGTAAAACAAATTCTGCTCTGTAAATTTGCACCCCAAGCACACACATACACACACACACAAATTAAAAAAAAATGGTAAGTGAGATGAAGTCTCATCATCCTCACTTCAAAGGAACATTCAGGCTGTACTTCCAAGACAGAATTGTTCCGGATTCTAGCAGTCCATGGTATATCCAATATTCTTCACCAACACCATAATTCAAAGGCATAAATTCTTCTGTCTTCCTTATTCACTGTCCAACTTTCCCATGTATATGAGGCATTTGAAAAGACCATGGCTTGTACCAGGTATTTCTAGTCCTCAAAGTGACATTTTTGCCTTTGAATACTTTAAAGAGGTCTTTTGCAGCAGATTTGCCCAATACAATATGCCATTTGTTTTCTTTTATCTTTTTTAAAAATTAATTAATTAATTTTTAAATTGTGATGTGGGTGAATGTTTACAGAGCAAATTCACTTTCCATACAGCAGTTCACACACACTTTGTCTCATGACATTGACTACAATTTACCACAATGCAACAGCTCCCCTCCCACTTCCTCCTGATAGTTACCTCTTCCCTGTGTCCATCTCTCCATGTACTCTCGCCCCCTGAACTGTCTCCCTGTGCATAAACAGCCCTTCTTTCTCTCATGATTGTTCTCTCCAAGGAGTGTATCTACCTCAGGTATATGTTCAACTCATATACCTGTCTTTTTTTTGGCTGGAAACCACAGGTGTGGGTTAAATTCCAGATCTGAAGGGCAGCTAGAGACCATAGTCTCAGTGGTTCCACCAGGCTCTATCAGACCAGCAAACCTGCCCCCCCTTTTTTTTCCCAAAATTATTTTGAGTTTTGTTCCACATTGTTCTTGCTCTCTATCCAGGATCTCTGACATAGATCCCCCTCTGAGTGGTTGACAGTGGTAGCTGGGCACCATCTAATTCTTCTGGTCTCATAGTTGTATAGGTTGTGGATTGCATGGTATACCAGTCACTAGGACTAATTGTTTCCACGAATCTTTGATTTTCTTCATTCTTCTTTGCTCTGGACAAGGAGAGACCCATTGTTGCATCTAGATGGCTGCTTGTAAGCTTTTAAGATCCCAGTTGCTACTCGCCAAAGTAGGAGGTGGAAGAATGTTTTGTGTAGTATGTTATGCCAATTGAGCTTGATGTCCCCTGTGACTATGGTCCCGAGCCCACAGGATCAACTACTCAGTCCCTCTGGGTAGCTGGATGTGCCCAAGAAGTGACTACAACCTTGTCCTTGTCAGCTCTACTATACTCCTGGGAATTTTTTAAAACATACAAATACACTTGTAGAACCATCGTCTGTCACCCTATACATGGTCTTGAGTATACTCCCTGCCACACAGACATATGCCATTTGATTTCTTGACTGCTACTTCCATAAGCATTGACTGTGGATCCAAAAAAATGAAACCCTGGACAACTTCAATCTTTTCTCTGTCCATCTGATTGTTGCTTATTGGTCCAGTTGTGAAGACTTCTGTTTTCTTTATCTTGAGGTATAACTCACACTGAAGTCTTTGAACTTCATCAGAAAGTGTCTCTAGTCCTCTTTACTTTTAGCAGGTAAAATTGTATCATCTGTATATCATAGGTTCTTAATGAGTCTTCTTCCAATCCTGATGGAACATTCTTCTTCATAAAGTTCAGCTTCTTGGATAATTTCTTCAGCATATAGCTTGAATAAGTATGGTGAATGGGTAAAACACAGATGCACAGCTTTCTTGATTTTAAACCACTCAGTATCCCCTTATTCCGTTTCAATGATTGCCTTAGTCTTTGTACCTGAGCACTGAGAAGTGTCCTAGAATTCACATTCTTCACAATGTTATCTATAATTTCTTACGTTCCACACAGTCGAATGGTTTTGTATAGTCAATAAAACACATGTAAGTCTGGTAGTGGGAGCTCTGGTAGGATAGTGGCTAAGGCACTTGGCTGCTAACCAGAAGGCTGGCAGTTCAAACCCACCAGTCACTCCTCAGAAGGAAGATGGGGCAATCTACTTCCATAGTGATACTGCCTCGGAAACCCAAGGAGGGGTCACTATGAGTTGGGTCCAACTTGACAGCACATAACAACAACAACAACAACAAAGTCTGGTAGTCTCTGCTTTCAGCCATGATTCATCTGACATCAGGAATGATATCCTTCGTTGTATATCCTCTTGGGAATCTGGTTTGTTTTTCTGACAGTTCTCTATCATTGTACTGCTGCAACAATTCTGGAATTATTTTCAACACAATTTTACTTGCACGTGATATTAATGATATTGTTTGATAATTTCTGCATTCTGTTGAATCACTTTTCTTTGTAATGGGCACAAATACAGATCTCTTCCAATTGATTGTCCAGGAAGACTGCTGTTTTCCACATTTTTTGGCATAGATAAGTGAGTGCTTCCAGCATTACATCACTTTATCAAAACATCTCAATTGGTATTCTATAAATTCCTGTGCCTTGTTTATTGCTAATGCTTTCAGTGCAGCTTGGACTTCTTCCTTCAATACCATTGGTTCTTGGTCATATGATACCTCTTTAAAGGGTTGAATGTCAATCAATTTTTTTTTTTTAATTGCATAGTATCTTTTTTTCTTTTTAATTATTGTAATTTGGATGAAAGTTTACAGAACAAATCCATTTTCCATACAGCAGTTAATATATACTTTGTCTCATGACATTGACTGTAATTTCCACAATACAACAGCTTTCTTCTCACTTCCTCCCCACAGTTACGTCTTCTGTGTGTCCTTCTTCCCCATTCACTCCTGCCCCCCAAGCTGTCTCCCTGTGCATACACAACCCTTCTATTCTCCCATGATTGATCTCTCCACAGAGTGTATCTACCTAATGGAAATGTTCAGTTCTTATTCCTGTCTTTTGTTTGGCTGGAAGCCACAGGAGTGGGTTCAATTCCAGACCTGAAAGGCAACTGAGGAGCCATAGTGTCAGAGGTTCCACCAGGCTCTATCAGAGCAGCTAACCTGGTCCTTTTTTTTTTTTTTTAATGATTTTGTTCCACATTGTTTTCCCACTCTATCCAGGATCTCCTACATAGATACACCTCTGAGAGGTTGACAGTGGTAGCCAGCACCATCTAGTTCTTCTGGTCTCATAGTCAGTCATACAGTCTGAGGATAGCATGGTGTACCAGTCCCATGTACTAATTGTTTCCATGTGTCTTTGGTTTTCTTCATTCTTCTTTGCTCTGGATGAGGAGAGACCCATCATTCCATCTAGATGGCTGCTTGTAAGCTTTTAAGATCCCAGTCGCTACTCACCAAAGTAAGATGTTGAACAATGTTTTTGAATAGTATGTTATGCTAATTGAGCTTGATATCTCCTGTGACCATGGTCCCAATCCCAAAGGTCCAACTACTCACTCCCTTTGAGTAGCTGGCTGTGGCCAAGAAGTGACTACAAACTTGTCCCTTGTCAGCTCTACTATATACCTGCAAATTCTTACAGAACATACAAATACACTTGCAGAAACATTATCTGCCAATCCTATACATGGTCATGGGCACACTCCCTCCTGCATAGACATACCTAATAGTTAAGCCTGTCCACCCATCTATCCACTCCTAGATCAATGTTGGCCATCACTAATACTGTCCTGTATGTACAAAAGGGTTCATCTTTGTTGTCTGTACCTACCATGCACCTCTCTATGTCTTCCTCTTCCTCAATGCCACTGTATTGATCACTCACATTTGGTACATTGCCTTTCCATTCACCCAAATCAGTTTTTGTCACTACCTATCTAGCAATGTTACCTCCCTTGGTCTCCCACCCCTGGTAACCAACAAGGAAAATTTCCTTCCATATACAAATCTATCCTTGACTTTTTACAATAACAGACTAATACAGTATCTGTCCTTCTGTGATTAAATTATTTCACTCAGCATAATAATGTCCTCCAAGTTTATCCACGGTATGCAGTGTTTTACAGATTCTATGTTATTTTTTAGGGTCGCATACTATTCCATTGTGTGTACCATAGTTTGGTTATCTATTCTTCTGTTGATGGGCACCTTGGTTGTTTCCATCTTTTTGCTGTTGTAAATAGTGCTGATATGAACATGGGTGTGCATATATCTGTTCTTGTCCTGGTTCTCATTTCTTTAGGATACTCAAAAAAGTCACTGCCATTGAGCCAATGCAGCTCATAGTGACCCCTCTTTGGGATCCCAAGGCAGTATTTCTATGAAAGTAGGTTGCCCAGTCTTCCTTCCAAGGAGTGGCTGGTGAGTTTGAACCACCAGCCTTCTGGTTAGCAGTCAAATGCCTTAGGCACTACACCACCAGAGCTCCCTTCTTCAGGATATATACCTAATAATGTAATTGGATATATACCTAATAATGGAATTGCTGGGTCGAATGGTATTTCTAATTCCAACTTTTTAAGGTATCACCATAATGCTTTCCACAGTGTATGTATCAGTCCCACCAGCAGTGTATGAGAGTCCCCATCTCTCCACATCCTTGTTAGCATTTGTTATTTTCTGTCTTGTTTAACTTTGCTACTAGTGCTGGGGCAAGATGATATCTCATTGTTGTTTTGATTTGCATCTCTCTAATGGCTAATGATAGCGAACATTTCTTAATGTGTTTGTTGGCTACCTGAATATCCTCTTTAGTGAAGTGTCTATTCATATCTTCTGTCCATTTTTTAATTGCATTATTTGTATTTTTGTTGTATCAAAAAGAGTTTTCTATAAATTTTAGAGATAAGTCCTTTGTCAGATATGCCATTGCCAGATATTTTTTCCCAATCCGTAGGTGCTCTTTTCGCTCTTTTGGAGTCTTTAGAAGCACATACAAATTTAATTTTTAGAAGGTCCCATTCATCTAGTTTCTCTTCTGCTGTTTGTGCATTTTGGGTTATGCTTGATAGTCTATTTATGCCATATATTAGGACCCCTAAATTTGCCCTGATTTTTTCCTTGAGTAATTTTATAGTGTTAGGTTTCTTATTAAGTCTTAAATCTATTTAGTTTTTGTGTGTGGTGTGAAGTATAGATCCTATTTTATTTTTCTGCAAATGGACATCCAGTTTTGCCAGCATCATTTGTTAAACAGACAATCTCTTCCCCATTTAATGGATTCCAGTACTTTGTCAAAGATCAGCAGACCATAGGATCTATTTCTAGGTTCTCAATTCTATTCCATTGGATATGTGTCTGTTGTACCAATATCAGGCAGTTTTGACTACTAAGGCTGTATAGTACGTTTTGAGATCTGGGAGTGTGAGACTCCTACTTTGTTCTTCTTCAATAGTGCTTTGCTTATCTGTGGCCCCTTTCCTTTCCATATAAAGTTAGTGATTGTTTTTTCCATATCCTCAAGGAATGTTGATGGGATCTGGAATTTGGATTGCATTGAATGTGTAGATTACTTTGGGTAGGACTGACATTTTCACAATGTTCAATCTTCCTATCCATGAGCATGGTATGTTCTTCCATTTATATAGCTCTCTTATGGTTTTGAAGTAGTGTTTTGTAGTTTTCTTTGTATAGGTCTCTTGTGTCCCTAGTAAGATTTACTCCCAAGTATTTTATTTATTTATTTATTTTTGGTAGCTATTGTAAATGGTGGCATAGTGCCTAAGGAATTTGACTGCTAACCAGAAGCCTGGTGGTTCAAAGCACCAGCCTCTCCTTGGAAGGAAGATTGGGGAATCTACTTCCACAGAGACACAGTTTTGGAAACCCAACGAGGGGTCGCTATGAGTCAGATATGACTCGATGGCAATGAGCTTGTTTTTTTCTTTTTTGGTTTATTGTAAATGGTATTGATTTCCTTATTTCTTTTTCAACAATCTCTTTGCTGGTGTACAGGAATCCAACTGATTTTTGGATGTTCACCTTGTATCCTGCCACAATGTTAAATCTCTCAATTAGTTTTTTTTTTTTTTTTACTGAATCTCTTGGGTTTTCTAGGTATAGGATCATATTATCAGCAAATAGGGATAGTTTGACTTCTTACCAATTTGGATGCCTTTGATTTCCCTTTCTTGCCTTATTGCCCTGACTAAGACTTCCAGTACAATGGTGAATAGAAGTGGTGCCAGAGGACATCCTTGTCTGCTTCTTATTCTCAAGGGGAATGTTTCCAGTCTCTCTCTATTGGAATAATGTTGGATGTTGGGTTTCCATATATGCCTTTTATTATATTGAGGGATGTCCCTTCTATTCTTATATTGCTGAGAGTTTTTATCAGGAATGGGTTTTGGATTTTGTCAAATGCTTTTTCTGCATCGATTGATATGATCATGTGGTTCTTCTCCTTTGTTTTATTTATGTGGTGGATGACATTGATTATTTTTCCAATGTTGAACCATCCTTGAATACCAGATATGAACCACATTTGGTCATAATGTATTATTTTTTTTGATATGTTGTTGAAGTCTATTGGTTAGGATTTTGTTGAAGATTTTTGCATCTATATTCATGAGGGGTATTGGACTTTAGTTTTCTGTTTTACTAATGTCTTTGCCTGGTTTAGGTATCAGGTTTTTGCTTGTTTAATAAAATAAATTTAGGAGAATTCCATTCTTTTCTATGTTTTGGAACAGTGTGAGTAGGATTGGTGTCAGTTCTTCTCTGAACGTTTGGTAGAATGCCCCTGTGAAACCATCTGGGCCAGAACTTTTTTTCTTGGCAATTTTTTTATGACCTGTTAAATTTCTTCTTTTGATATGGGTCTATTCAACTTTTCCATCTCATTCTGTGTTAGTTCAAGTAAGTACTGTGTTTCTAGAAATCTGTCCATTTCTCCTAGATTTCCATATTTGTTGGAATACAGTTCTTCACAGTATCCTGTTATCTTTTTATTTATTTATTTATTTCAGTTGGTTCTGTGGTGATGTTGCCTAATTTGTTCCTTATTTGTGTTATTTATACTCTCTCCCTCTTTGCCTTTGTTAATTTTGCCAGTGGTTTGAGAATTTTATTAATTTTTTCAAAAAACCAACTTCTAGTCTTGTTGATTTTTTTCTATTGTCTTTCTATTTTCTCTTTCATTGATTTCTACTCTAATCTATTATTTCCTTTCTTCTGGTGACTGTAGGCTTTTCTTGCTGTTCTTTTTCTAAGTTTGGTAGATGTTGGTTTAAGATGTTGATTTTGGCTCTTTTTTCTTTTTTGATGTGTGCATTCATTGATTGCTATAAATTGGCCTCTAATAACTGCTTCCCCAAAATTTTGGTATGTTGTGTTTTCATTCTCATTTGATTCAAGGAAGTTTTTAATTTCTTCTATTACCCAGTCGTTTTTGAGGAAGGTGTTCAGTTTCCATGTGTTTGCTTTTTTTCCATTGATCTTCCTATTGTTGATATCTAATTTGATACTATTGTGATCTGAGAAAATACTTTGCAGTATTTCAATGTTTTTAAATTTATTAAGGCTTGCTTCATGGACTAACATTTGGTCTATCCTGGAGAATGATCCATATGCACTGGAAAGAAATGTATATTGTGCTGTTGTTGGGTGAAGTTCTCTGTAGATGTCTATAAGGTCAAGTTGGTGGATTGTATTGCTTAGTTTTGTGTCTGTGTTTAGTTTCTTTCCATTTGTTCTGTCTTTCATTGGAAGTGGTTTATTAAAGTCTTCTACTATGACTGTGGAGTCATCTATTTGTCTTTTCAATTCTGTTAAAGTCTGATTTATGTATTTTGGAGCTTTTCATTTGGTCCACAGATATTAATTATGGTCATATCTTCTTTTTCAATTGATTATTTAATCATATAATGTCCTTCCTTGTATCTTATGGTGGTTTTTGTCTTAAAGTCAGTTTTATCAGAAATTAATATTGCCACTCCTACTCTTTTTTTGTTTGCCATTTGCTTGATATATCTTTTTTCCAAACTTTGATTTTTAGTCTAATTTTTGTCTTTGTCTCTAAAGTAGGTTTCTTGTAGACAGCATATTGCTGGGTTATATTTTCTTATCCAGTCTGCGACTCTCCATCTCTTGAGTGGTGTATTTAATCTATTTACATTCAGCGTAATTATCAAGAAGCATGAATTTGTTGCTGTCATTTTGTCTTTTTTTTTTTTTTTGTGGTGTTCCTGGTATCTTTGTTGCATATAAGTTTCTCTGCTGAGCTTATTTTGCTTATGAATTTTGTTATAATTTCCTTCATGTTGTTGTTTCAGTATTTGCTAAATATTTGTCCTTGTCCTCTTTTTTTTATTGTGGTGTGAATATTTATAATTTTTCTTTGATGTTACCATGTGATTGATAATTTTCTCCCTGAGTTTTGAACAGTCCATTCTATCTTGCAACTCTCTTGGCTTCCTCACCATTTAGAAGTTCTGTAATTTTTTTTCTCTCTTTTTGGTTTGTAGTTGTCCTCATTTGTCAATTGATGTCTCTGGTTCCTTGACTTCAAACTTGTAAGCTTATTTTACTTTGGATACTTCCATAACTGGGTTGGTTTCTGGGTTATGTCACCACGTGTATTAATGGTCACTTTTTTTTTTTTTTTTTTCTATTATCGGTTCTTTGTTCAAAGGACTCCCTTTCAGATCTCTTGCAAGGCTGGTCTGGTTTAAACAAATTCCCTTAATTTCTGTTTATCTGGAAATGTCCTAATTTCACCATCATATTTGAGGGACAATTTTGCCAGGCATAACACAATAATATAATTCTTGGTTGGAATCTTTTCTCTCTCACAGTTTTATATGTACCATCCCATTGCCATCTCACCTGCATGGTTTCTCCTGAGAAATGAGAGGTTAGTCTTATTGGTTGCCCTTCGTAAGTAACTTTTCCCATGCTGCTTTCAGAATTCTTTCTTTGTCTTTGGTTTTTGTAGTTTGATGATGATATGTCTTGGTGATTTTCTTTTGTGGTCTTTCCTGTTTGGAGTTCGTTGAACTTCCTGAATGGATGTATTTTTATCTTTCATCATATCAGGGAAGTTCTCTTCCAACAAATCTTGAGCAATTTTCTCAGTGTTTTTATTTTTCTCTTCCTGTCTGGAATTCCAATTACATGTAGGTTTTCCTTTTGATGGTATTCCACATGAACCTTAGGCGTTCTTCATTTTGTTTTGATTTTTTTTCTGATTGACCTCTTTCCAAAGAAGTATTAAGGTATCTGCCTTCAATCTCATTAGTTCTGTCTTCCAGTGATTCAATTCTACTCCTTGGCCCTTTTAATGTGTTATCTATTTCTGAAAATTTGGTCTTAATCTTCTGGATTTCTATCTTTAGATTTTATATCATTTCTATTTTTTCATTTGTTTTGTCATTTTTTTCTTGTATTTTCTTCCAATATTATTCTAGGATTTTGTCTGTGTTTTCTTTATTTTTTTCTGTGTTTTCCTTGATTTATCTCTCAGTCCATTAAAGGTATTTAAATATAGCTCTTTTGAATTCAGCATCAGGGAGTTCTAATGCTGCTTCCTCTCCAGGATAGGTTCTGGGTGTGTATCCTTCTCCCTTGTTTCTCCTACTTTACCTTGCTTCTTTGTGTGGACTGTGATGTTCTGTTATCTCTGACACTTTATGACATTGTTGTGTTTATATTTAATTGTTGTTGTTGTTATGTGCTGTCGAGTCAGACCCGACTCATAGTGACCCCTCCTTGGGTTTCTGAGGCAGTATCACTATGGAAGTAGATTGCCCCATCTTCCTTCTGAGAAGTGTAAGTGAATGTTGGTGTGATTTGTCCAAGATTTCCATTTTCTTTGTTTTTTGGATTTATCTGAGTGAGCAGGTTACTGTGTTCCTCTATTTGCTAGTTGACAGCACTTCTGTACTCACTATCTGTCTTATGGTGGGTGTGATAGAGAATGAGAGTGGCTACACAGATCTCTGTTAACTATTTGTTAAGAGCAGTTAAGGGTGAGTCATACTTTTATTTGAGGTCATGTATTTTTCACCAGTTGGTGCAGAGGGAGGTGGTGGCTCTCACTCAATAAGTGGAGTAGGAGGTGCAGGTGTTGTTGGGTCATATGGGCATGGTTGCTGTCTCTCACTCAGTTAGAAACAAAACTTGAAACACCATCCAAAAAGTAAAAACAAGAGGACAAAACACACACCACAGAAACACACAGGAAAAATCACTAAAAAGAGGAAAAATGGAAAAAATCTGAAAGGCAATAAATGAGAGAAAATATTTAAAGAAATACTTTAAATAGAAGAAATATGAACAGAAAATGAAAGGGGAAAAAAAGCACAATATCTGGGGAAGAGGGAGTAAGAGAAAAGAGGTAGAGTAGGAGAATAATGAAGGAAAAAATGGGAAAAATGCAAAAAGAAAAACAAGGAATGTAGAGAACCACAAGAAAGAAAAAAAAATGGGAACCAGTAAAAAAGAATAGAGAAAAAGTAAAAAAAATAGAACCTGGGAAGGGAAAAAGCAAGAATAATAATAAAAAGGATAATAATAATAATAATAATAATAGTAATTTTAAAACACACATAAACAAACTAAAATAAGCAAATATATGGACAGGACAGGGCACCTAGGCTCCATGAGGGCATACATACTAGGATGGAATTCCTGCTGATCCAGAAGGTGGATGGGAGTGAGTGATGGCCACACCTCCTTTCACCAAGAGGATGTGGGGTATATGAGTAACAAGGGGAATATTGCAACTTTCTAGTTCTCAGCATCAGGTATGTCCTTGCAGTTCCTGGCAAGCAAAGCCTATTCTTAGGTCCCTGGAATCTGAGAGAATGCTGTTGCTTTAAATATCCAAAATGGTCAAACTGCTAGTAAACATTCAAAGTGGCTGCACCCTCCAGATGGGCAAAAGTCCATCTCCTTCTTCACTACTCCCCTTTTATTCACCAGCCACCAGTGAGGTCCACTGTGCAGCTCCTGGCTAACAGGGCCAATTTTAAAGTTAATTCTTAGGTCCTAATACCACTTGGCAATATCCAAGCTGTCCATGCTGTCAGGGTCTCTGACAGACCACAGTCCTGTATGTCCCCTTTTTCAGTGTTTTCATGCAGGATCTTCTAGTAGTTGGAGTTCAGTCCACTTCTGTATCCTTCCTTTCAAAGCTCCAGGCTTCAGGATTATGTTTTGTATCGGTGTTAATTGGTTCCTCTTCATTTTTGAGGAGGTTCTGTGTAGTTTGTCTGCCTATTCTGCCATCTTACCAGAACACGAATGTCGATCAATTCTTTTTGGTACATTAACCCTGTATTTTTTCTTCTGTTCTTTCAACTTGAAAAAGTATGAATGTGTTCTCTCCTTTTGGTTTTCTAACTCTAAATTTTTGCACATTTCATTATAATACCACTTTACTTTGTCTTCTTGCGCTATCCTTTGCAGTCTTCTATTTGGTGCTTTTATTTTCTTCTATTTGCTTTAGCTACTCTAGGTTCAAGAGCTAGTTTCAGAGTGTCTTTTGACATCCATTTTGGCATTTTCTTTCTTTCTTGTCTTTTAATAACATTTTGTTTTCTCCATATATGATATCCTTGATGTCCTCCCACAATTTGTGTGATCTTTTGTCATTAGTCCTTGGAAGGAAGATTGGGCAATCTACTTCCATAGAGGTATCACCTTAGAAACTCAAGAGAGGTCATTATGAGTTGAATTGACTTGACGGCAGTAATTTTTTTTTTTTTGTTATTAGTGTTAAACACGTCAATGCTATTCTTGAATTGGTCACTAAATTCAGGTGGAATATATGAAATATTGTATTTTGGCTCTTGTGAACTTGTTTTAATTTTCTTCAAGTTGAACTTGGTCTTGCATACGGGCAATTGATGGTCTTTTCTGGGGTCAGCCACTGGAGTTTTTCCATGTCCAATCCCCAGTAACTGTCATTGTATGTCAATTGCATGTTTCATCAATTTCAGATTGTGGAAGTTGGTAAAGATCTTTAGTTTCTTCATCTTTTGAATTAGTAGGTGGTGAACAAGTTTGAATAGTAATCATATGAACTGGTATTCAACTTTGTATGTTTTCACTCTCTGTGTCTTCCCCTGCCTTGATCATTTTGTGCTCACTTCACCCTTATTTTATATTCCTTTTCTCTTCACCCAAGGTAATAGTGTTTAACTTCTAGTTAGTGATTTGCCCTCCCTTTTCCTCTCATCTCTGGTGACTCTCAAAGAATGATTCCTTCTGTATGTAAACATTTCCTTGACTACTTTTCCAACTGTAGTGGTCTCATATGATACTTATCTTTGTGATTAAATAATTTCACTTAGTATAATGTCCTCTAGGTTTATCCATGTTATGAAATCTTTCTTAGATTCATTGTTATTCTTTAATGTTGTGTAATATTCCATTGTATGTATGTAAGATAGTTTATCTATTCATCAGTTGATGAGCACTATGTTGTTTCCTTTTTTTTTTTTTTTTTTGCTATTGTGAATAATGCTGTGATGAACATGGGTGTGGATGTATCTCTTTGTGCCCTGTCCCTTACTTCTCTAGAATATTCACCTAGTAGTGGGATGGCTGGATCATATGGTATTTCTATTTCCAACTTTTAAGGAAGCATCATACTGTATTTCACAGTAGTTGTACCATTTTACAGTTCCACCAACAGGGTATGAGGGGTCCAGCTCTTCACACTTTGGCTGTTGTCTGCTTTTTTGAACTTTGCTGTTAATACCGAGGTGAGATGATATCTCATTGTTGTTTGATTTGCATATTTCTAATGGCTAATAATTGCATACATTTCTTCAAGTGTTTGTTAGTCACCTGAATATCTTTTTTTTTTGTTGAAGTGTCTGTCCAGAATGTCTCTGTCCATTTTTAAACCAGATTGATTGATTTTTAATTGGATTGTTTGTCTTTTTGCTGAAGTTTTCTATAAATTTTAGAGATTAGTCCCTTGTCTGACATGTTATTGCCAAAAACTTATTCCCAGTCTGTGAATTATCTTTTTAGTCTTTTTGTGAAGTCTTTTAATGCACTAAAAAACAAAATAAGTGTTTAACTTTAGAATCCTAGCTGTTTAGTTTGTCTTCTACTATTTTTGCATTTTTAGTTATGTTTGATATTGTATTTATGCCATGTATTAGGGCTCCTAAGATTTTGCCTATTTTTAATTTGATCTTTATGGTTTTAGGTTTTAAATCTAGGTCTTTGATCTATCTTGAGTTAGTTTTTCTATAAGGTGTGAGATATGGATCCTGTTTCACTTTTCTGCAAATGGATATCCAGTTTTGCCAATATCAGTTGTTAAAGAAACTATCTTTTCCCCAGGGGTTTTGGCATTTGTCAAATATCAGCTGTCCATAGGTGGATGGATTTACTTCTAGGTTCTCAATTCTGTTTCAATTGTCTATGTTTCTGTCATTATACAAATACCAGGCTGTCTGGACAATTGTGGCTGTATAGCAGATTTTGACATCAGGGAATGTGAGTCCTCCTACCTCATTCTTCTTCTTCAGTAGAGCTTTATTATCTGGGGTCTCTTTCCTTTTCACATTAAGTCAGTGGTTAGTTTTTTCCATCTCTTTTAAGGTAGGTGATGGAATCTGGTTAAGGACTGCATTATATCTGTAGATTGCTGTAGGTAGTATTGATATTTTCACAATGTTAAGTCTTCCCATCTATGAGCATTGTATATTCTTCCATTTGTGTAGGTTTCTTGTAGTAGTGTTTTATAATTTTCTTTGTATAAGTTTTTTTTGTGTCTTTGATTAGATTTATTCCTAAGTACTTCATCTTTTGGGTGGTTATTCTAACTGTTATTGTTCTTCTTATTTCCTTTTCTCTTTGTTAGTGTTGTTGTTGTTGTTGTTATGTGCCGTCGAGTCGGCCCCGACTCATAGCGACCCCTCCTTGGGTTTCCGAGGCAGTTATCACTACGGAAGTAGGATTGCCTAACCTTCCTTCCGAGGAGTGGCTGGTGGGTTTGAACCGCCAGCCGTCTGGTTAGCAGGCAAGTGTCTTAGCCACTATGCTACCAGAGCTCCTTTTGTTAGTGTAGAGGAATCCAATCACTTTTGTATGTTGATCTTATACCTGACACTTTGCTGAATACTTCTATTAGTCCCAGTAGTTTTCTTGCTGAATCTCTAAGATTTTCTATTTATAGAATCATATCCTCTTCAAATAGAGATAGTTTTAGTTCTTCTTGGGTAATTTGGATGAATTTTATCTCTGTTTCTTTCGGTATTGCTCTGGTTAGGACTTTCAATACAATGTTGAATAGGAGTAGTGATAAAGGGCTTCTTTGTTTGGCTCCCATTCACAAGGGGATGTTTTTAGTCACTCTCTTTTGAGAATAATTTTGGCTGTTGATTTTGTGTATATACCCTTAATTATGTTGAAATATTTCCTTTGACTGCTAACCAGAAGGCTGGTGGCTCAAACCCACCAGCCTTTCCTTGGAAGGAAGATGGGGCAGTCTACTTTCATAGAGATACCGCCTCACAAACCCAAGTAGGGGTCACTGTGAGTCCAGATCAACTCAACAGTGGTGAGTTTTTTTTTTTTAATTCCTATTGTGAAGCATTTTTGTCAAGAATCAGTGCTGAATTTTGTCAAATGCCTTTTATACATCAATTGATATCATCATCTGGTTCTTTTCCTTTGTTTTATACACATGACAGAATACATTGATTGTTTTTCTAGTATTCAACCATACTTGCATACCTGGATCCCACTTGGTCAGGATGCATTATTTTTTTGATATGTTGTTGGATTCTATTGGCTAGTACTTTGTCAAGAATGTTTGCATCAATGTTCATGAGGTATATTGGTCTGCAATTCTCTTTTTTAGTGACTTTTTGCCTAGTTTTGGTATCAGGGTTATGCTTGCTTCACAGAAGGAGTTCAGGAGTCAGGAATATTCCATACTTTTCTATGTTCTGGAATTCTGGAATAATTTGAGTAGCCTTGTTGTTGTTTTTTTCTGATTGTTTGGTAGAATTTTCCAGTGAAGCTATCTGGGCCAGCAGCTTTTTTCTGTTGTGAGGTGTTTTTTTTTTTTTTTAATGTCCTGTTCTATTTCTTCTTTGTGGTGGGTCTTTTCAAATTTTCTAACTCAGATCATGTTATTTGAGGTAGGTAGTGTTTTTCTAGAAATCTGTCCATTTCTTCTATGCTCCAACATAGACCTTGAAAATGTTCTTTTTGATGATGAACACAATACTATTTCTTTTTCAGTTTGTCAATTTCAGCATAGTAAACCATATTTGTTGTTGTTATTTTGCCATCAAGTCAGCCCTGACTCATAGCGACCTCTCCTTGGGTTTCCGAGGCAGTATCATTATAGAAGGAGATTGCCCAACCTTCCTCCCAAGGAGTGGCTAGTGTCTCTGAACCACCAGCCTTCTGGTTAACAGTCAAGTGCCTTAGGCACTATGCTACCAGAGCTCCTAGTCAACCATATAATTGATTCAAAATGGCTAGTATCATTCATTTCAGCTCCTTAATGCCTAGGACATTAATCTTTATATGTTCCATTTCATTTCTTGATGACTTCATTTTTTTCTAGATCCATACTTAATGCATTCCAAGTTCTGACTATTAATGAATGCTTGTAGCTGTTTCTTCTCATTTTGAGCCATGCCACATTAGCAAATGAAAATTCTGAAAATTTTAGTTCATCTTTGTCATTTAGGCCAATTCTACTTTGTGGAGGAAGCTCTTCCATAGTCATATTTTAAGTGTCTTCCAACTTGAGGAGATTGTCTTCTGGCACTATACATATTAGAAATGTTCAGCTGATATTCATAAGGTTTCACTGACATTTTCTTTCCTTCTTTCTTCTTTTTTTTAAGAAGTAGATAATTAATTCTTCTTCCAAATTTGTCTTAGTCTGGAAACTCCACTAAAACTTGTTCACATGGATCACCCTGCTGGTATTTGAAATACTGGAGGAAAAATATCCGATATCACAATAACATGCAAGCCACCACAGAATTACAAACTGATTGATGAATGGAGGACTAAATTAGAGAAGTACCCATAACATATTATCATTTTAGTTTTGTCCTCAATTTATGTTTAAACTTTGTGTGTTTTTAAATATTTTGGTGTTAAATGTTTTGAGGTGAAAACATGATACAGACCTCTAATAATTTTTGGAGCCAGGGACAAGAGTATGAACTAAAACTTACATATCAAATGATTTCATTTAAAAAAATATAATACAAGCTAAAAAACTTTTAAATAAACACAGTGTATGTATATCATCACAATGACAAAATCAAATGATATATTTTTTTTTTGCCTGAAAATCAGCAACGTATTAAGGGTGATTGAATTTAATTATTATGGAATATATAGTTAGTCAGTTTGATGAGCTAGCAATGGTTGGATGTAAATAACAAAATAGACTTATATAGTTCATACATTAATATATATTCTATAATTCATTGTCTTGCTATAATTTTAGCAAAATATATTTTAAGGAAGATGTTGATGTTCCTGGATACAATA
>NW_006921606.1:9360169-9369255 GCF_000298275.1 Orycteropus afer afer
ACTTTAAAACTAAAGTTATGCTATCAAAACTGAATGTTCTTTACTTTTTTTGAAAAATTAATTAATTCTTATTAAATATTTTTATAAGATTAAAACTACTCAGTTTTACTGCTCAATGTCCACCTCATTGTCAATATCAAAAAAAAGTATAACACTTCACTTATGTTAAATCTATGTATGCAGTTATTCAAATTTCAGTTTAATAGAAATTTGCTTAATGTTGCAAAATGGTCAGCACCATGTGAAATAATTGTGAATACCTTGTTAGTTTGTAAGGTCCTCTGGAAAGACATATTCAAATAGAAAGAGAAGCTGAGAAATGAAAGCTGGGTGTTACAGGGAAATGATAACCAAACATTTGTTGCATTTATTTTATCTGAGGGAAAAAAAAAAAAAAAAAAAACCTGAGAAGTTAATTATGTTTTTTTTCACTTTCTCAAGTTCTTTTTGTCATTCAAACTGTCCCTTCACTTCCAAGCATTTCACATCCTTGATGTTGGCACTTACAACCTGCAAACCTGTGGGTGTTGAAAATAGTTGCCTTTGCTAAGGTAACAGAGGGTGAAAGATGTGGCCACCAGATGTGTTATTGACCAGAAGGCCTGCTTAAGGCACAGGTGAGAAATATGCATGATGGTGAAGCAAACAGGTTGTAACAGATGGCTTCAGGGAGGTCCAGGGCCCCAAGGCCCTCTGCATCCTGAATGAGTCTTGCTCACTCCCCTTCTTTACCTGGCTCTATTTTCCACACTGGTGCATAACGGTGCACACTGTTCTGAGCACTCCCAGGTGTACACAGTTAAATGCTTGAGGGAAGTGTCCATCAGAATCAGATATGGTGCTGTGGGTGAAGGTGACTGAAAGACTTGATGAGAACAGGCACATGGGACACTCAGGAAAACCAGTTAAGAAGTGTGCCAAATATTAAATTTTGGAAAAATTAAGTCAAAACCAAACTCACTGCCATTGAGGCAGTTCTGACTCCTTATGTTTCCAAGGTGGTATCTCTAGGGAAGTAGATTGCCCAGTCTTCCTTCCAAGGAGTGGCTGGTGGGTTTGAAATGCTAGCCTTCTGGTTAGCAGTCAAATGCCTTCGGCACTATTAACAAATACATTCTCTGGCATTTAAAGACATAACAGTTTGTGAGCTGTTCTTAATAAATGTAATGTCACTGTCCATCATGTCATAATTAACCCAGTTGACTCAGATTATTTCAGGAGCATCTTAAAATAGAAAATGTGTTGAGGCATCTTATTTTCTCTACTACTTTGACTTATTCAACATTTGAACTTATAGTTTATTTGACACCTACTATGCACTGTATAAGGAGCTCTGGTGGTGAAGTAGTTAAGACGTTTGGCTGCTAACCAAAATGTCATGTTGGTAGTTTGAACCCACCAGATGCTTCATGGAAGAAAGATGAGACAGTCTGCTTCCATAAAGATTATACTATATAACAAGGAGCTCTGGTGGTGCAGCGGTTAAAGCATTTTGGCTGTTTATCAAAAAGGATTTACAGCCTTGGCAATCCATGTGACAATTTTACTGACCTATAGGGTGTGTATGAGTTGAAATAGACTCCATGGGGCAGTGGCTTTTTTTTTTTTTTTTCTTTTAAATGCACTGTGTGAGGAGTTCTGGTGGTGCAGTGGTTAAAGCATTATTTTGGCTACTAAGAAAAAAGGTCAGAAGTTTGAACCCACTAGCCACTCTGCATAAGAAAGATGAGACTGTCTGCTTGCACAAAGATTTACAGCCTTGGAAACTTTTTGGGGCAGCTCTATCCTGTCCTATTGGATGACTATGAGTCAGAATTGATTCAGTAGCAGTGGGTTTGGTTTGGTGTATTATATATACTTTACAAGGAGCCCTAGTGGAGTTGTGGTTAAACACTCAGCTACTAACCAAAAGGTTGGCAGATCGAACCTACTAGCCACTCTGTGGGTGAAAACTATGGCAGTTTGTTTCCGCAGAGATTATAGCCTTGGAAACTCTATGGAGCAGTTCTACTCTGTCCTATAGGGTGTCTGTGAAAGAGGATTGACTTGATGGCAAGTTTTGTTGTTGTTGTTGTTAATTTTAATTTTTAAAATACTGCAGTGCAATGAATTGCTTACCATGGCCCTTCTAGCCATACTCCTCCATTTTGTATTGTATTATAAATCCTAGCCTGTGGTTATGGTTCTGTTTTTTTGAGTTGTCTGTTGCATTGATGAGGCAGGATTAGGGAGGGATGTATCTTCGATCCCACCTTGCTGGATGGTGTGACTCAAGTCACCACTCCTGGTTTCCTTGAGGATATATATATGTGAATGTTCTGGTAAAGTTCACTCTCTTGCTCTGGATCATGTATCTATGTTGTCTACATCTCAACTATTGTTCTAGGGACTTGAGACAGCAGTCATCTCACCTGCAGATTTGGATTTGTCAGCTCCTCTAACTACGTGAGTTAGGAGAATCCTCCAGACCACCATCTAACCCACGGATTTGGGATTTGCTAGCCTCCACCACTACAGTGTGAGCCATTTCCTTGGCAGTTTGTGAGTTCTGTGAGACATTACAGGAAAATACGGAATTCTAAAATGGGAGGAGAAAGTACTGAGTGGAAGGGGAAGAGATGATATTAGAGATGATGGAATGGTACAGCAGTTTGGAAAAGCTGGACATTTGGAACATCTTTAACCTCTCCCTCATAAAGACTAGCCTTGTGTTGATCCTTCAAAAAGAAATGATTTCAGCAATTACACTGTATATAATCCCTGGGTATTACAAAATGTTAGTATGCTTTGCTTCTAGCCAAAAGGCTGGGGGTTTGTGTCCATCAATAGATGCCTTAGAAGAAAGGCCTGGAGATTTAGTTCTGAAAAATCAGCTATTGAATGCCCATGAGGCAGAGTTCTATCCTGACACACATGGGGTTGCAATGAATTGAAGTTGCCTCGATGGTGACTGGTTATACACTATATACTCTGGGGAGACTGAAAAACTTAGTAAGAGATTGCAGTAAACATGGGGTAGGTATGCTATATCACATAATGTGACTTCTTTCCAAATATTTCTAAAAGTTGGAATTTTTCAGTAAAAATAAGTGTTTAAAGAACAAAGCTATTCAGAAATGTGAACTGCTTTTACTAATAGAAAATAAAGTCAATGTATCAAGTGAAAACATTTATACAACATAATTCATGTTGGAATAGTAAAGTCCTTGGAAACCTTATTATTAAATACCTAGCCACCAGTCACTCCTCAGAACAAAGATGGGGCAATCTACTTCTGTAGTGATACTGCCTTGGAAACCCAAGGAGGGGTCATTATGAATCGGGTCCCACTTGACGGCACATAACAACAACAACATGGATTAGAGAAAATGGCTTATCAGTACTGACTTCAGTTAACTGCTTGAGTTCCTGGAGGATTGGGCCATCTCTCTTAAACTAACAGCCAGAGAATGAGTGAGGCCAAGAGGGATATTGTTTAATTTCCTCTGTGAGACAGAATTCTTGTTTGCTTATGGCTGGCTTCACCTTAAGTGGACTTAGTCCTATCCTTGCAGCATTGCAGTTTTATCATGTGATTTTGTTGTTTATGCTTCTATATTAAATATTGAAATTTAGAAAAGCATACCTATACTACATTTTATACAAACACAATAGAAGTAGATGCAGAGCTAACACTTTTCCTTCAGGGGGTAATTGTAACTGGAGAATATTTAGTGCTTAACTAAAATACTTAGTGGCACTCACAAATACATTTCCTTTTGTCAAGGAGATAGATTTTAATTTTTCAGTTCTAGCAAGAGAAAATGGTTAGTTCAGCTGACAGGTCAGGGTTCATTTTTTTCTGGAAAGGTGTCAAGTGAACACGGACCTTGGTCCTCTTATAAGCCATGTATCACACTTCCCAATTGCAGCTCCTTGAGGGTGCCATCAATATGCACCAGTGGTTTTTCACTTTTTTTTTCAGCCAGAAGCAAATGAATATATTAACCATCAGCAGCAAGACACAGGGCAAATGGTTCTCTACATTTGTGCATGATTGGGATTCCATGCTAGTGTGGGGGTGTGACTATGCTTCACAACCCATTCTCACCAATGCTGACATACAAGGCTGTTCTTGGAGACCTGTCTATCAAACCACAACATGCTTTGCAGAAAAATTAGATTAGTCATGCTCAGACAGAGGGGCAATGGCAATTTAAAATGACCTCTTAAATAGCAATTACACTTGTATTTAGAAAGCAAATTAAACTCACATGAAGGATATTGTTCAAACTGACCACTATGTCTACATAGGAATGTTGTTCCACACTGGTGTTTAGAAACTCATAAAGAAGCACACACACACACACACACACAAACACATACACCCACAAAGCGTGCAAAGCTACCTCCTTTTAATTTAATTTAAAATTTCCTGAAAGGCTCAATTGATTTATTTTAGTAGAGTTACTGTTTTACCATTGTTGCACTATGATTAGGTTTATAAATCCATTGTCTAAATATTTATTATCCATATTCAAATATCCATTACAACCAAGACATTTGTAGGTGGACTCTCTTTGTCACAGCAGAAGCTGTGGCCAGGAGCCCTGTGCTCATCATAAGGTGGTATTGTTGGGCTCTGAGTTTCATCCAGAATGTTTGCATTACTGAAGACAACAGCTGTGTCAAAATGTCTAGGAAACCAATGCAGTTATGTGTTGACATGCCAATAAAATTCAGTTTATAAATAAAAATATCACTTAGGGAGCACATGTGTTGAAAAATTATATACTGGAGGTGCAACGAAATCCCATAGAAGAGAAAGGAAAGCAACCATGGGAAGGGTGATTTTAAAAAGAAATGAGAGATGCACATGGTGACTCTTGGCTGGAAGTAGACCTGGCTGCCTAGGGAGGTCGCGCATTTCCCAGCACCTCATGGAGGGCCTTTCACAGGGCTAGATAATGAAAGGGGCTGGCTGAGCTAAGATTTCCCTCCTCTAATGACATGACGGCACATAACAACAACAACAAACAATGACATGACAGTGCTAGGCTCTTTGAAACTCTCCAAGTATGTTCTGGAATGCTAATTGAGCATTTGAATTCCCATCTAGAGGGGTTATTTATTTGGATTTACTTGCAGCAGCTCAGTGGCAAATTCTGCGTGATTCTTGTGATCAGTGCAGAAATTGCAGTGGGTTTCTCTACTTACAACTCCCTATATAGATGTTGCACTTGCAGCTTAGCACCAACCTTTTTTATGCCACTCCATTTTGGCATCTTTCTGTGTATAATGTAGCATATATTTGTTTATCCTGCATTCTGTCATCCAGAAAACTCTATTAACTTTTGCATCTGTTCTTTGCTGCAATTCGGATAATTGATGTTCATAATATTGACCCTGAAGCAATTCAGGTGTCTTTTGCATCATGTAAGATTACATTCTATTTTGTAGGGTGGGAGATGAGGGGTCTCTCGGGTCATGAGCCAGTGCAGTGGAATAAGAGTCACAGTGGTGTCTAATGTGGGACAAGTAGAGCTAGATAGAAAAAGAAATCCTTCTTGTTTTGGTGAGGAACACTTTTCCTGCTAACATTTCTCCATTTGTTATACATAGATGAAGTGCACATTTTCTGAGTGTGCACATCTGCCAGACATTGTGCTACGCACTGTTGTTGTTGTTGTTATGTGCCGTCGAGTGGGACCCAACTCATAGCGACCCCTCCTTGGGTTTCCCAGGCAGAATCACTACGAAGTAGATTGCCCCATCTTCCTTCCCATGAGTGGCTTGGTGAGTTTGAACTACCAGCCTTTTGGTTAGCAGTCAAGTGCCTTAGGCACTATACTACCAGAGCTCTTAAATGATTTAACACTTGATTGTTGTTGCTGTTGTTATGTGCCGTCCAGTCGGACCCAACTAAGTGACCCCTCCTTGGGTTTCCGAGGCAGTATCATTGCAGAAGTAGATTGCCCCATCTTCCTTCCTAGGAGCGGCTGGTGGGTTTGAACCTCCAGCCTTCTGGTTAGCAGTTAAGTGCCTTAGGCACTATGCTACCAGAGCTCCTGTGCTAGGCACTAGAGATATGAAAATGGACTCAGTTTAAGCCTGATCTCTATTAGACCCTCCATGTAGAGATGGGCCAGGCTGATGCTCTCTGACGATTATAAAATAGTAATCATAATGTTGTAGTGTGCTTTTGGAACACAGAGGATGGGCACCTAAGTTGGCAGAGGTTTTCTAGTAAAGATAATGCCCAAATTCATTCCAAAATTTCAAATGTGAGTTGAGCAGAGTAGAGAGTCCTGGGCAAAAGGGAGTATATGAAAAAGTCTAGGGCTGTGATACAATGCAGTATATACTGGGAACTACTGTGGTTCAGTGTTATTGAACTAAATCAAAACCAAACCAAACTTGCTGCCATCGAGTCTGATCTGACCCATAGCCACCCCTCCTTGGGTATCTAAGGCAATATCACTATGGAAGTAGCTTGCCCAACCTTCCTTCCAAGGAGGGGCTGATGAATTTGAAGCACCAGCTTCTGGTTAGCAGTCAAATGTCTTAGGCACTACACCACCAACATGCAAAGAGAAGGTATTGGAGACTTGGAGTTGGCAGATTATGGAACTTCTTGCACTGCTTAGAAATACTGGACTTTATTCTCAGCCTGTGTTGGACCTTTCCAGGTTTAAGCAGTGGTCCTCATGGTCAAATTTTTGTTTTTGATTGTGTTTTTTTTTTTTTTTTTTTAAGGAGGAACTCTACTACTCAAAGTAGGTATAAGTGGAGCTTCTTTGTTAGGAGCTGTGTTAATGGCTCTGAGCTGCCACACTGTCTCTTCCATCTCCCTGGCCTTTTGGGCCCTAGGGTACTGCCTGGAGCCCTGAGGAACCAACTCCATGTGGCTGTTTTACAAAGTATTAGGAAAGATGATAAGGAGGAGGGTAATAAGATTAAAACTAGGGAACAGGGAATGTGTAAGAAATATTGAGGAGACAAAATGGTAAAGGGAACAGGGAGCCTCATGAAGAATTTGCCTGTGTTTTGTTTCAGAACCTTAGCAATTGGAAAACCAGTTTCTCCCTGAGGCTGCTTGAAGACTGATTGTGTATAATTAATAAGGAATGTTGTTATTGTTGTGTGCCATTGAGTGAATTTTGATTCACACTGGCCCTATAGGACGCGGTAGAATTGCTTCACGGGATTTTCTAGGCTGTAATACTTATGAGAGCAGATCACCATGTCTTTCTCCCTCAGAGCCAGTGGATGAGTTTGAACCATCAGTCTTTCAATTAACAGCCAAGCCCTTTACCGTTGTGCCATCAGGGCTCTTTTAGTAATGAGAAGATAGTATTTCCTTTCAGAGAGAGTGAACAAGATTTTTAGTGTTCCTGAGTTCTGAGCCCTTCTCAGAGGAGCTCAGACTCTCTTGTGTGTGAAAGGGAGAGGAATAAATGCTTTGTGCATAAAAGGTTGAAAAAGAAAGCAGCTTAGCTGCCTCAAAACCAGAAAGAAGGGCTATGACTATAGGTTACCCAAGTTTGACTCCCAAAATTCAATTGGCAGAGATGTCTCAGAGGGACTTTTTCTGTGTAATTGAAAGGTCTAGGCACTCAGAGATAGGGAATATTGGCTTGTTTCAGTATCAGGGAAAGGGAGACTTTGCCAAGGTATGGACCAACAAGGTCATTCAGATGGAGGAGATTCAGCCACTTCAGCTCCATCATTTGGTATAAATTGCAAAGACAGTGACCAAAGTAGTAGAATGACTTGCCATTAGGGCTTGTCCCTGAATGGAAGTAGACACTGCTAGGATGAACTTTCCCTATAGACAGTGATCTAGAAGATCCAGGGGAGAGGCAGCTCAGGGGTGTGATACTGCATTTCCTGCCCATATGCACATAGAAGACTGAACTAGTTTTAAAGTAATTTATGGGAATAGAAGAGATGCACCAGTGCAAGCATTTCAAATATCATGAACCAGTTCTGGCATGCTAGAACTGGATTGAGTAATTGGTTGGGTTCATGGATGAAGGTGAGGGAGGAGTCAAAATTACACCAGTGATGTCACTGGGGTTGGTGTCACCCAGTGCAGTAACTCATGATGTCAACCCCCTGCCCATGCAGTTCCTTCCTATCAGACCATAAAGAATCTTTAGTAACTTTTTTTGTACTAATGTTACTTCTAAATTGTACTTTCCATATATCATTCCTTCTGTGTCTCTAATTATGAATTTATTCTCAAATAAGTTATTACTATAGGTTCATAAACACTACTTACCACAATATTGTAGCTAAAACACCAGAAACTTACAAAATCAGTAATTGTAAACACAGTGACAGCAACAAAAATGACAATGTGTGCTTGTAGCAAGTGCGGATGAATACTCACTTCCAAGCATCACTGTCATTATGTAAAAATGATATTTCTGACTGAAGCACACTAAAAAAAAAAACAAACTCACTATGCTTGAGTGGAATTTGACTCATAGTGGCCCCTCCTTCAGTTTTTGAGGCAGTATCAGTGTGGAAGTAGATTGCCCCAACTTCCTTCGGAAGAGTAGCTGGTGGATTTGAATGGCCAGTCTTGTGGTTAGCACATTAGAGGGTTCAAAAAGTGATTTAGCATAGAGTTTTAGCTTTGTAGGTATACTGATACATGTAAGCTTGGGGTTTAATAAAATGTTTTTATTGTTATAACTAACTTCAGGGTTTGCTTTTTTTTTTTTTTTTTTATACAAAAACATAATAAATTTCTGCTGAAACACTGCATAAGAAATTTATAGACAGTCATTTTGGTGTTATTCCCTCTGACAGTGCCACTGGTGTGGTTCATACCCATTGCTGTCCCCTACTTTCCTCTGCCCAGTGACGCCACTGAATTGGACTCAGGTTTTCAGTTTGAGTCAGTGATCAGGTGGAGCCATATACTACATGAGAATAACACAGGAGAAAAGTGTTGCAAAATTCAGTTTGAGGATATTAATTCTGAGGGGTAGAATAGTTTCAAGTTAAAAGAAACAGTATAGTTTAGAAGTTAGAAATGTCAGCTCTGGAGCTAGATTATTGACCTGGGTGAATAATCTTTTTTTTTTTTTTTTTTT
>NW_006921606.1:9369985-9371151 GCF_000298275.1 Orycteropus afer afer
AGTAGGTGGAACAATGTTTTGTATAGTATGTTATGCCAATTGAGCTTGATGTCCCCTGCGACTATGTTCCCAAGCCCGCAGGATCAACTACTAGGTCTCTCTGGGTAGCTGGCTGTGACCAAGTAATGACCATAACCTTGCCCCTTGTCAGCTCTACTATACACCTGGGAATTCTGATCATGGGTGAATAATCTTTACCCATACCTTAATTTCCTCATCTAGAAAATTGTTATGAAAATAGTATACTTGCTTTAAAAAAGGCTAAACGATTCTTTGGCTCTCTTCCCATTGAGAGGTGAGATCTATTTTCCCTGTCCTTGAATCTAGGCAGTTTTATGACTTTTTCAGCCAACAGAATATGGCAGAAGTTATACAATGTGACTTTATCATCAAAGTCAATGCAACATCTGCCTTATCTCTTGACCAATCATTTTTGGAATCATGAGCCTACATTTAAGAAGTTCATGTACTCTGAGGCTGGCTATGCTGTGTGGAAGTCCAAGCCACATGCACAATTATAGATGATCTGATTGATAGCCTTTCCTGCAGTCCCAGTTGAAAGAAAGCAGCATCTGTCACACACGTCTGTGAAGATGCCTCTGGGTGACTCTAGCCTCAAGGTATATAGTTAACCCTAGCCGCTCAATCTTCCCTGCTGAGGTCTTACACATCATGAAGCAGAAACAACTCATCTCCGTTGTGTTCTGTCTGAATTCAGGATCTACAGAATAATAAGACAATTGCTTTATGTCACTGAATTTTGGAGTGATTTTTTATTATTATTATTTTTACTGTGATTTGGGTGAAAATTTACAGAGCAAATACACTCTCTATACAGCAGATCACATACACCCTGTCTCATGATATTGACCACAATTTAGCACAATGCAACATCTCCTCTCCCACTTCCTCCCAATAGGTACCGCTTCCCTGTGACCATCCCACCATGCACTCCTATCCCCTGAGCTGTCTCCCTGTGCCTGAGCAGCCCTTGTTTCGCTCTTGCTTGTTCTCTCCAAGGAGTGTATCTACCCCAGGTAAATGCTCAACTAGTATGCCTGTCTGCTGCTAGGCTGGAAGCTACAGGTGTGTGTTCAATTCCAGACCTGAAGGGCAGCTAGGGGCCATAGTCACAGTGGTTCCACCAGGCTCCATCGGGCCAGTAA
>NW_006921606.1:9371362-9372588 GCF_000298275.1 Orycteropus afer afer
CTACTAGCCACAGTAGAAGGTGGAACAATGATTTGTGTAGTATGTTATGCCAATTGAGCTTGATGTCCTCTGTGACTGTGGTCCCGAGCCCACAGGTTCAACTACTCGGTCCCTCTGGGTAGCTGGCAGTGTCCAAGCAGTGACTAAAACCTTGCCTCTTGTCAGCCCCATTATACACCTGGGAATTCAGATCACACACATAAAGTTATTGGAACACTGTCTGCCAACCCTGTACATGTTCTTGGGTGCACTCTCCACTTCAACTTGTTGTTATTTGCCATCCAGTTGGCCCTGACTCATAGTGACCCCTCCTTGGGTTTCCGAGGCAGTATCACTACGGAAGTAGGAATGACCAACCTTCCTTCTGAGGAGTGGCTGGTGTGTTTGAACCTCCAGGCTTCTGGTAGCAGTCAAGTGCCTTAGGCACTATGCTACCAGAGATCCACTTCATATAGATACCTAATATTTCAGCCTGTCCACCCATCTATCCACCCATTTACCTGTGTTTGCCTTCACTGAGCACGCCATATTATATGCACAAAAGGGTTCATCTTTGTTGTCTATACTTCCCATGTACCTCTCTCTGTCTTTCTCTTCCTCAATGCCACTATATTGATCACTCACATTTTGTACATTGCCTTTTTCTTCACCCAAATCAAAACTTATCTCTATCTATCTAACAGTATTCCCTCTCCTTCCTTACCACCCCTGGTAACCAACAAAGAAAATGACCTTGCATAGATAAGCATTTCCTTGACTATTACAATAACGGACCGATACAATATTTGTCCTTTTGTGGTTGACTTATTTCACTCAGCATAATGTCCTCCAAGTTCATTCATGTTATGTGGTGTTTTGCAGATCCTACATTATTTTTTAGGGTTGCATAGTATTCCATTGTGTGTATGTACCATAGTTTGGATATCCATTCCTTGGTTGATGGACACTTAGGTTGTTTCCATCTTTTGGCTATAGTAAATAGTGCTGCGATGAACATGGATGTGCATATGTCTGTTCTTGTCATGGCTCTCACTTCTTTAGGATATTCACCTAGTAATGGAATGGCTGGGTCAAATGGTGTTTCTAGTTCCAACTTTTGAAGGAATTGCCATATTGTTTTCCACAATGGTTGTGCCATTTTACAGTCCCACCAGCACAGTATATGAGAGTCCCAATCTCTCCACATCCTCGCCAGCATTTGTTATTTTCTGTCTTGTTGAACTTTG
>NW_006921606.1:9387034-9391473 GCF_000298275.1 Orycteropus afer afer
CTTTTGGATTTCTTTCTGTAGATTTAGAATCTTTTCTAATTTTTTGTTTTGTTCTTGTATTTTCTTCCCAAATTCTTGTAAGGTTTTTTTCTGTGTTTTCTTTGGTCTGTCTTTCAATCCTTTGAAGATACCTAAAGATAATTCTTTTGAATTCCTTATCAGAGAGTTCCAATGTGAGCAGGCTATTTTTGATGACGTATTTATTTGCAAGACTGCAGCTCAACTTCAGGAAAGACTCTTATTATTATAGCGTCACAAATTTCTGCCAATGTCAGGCACACTCAAACATCCCACCTCAGTGGCCCCACAGTGCTAAAGAACAGCTCCAAGGCAAATATCCTGGGAGTGTGGTTTCTTCCCTCTCCCTGTTCCTTCTGTCCATAGTGCTAACGTAATCCCACCAGATTGCTAATGGCTGGCTCTGGAGTTTGTCTGTGATACCGCCCAGCTGCAACACCAAAGATGCATGCAGTTTGAGCTGTGGTTCAGGGAAGTACTTGCTAGAGACTTGCGGTCCCGATCTCTGTGACAAAGAGAAGCACAAAGTCTCACAATCTGACCCCAGTCTACTCTGTGACCCACTGGGAGAGGAGGGAGCTACCCTTCCTGTCGCAACAGTAAGTTTTCCTCCAAATCTCAGCGGAGGTGTCTGTGCCACAGCCAGCCCCCAGGAGACCCAAATTTCCTCCAAAAAATCAAGATGAGCTGCTGGAGGCAGGTCTCTGCCACTGCCCACTGGAATATTAGAGTGGTCGCTGGTAAGCAGTTATAAGGCATCCTCCCTTTTGGCTCGAGGATCTCAGGCAGGTGCCCTAGCCTGTCACACAGTGACTGCTCCAGAAGAGTTTCCAATGCCTCTCTCAGGTGTCCGTCCATCCGTCCTCCTCCAGTAGCTCTTTCCCAAATAATCTCTCTGTGCCTTTTTCTAATTCTGCTCTTCCGTGTTTGATGTACTCTAAATCTGTGAGCTGTTCAGAGCAGTGAAATTCCTAATTTAAACTGTTGTGGCCAGTTTTCCAAGACCTTAGATGCCAGAGGGATAAAGCATGCTGCTCACTGGCTCAACTCCATTTTGAACTCCTCTGGAGTGATTTTTTGCACAGCAATTGTGTATTCATATGGGTTCTCTGAGAAGGAAATACCAAAATGGATTAAAGGTGGAAGATATTTAATAGAGAAAATACATGAATTAGAAAATGAGGAGGAAGCCAGGAGAAACTTGAAGAACAATGAGTCTAGGATGCTTGCATATCCCTAAAAAAGAGGAGGAGAAGGAGGGAAGGGAGTTTGGATGGAAGTATTTTAGGAGTTTTAGTTCAGCAAGGCTATTGGGAAGTCCTTGAGACAAAGTTGTCCTTCAGAAGAATTCCAGGTCTCCTAATGTCAGGCCTGCCTTAATATCCTTGCAGTACTCAAGACATGTGGCCTCAGTACAAAGTCTGTGATGGATTTCAGAGCCCAGGAGTTGGGGTCCTCAGCCAGTAATGGAGATCAAAGGGCATTTTCATGGCTACCACAAACACTAACTGAACAAATCATATCTTCATTTGGCAATTAAATTATTACATACATATACAGGACCAGGGGGGTCCTTGTGGCTCAATAGTTAGGCACTTAGCTGATAACCAAAACGTTGGTGGTTCAAACCTACCAGGTGCTCAGTGGGAGAAAAGACCTGATGATCTTCTCCTATAAAGGTTACAACCCAAGAAACCATTTGGGACAGTTTTACTTGACTTGATGGCACAGAGCAACAATAACAGCAACTATGTTTAGGATACCAAAACCCAAAAAATTCACTGCCATTGAGTCGATTCTGACTCATAACAATACCCATAGGGTTCCCAATCTTTAGGGAAGCAGACTGCTTCTCTTTCTCCTGTGGAACTGCTGGTAGGTTTGAACTGCCAACCCTTTGGTTAGCAACTTAATTCCTTACTACAGCACCAGCAGAACTCCTTAGGATAGTGCATGATATATTGCATGTGTTCAATAAACATTAGATATTAGTAGTAATCTCTGAAATAATGAGACTGGATAAAATTATCTAGGAAAAAGTATAACAGTATAACAATATATTCTGGATTGAACCATGGGGATATTAACATTCAAGAGGCACTTAGAAGAAATAGAACTATGAATAAATCCAGTAGATGTTAGTAAAGCACTTATTATGTAAGGGAACTAAGTGCCACTAACATGCAAGATCCAAGAAAGCAAAGAGTTTTGTCTAGTGTTTATTGCTATACCCCTGATATCTAGGAGTGCTCCTGGTTGGAAGCTTAGGGAGTGTAATTTCAAGAATGGGGGAGTGAAGAAAAGTATTTCAAGGGATAAATGAATAAATGATAGAATAAGAATATTACTATTTTGAAGGCTTATGAAGCAGAGCATATAGGCAATGATCATCAACAGCTGCTAGTATCATAAAAGACTATCATCATGTACATCCTACTGAAAGAACATATCATAGTTTATGGAGTTTCATATATACTACATGTGAATGTGTGTGTGCATTATACACACACACACATATAAATACACATTTCTGCCTGAGTGGTACAAATGTTTAAGTGCTCACCAATAAACTGAGCCCAGCCTCAGGTTCCTTGGAAGGAAGGGCTGACATTCTGCTTCTGAAAGGTCATAGCCTTGAAGACCCTGTTGTTGCTGTTGGGTGCTGTACAGTTCACCACTCATACACAGTTATACTCTACAACACATGGGAGTTTGATGAGTCAGAATCCACTTCATGGTAACTGATTTGTTTGTTTAATTGGTTTTATATATACAACATTAAAATTTTTATATTATATAGTATGCTAAGGTGCTCTGGTGGCGTAGTGCCTAAGGCATTTGACTGCTAACCAGAAGGGTGGCAGTTCAAAGCCACTAGCCACTCTGTGGAAGGAAGACTGAACAATCTATTTCTGTAAAGATGTACTGCCTTGGAAACCCAAAGGGGTCACTGTGAGTCAGAATCAACTTGATGGCAGTGAGTTTTTTTTGGAGGGTGGGGTGGGGTGGGGTAAATACTATACTGTGTTATTATATTATGTTATTAAATATGTATGAATGTGTGTATACACCTACTCCTTATTTATCAGCTATCTGGTTATCCAACATTTCCCATTTTGGACAATAGAGAACAATCTACTACTCAACTATTTTGTGCTTTAATGAAGGGCCCTAGGCAAGAGGGAGAAGAGGAGGGTGAGGTGTGTGAGAACCAATGAGGCATCCTGGTCCATATTAACCATGTAGGGTGGAAGATCCTGTGCCTCACTGGGCATCAACATAGGTCAGTGATCCTCAGGAGATGAGGCAACTCGGTTATGAGGAAGTGGTAGGAGCCAGGGCCTCAGGAATTGAGTGAGGGGTGGTGAATTCTATTCTTCCAAAGAGGTATTTCTGCCACCTCCTCAACTACCACCCAGCTCAGGTAGCTGGGTCTCAACTTTCCACAGGTCTGGGAGCAACCCACCCCAAGGCCTGTCTCCCAGAACAGCAAAGGGAAAAGTGGGGAGGCCAGATATGGGGTCAGCAGAGGCATTGAGTTTGGGCAGGTGGTGGTGGGTCCAGCTAAACCATTGTTGTTGTTGTTGTTATGTGCCGTCAAATCAGCCCCGACTCACAGCGACCCCTCCTTGGGTTTCCGAGGCAGTATCACTATGGAAGTAGGATTGCCCAACCTTCCTTCCGAGGAGTGGTTAGTGGGTTTGAACCGCCAGCCTTCTGGTTAGCAGTCAAGTGCTTTTAGCCACTATGCTACCAGAGCTCCTAGCTAAACCATAGTCTTTGTGAAACCCTGGAGGCTCAGGGGTGGTGGGGAAGGCATAGTGGGGAAGGAGGACTTACTGAACCACTGGCATCCTGAGATGTACCCTGAGGGATACCCGATGGGTGGTGAGTTAGTGGAGAGGTTATTGGTATAAAGACTTGGTCTTTGGAAACTAATCATGTTGATAAGTGAGGAGTGGGTCTATATTATACATAGGAAAAGAAGAGGTACCCTCAATGAGAAGAATAATACAATAACCACATTCAAAAACCATGAAGATGACACATGATGGGGTAAAGTTTTATTGTACATAAGGTCCCATGACTCAGAGCCAACTTAATGGCAACTTACTATATATATATATACACACTCAAATCTGAGGATGATAAAGCCCCCAGATATAATATAACTACCGATTTAAAAGAAATACGAGGAAGAATTGTGTTAAACGGCACTAAATTTTGCAGTAAGTAAAATTCAAATAATGGAAAACTATAGAAAAAGTAACTTAGTGTCTTCATTAAATGAGTAGCAAGAAAAACTAGGGAGACATAGTCAACCAATTGTAACATATAAGCCTTGTTTGAATAGAATTCAAAGAAATTATTACAGAATATTTTAGAGACCATTGTTGTTGTTGTTGTTATGTGCCGTCGAG
>NW_006921606.1:9391738-9415540 GCF_000298275.1 Orycteropus afer afer
CCAGCCGTCTGGTTAGCAGGCAAGTGTCTTAGCCACTATGCTGCCAGAGCTCCCTAGGGAATATTAAAACACTATCTCTATATTTGAGACAATTTCTGACTTATTATTTTTAGATTTGACAATGGTATTTTCATTATGACTTACAAAGACATTCCTTATGTTTTGAGACATGTAGTGAAAAATTTACTGATGAAATGATGCAATGTTTCGAATTTGCTTCAAAATAACCTGGGATAAAGGTGGTAGGAAAGGATATAGATGAAACTAGATTGACAATGAACTAAGAATTATTGAACCTGGTTGAAGCAAGGGTACATTATATTAGTTCATTATACTAGTCTCTCAATTTGTATATATTTGAGAATTACTTAAGTAAAACTTAAAAACGAATAATAAAATATAAATTGTGGCATAAAAATAAAACAATTGAAGGAGTAAGCAAAAGTCTAGTTGAGGACTCAAAACCAGTCACCGTTTGAAAATCAGGAAGTCAGTGCTGTAGTGAAGGCAGTACCTAGAATATTTAGATTCTTCTCTGAGGAGGTTTAAGACAGGAAGGAAAACGTTGGTGATGGCTGCTTGAGAGGATCTAGCGTTGAGAGAGGGGAAGGGGATGATAGATTGGCTATGTGTTGTAGGAGGAGCAAGAGATTGGATGCAAGAGAATAAAACAAGTTGTTACATGTATATGACAGTGATGGTCTCTGTGCAGTGGTCCCAGGTTTTTTATTCTTCATTACAAACTGAGTGAGGCATGTTAGCCCAAAAAGCCTACTGGTACCAAACTAAATTTTTTACATATCGAATTGTTTTAAAAACAGCCCAAATAGGCAGACTTTTAGTCATTTGGAGCCTACCTCCTTTGCATATCCTGAGAAACTTTACCTATATATGCTAGCTATAGAATAAGATGGAAGGCATTGGTGGTTCAGCATCTTCTCCCTCTGTGCGGGAGACCCAGGTTTGATTCTTTGCCAGGTCACCTTGTGTACAGTCACTGCCCATCTCTTAGTGGAGACTTTCATGTTGCTATGATGTTGAACAGGTTTCAGTGGAGGTTCCAGATTAAGATGGACTAGAAAAAAGGTCTGGGATCTATTCTGAAAATCAGCCATGGAAAACCTTATGGATCACAATGGTCCAATCTGCAGCTGATCATGGGGATGGTGCAGGACCAAGCAGTGTTTCATTCAGTTGTGCATGAGGTCATCATGAGTTGGGGGCTGACTTTGTTGCAGCTAACAACAACAACAACAACAGAATAGATAAACCCTGTAGTTGTAAGGGTACCAAGCTGTTGCCACCTTCTGGACCTCTCTGATCATAAACTCCTCAATTTTCTGCTGAGGAACATCACTTAGATATACAAATCTCTCTCTTCTGTTTTCCCTTTCTCCTATGGGAATCCCCTTCCTTTTTGATCTCCCACCCCCACCCTGTGAAGGTTACATTTAGAGGGCTTCCTACCACTGCTGCCTTGTGGTCATAGTATATTCATTGATCAGGGTTGGAATCCACTACAGAGAATTCACTACAGCAAAGTGTGGCATAACAGGCAGGGCATCTTTTAGAGTAAGATACATGTAATTCATCTGACAGAGGAGGAAATCTGGAAGCTTCAGTGAAGTAGGAAATATGTTTGTCTGCTGAGAGTGTGGTTAATGTGGTTGAGTAGGAAGAATGAGAAGAAGAATGCATTCTGAATGGTGCTGACAGCCTAGTTTAGGTTAGAGATTATGGTTGTGTGTTAACCCAGTCAGCATGGTTGGTGTGACTTTCACCGCACAATGTTTAGAAATCCAGAAGAGAACTAGTAAAGAGAGTCAAGCGTTGACTGGGCTTGTGGTTTGTTCAGTAGAGGACAGAAGAACAATAGGCCTAAGGCATGGAGTGTGCTGTTCAGAGACAGGTTCAGATAAGTGGCTCTGGGATTCCAACAGAATTTGGAAGGAGAAAAGATGTGTAGGGACAGTTAAACGGGGTGATGGTAAAGAATCCAGGGAAAGGGCATTGATTTAATGAAAGAGTAAGTGATGGTGCTGGAAAGGGCAGAAACAGTGGTGAAAAAATGAATTTCTTTGAGTGATGGCAAGATCTGGGATGTAATGGGGTGACTTAGTCACCTAGTGCTCTTATAACAGGAATACCACAAGTAGGCAGCTTTAGAGAACAGAAATTTATTTTTTTATAGTTCAGGAGAGTTGTTATTTTTGTCAGGTGCTGATGAGTTGGTTCTGACTCATAGTGACCCTATATACAATAGAACATAACATTGCCTTGTCCTTTGCCATCCTCAGAATTGTTGCCATGCTGAAGTGCATCTTGGCAGTCACTATATAAATCCATCTTGTTGCTGGTCTTCCACTTTTTCATTGACCCTCTACTTTACAAAGCATGATCTCCTTCTCCAGGGACTGTGCCTTCTGACAATACCTTCTATCTTCAGGAGGGTAGAAGTCCAACTTCAAGGCATGGTTCTATGGGTAGCCCTTTCTTTGTCTATTGACACTTCTAGGAGCTACCAGCAATCGTAGGTGTTCTTGGGCTTGTAGATGCATCTGTGTCTGTCAGTTGTCTTTCTATTCCCCCTATGTGTTTCTCTGTGTCTATTCTTGTCTTTTTTTAACTCAGAAATAATTGTTGTTGTTGTTGTTGTTATGTGTCGTGTTGAATCCGACTCATAACGACCCCTCCTTGGGTTTCTGAGGCATTATCACTACAGAAGTAGATTTCCCAACCTTCATTCTGAGGAGTAGCTGGTGGGTTTGAACCGCCAGCTTTCTGGTTAGCAGTCAATTGCCTTAGGCGCTATGCTACCAGAGCTCTAGGTTTAGGATGTAACCTACACTAGTATGGCATCATTAATGTGACAAAAGAAAAACACCTATTTGTAAATAGTATCATATTTGTAGTTACAGTGGTTAGGTTTTCAACTTTATTTTTTTCTGCAGGGCAAAATTCAATCCATAACATGAGCATGGGTCACGGTCATTGGAGTTGAGGTTAAGGAGTGGTGAAGACAGGGTATTATACATGTATCTACATAAGCTTTGAAGTTACCCAGGATGAGATTTAGTCCTGCAATGAGAGAATGTCTGACAGCAAGAAGACAAAATACCCTATGAAAGTACTACAACAGATAGGACCATGCATATTAGTCTTCAAAACTTCACTGCTCAATCTCAAAATCAGACAGAATGACACCCTTGTCTGACCTGTCCTTTCAAATATTCTTTGAGTTTTTATTGTATCCATAAAAATAGTGATTCACTGTCAGCAAAAGATTACATTCCCCAATTATAGTTGATGTCAGCCTGTCCCTCTGCCTCTTTTCTGAGAAACAAGAGTTCAGGCTATAATGAAATAACTCACTTATCATTAGTCTGCCTTTTCTGAATTGTGGGCCAAGGGAGAAAGCAAAGCTAAGATGAACTTCAATGGCTCAGCCAAAAAAGACATTTTATGGCAGAATCTTTATAGTTTCTAGTGCTATAGACAAACCTGTTGTTCACTTCTAGCTTCCTAACTTACTTAACTTTGCACTTTTGAGCAAAGGAGATTTTTAGGGTTTTTCTTTAAACAATCTTTTTACTAGATTCACTATGCTTTTTCCCTTAATTTTTAATCTTGCTTTTTAGTTTTTTATGTAAAAATAAAAAAAGAAAATACCAAAAAAAAAAAAAAAAATTTTGATATCAGGGAACTAACAGATACCTTCCCATGTCCTAGTTGTTCTAGTCTTCAAGGGTCCATGAATGATGTTCAAATGGAACAATATCCAGATGAATGGGGCAAAACAAAATGGTCAATAGTGCCCAAGGTAGACTGGAATGTCATGTACCTGGTGACTGGTATATAGATTGAGAAGGCTTTGTAGTAATAGATGTGTGGTAAGGATATAGACCAGGCTGAGGTGGGCCATCCTCTTGGATGACAGCACCTCCATCTGAGTCTTAGCCTCCTCTGAACCTCTACTACTGTTGTGGTTTTTTTTTTTTTTTTTTGCCATATAACCACAACATTGTGGCTGAGTTATGAAAGAATAGAGAAAAGAGAAGAAAAATAAAACTGGGAATTTTGGTCATCTTCCCCTATCTTTTGTTTACTTTTCTAAGTCCTCAAATAACTGCTCTTGGGTTCTACCTGGTTCTACAAGCTACATTCTGTGGGAAAGACTGAAATCTGTGTGCTTACTCCCTCTTACTTGGAACCAGAACAAACTCTACAATTGATATTTGATGCCATTATTTCAGGACAAATACAGATGTTTACTTTTTAAATCATTCACTCTATTATTTTAACCAAAATATTATTTCCCCATAGTCTATCTTATTGCTGTTGTAAAAATATATATATCACACAGAGTTTGCTAATTCAACATCTTTCATATGTATACTTTAGAGATATCAATTATATTAATCATATGCAACCATCACCCATAATCATTGCCAAATTTCCTATCAGTATAAAAAGAAACTCACTGCTTCATAAATAATAGTTTTCCCTTTCCCTCTCCTCCTGTCCCTGGTAACCACTAATAAACTTTGGAGATGACAACATCTAGAAACAGGATTTTTGAATCTTGATCAGAAAATAATTCTGTAGACATGATAGAATTTTTCAAGACCAACAACTTATTCATTACAAATACCTTTCTTCAACAACACAAATGGTGGCTATACACATGGACTTCACCAGACGGAGTACACAGAAATCAGATAGACTACATCTGTGGCAAGAGGCAATGGAAAAGCTCAATATCTTTAACCAAAACCAGGTCAGGAGTTGATTGTGGAACAGACTGTCAACTGCTCAGATGCAAGTTCAAGTTGAAGCTGAAGACAATTAAAACAAGTCCATGAGAGCCAAAACATGACCTGGATTATATCTCTCCTGAATTTAGAGATCATCTAAAGAAGAGATTTCATGCACTGAACGCCAGTGACTGAGAACCAGAGGAATTGTGGGATGACATGAAGAACATCATCCATGAAGAAAGCAAAAAGTCATTAAAAAGAGAGGAAAGGAAGAAAAGACCAAATGGAGATCAGAAGAGATTCTGAAACTTGTCCTTGAGCGAAGAGTAGCTAAAGCAAATAGAAGAAATGACAAGATAAAATAGCTGAACAGAAGATTTCAAAGGGCAGCTTGAGCAGACAAAAACAATCACTATAATGAAATGTGTAAAGACCTCGAGTTAGAAAACCAAAAGGGAAGAACATCGTCAGCATTTTCAAGCTGAAAGAACTGAGGAAAAAATTTAAGCCTTGAGTTGCAATATTGAAATGTTTTATGGGTTAAATATTGAATGATGCAAGAAACATCAAAAGAAAATGGAAAGAATATACAGAGTTACAGTACTAATAAAAGTGGTCAATGCTCATTCATTTCAGGAGGTGGCATATGATCAAGAACCAAAGATACTGAAGGAAGTAGAAGCTGCACTGAAGGAAGTGGCAAAAAAATGAGCCTCCAGGAATTGATGGAATACCCCTTGAGATGTTTCAATTAATAGATACCATGCTGGAGGCACTCACTCAGCTATACCAAGAGGTATGGAAGATAGCTACCTGGCCAACCTACTGGAAGACATCCATATTTGTATACATTCCAAAGAAAAGTGATTGCATAGAATGTAGAAATTATCAAACAATATCATTAATATCACATGCAAGTAAAATCTTACTGAATATAATTCAAAAACGGTTGCAGCAGTATATTGGCAGAGAGCTTTTAGAAGTGCAAGCTGGATTCAGAAGAGGATGTGGAATGAGGAATATCATTGCTGATGTCAGTTGGATCTTGGCTCAGAGCAAAGAATATCAGAAAGATGTTTACTTGTGTGTTTTATTGACTATGCAAAATCATTCCATTGTGTGGATCATAACATATTATAGATAGCATTGAGAGGAATGGGAATTCCAGAACTCATGAGGAACCTGTACAGAGACCAGAAGACTGTTTGAACAGAACAAGGGGACACTGAAAGGTTTATAATCAAGAAGGGAGTGCATCAGGGTTGTATCTTTTCACCATACTTATTCAACTTGTATGCTAAGCAAATAATCCAAGAAGCTGAACTATATGAAGAAGGATGTGGCATCAGGATTGTAGGAAGACTCATTAACAACCTCCAATACACAGATGACACAATTTGCTTGCTGAAAGTGAGGATGACTTGAAGCACTTACTGATGAAGATTGAAGACTAGAGTCTGAAATATGGTTTACGCCTCAATAGAAAGAAAACAAAAATCCTCACAACTGGAACAACAAGCAACATCATGATAAATGGAGAAAAGATTGAAGTTGTCAAGAACATCATATTACATGGTTCTATAATCAACACCAATGGAAGCAGCAGTCAAGATATCAGATAATGTATAGCACTGGGCAAATCAGCTGCAAAAGAACTCCTTAAACTGCTGAACAGCAAAGAGATCTTCTTAAAGACTAAGGTGTGGCTAACTCAAGCCATGGTATTTTCAATTGCCTCTATGTGTGTGAGTGTTGGACAATGAATAAGAAAAACCAAAGAAGAGCTGATGCTTTTGAGTTGTGTTGTTGGTGAAGAATGCTGAAAGTGCCATGGATTGCTGAAAGAACTAACAAATCGTGCTGGAAGAAGTGCAGCTGGAATTCTCCTTGGAAGAGAGAATAGCCAGACATCATCTCACTACTTAGGCCATATTGTTAGAAGAGACTATTCTTTGGAGAAGGATATCATGCTTGGTAAAGTGGAGGGTTGGAGTGAGAGGGGAAGGTCCTCAATGAGATGGACTGATGCAATGGCTGCCATGATGTATTCAGGTATAGCAAGTATCGTGGAGCTGGCACAGGACTGAATAGTGTTTCATTCTGTTGTGCACAGGGTAGCTATGACTCAGAGACAACTTGTTGATACCTAACAACAATAAAAAGTCATGGAGAGAGAGGATATAAGGTAAAGTCTTGATCAACAACAGTTGAAAATTCAGACCTGGATCCATTCTAGAGAAGATAACAAAACTGTGAGGAGTTGGGGCTTACCCTGGAGCCTGGTCTGTATCCATTTTGAAGGAAACCAAAACCAAACAAAATGCACAGTGGTCGTGTCGGATCTGACTCATAGTGACCCCTCCTTGGGTTTCTGAGGTGGTGTCACTACGGAAGTAGATTGAGCAACCTTCCTTCTGAGGAGTGGCTGATGGATTTGAACTGCCAGCCTTCTGGTTAGCAGTCAAATGGCTTAGGCACTACACCATCAGAGCTCCTCAGTTTAAAAGAAGATGAAGATAAACTACCTACACTTTCACCTGATCATTTGCTTTTCTCCAAACAGCTCAGTAAGAAGATTATCACAATCTTAAAATTATTCTGAGGCTTACCTGGATTTATGTAAGAAGAAATGTGGTTTGTTTGTGGAGAACGGAAATACTCATGGTAACCTCAATGCAAACATATTTTGCTTAATGAATGCTGCTGAAAGAAAACTGGGACAGCAGGCAAGAAAAAAAGAAGAGGAACAAGAGGGAAAGATAGAACTTATAAACTATGCACTTTTTTGGTAAAGGATAAATCTGTCCCTGGGATTCTTTCCCATTGCTGTGGATTCTCTGAACTTTCTAATTTGATAAGAATTTCTTCAGCTTGCCTGCTAACCAGAAGACTGGCAGTTCAAACCCACCAGCCACTCCTCAGAAGGAAGATTGGACAATCTACTCCATAGAGATACTGCCTCAGAAACCCAAGGACGGGTTGCTGTGAGTCGGGACTGACTCAATGGCAGTGAGTTTTAGTGAGAGCTATTTATTTTTTCTTAATGTATATGAAAACACAGATTTCCTTTGGTGATAAAGCGATTGTAAAGAGCATTATTTAGCATTTATTTAAATGTGGTCATAGCAAGTTTGTTACATGGTACTTTTGAATTTAATAAAACTTGATTCATCAATACCAGTATTAAATGTTGATTATTTATCTACTACCAATGTGCTATAGTGATTAAAACATTTGGATACTAAACAAAAAGTCAGCAGTTCAAACTCCCCAGTTGCTTCGTGGGAGAAAGATGAGGCTATCTGCTTCCATAAAGATTTACAGCCTTGGGAGCCCTATAGGGGTTGCTATGAGTAGGAATCAACTAGATGGCAGTGGGTAGTGGATAATGATAGTCTGGGTTGCTGAGTATATTGCTATGTTGTTGTTGTTGTTAAGTGCCGTCGAGTCATTTCCGATTCATAGCGACCCCATGCACAGCAGAACGAAACACTGCCCAATCCCGTGCCAGCCCCACAATCCCTGCTATACTTGAGCTCATCATCGCAGCCACCGTGTCAATCTATCTCGTTGAAGGACTCCCCCTTTTTCGTCAGCCCTCCACCCTACCAAGCATGACATCCTTCTCCAGGGAATGGTCCCTTCTTACAACATGACTGAAATAGGTGAGACAAAGTCTGGTCATTCTTGCTTCCAAGGAGCATTCTGGCTACACTTCCTCCAGGACAGATCTGTTAGTTCTTTGAGCAGTCCATGGTACTTTCAGCATTCTTCACCAGCACCACAACTCAAAAGCATCAACTCTTCTTCGGTCTTCCTTATTCATTGTCCAGCTCTTGCATGCATACGAGGTGATTGGAAATATCATGGCTTGTGTCAGGCGCACCTTAGTCCTCAAGGAGATATCCTTGCTCCTCAGCACTTGAAACAGTTCCTTTGCAGTTGACTTTCTCAATGCTACACGTCGTCTAATGTCCTGACTGCTGCTAGACATATTGCTATAGATTCACTGAAATTGCTGTATATGCTATTTAGAAAACAAGGAAATAATTTGGGAGAAGCCATGTAAACACAGGCATGGGACTGGGGTGGGTAGGTCCTCTCCAGGACCCCTGAGAAAATTCTATTCTTTTTAGGAATTCTGGAGTTTTAGGCAAGTTTTAAATAGGATCCACTGAAGAGGTGAAGGTGGAGGGACTGGGGTTTCCAGTCAGGAGACCTAAGTTCTGTTGTAGATTTTGCTGCTAATCAGCTTCACAACTTTGAGAAATTTAATTAAATTTTTCCATGGGTATGAAATGAGAATGAATGCAATAATTTCTGAGGGCACATCCAAGGTAAAAATTTAAAGAATCTAACTTGTAGATACTTTTAGGGTTTTATTCTTTAAAAAATCAAATCAGATCAATTCTTCCATCAGATAGAGACATGCTAAATCAATGGCTCTCAAACAAGTCTGTAATTGAAAATCATCTGAACAATTGAAAAAAAAAAAAAAAAAGAGAGAGAGAGAGAGAGATAGAGAGAGAGATTCCTGGGTCCCAACCAAGACCAACTAAATTACACCCTTTGGTGTTGAGGCCCTGGAATCTGTATTCTAAAACTATGCCCATGGTTTTGATGCAGCAGGTCCAAGGACCTGATTTTGAAAATCTTGGTTTAGGTGACCTCCAAAGACCACTTCTAATTCTCAGTCTCTGACTCACACCCAATATTTCTTAAAGTACCCACTCCATTTTCTAGAAATGCATGCAAATGATATTACACTAAAATGAGGAAAATCAGTCCTGAAGGATCACAATTAAAACACAAGACCCAGGCATATGCCACACAAAGTTTGGAATTGAACCCATTAGTCATGAAACTCTTTATACACATATGATTCAAAGCTATGTAGTTCTTATAAAACAGAAAAATAACTTCAGTGCAATAAAAAAATGAAATTCCTACCATTTGGTTAAGATTCCAGTTTTAAAATTCTTGTCGGTTTACAATACATTGGAGACATTCAAGCAAGACAAAATAACACAAACAAAACGAAACAAAATAAAAAGGAGGATGAAGTTCAAGGCAATTAACTTAATCTGTTGTGACTTTGGGACACAAAATAATGATGTTATTTCAGATATGTGGGAGACAGTTCATCTTACACTGTTCTCACATCCGCTGATATCAATTCCCTTCTATTCAAGTGTCATGTGAAATTGCAATATCCTTTTATGCCCATCATTCATTTCAGTCTTTGTTAAAGTTGTGTCTATTACTGGATGAAATGAGAAATTTTCATTGGAGTAAGCGGATTTTGTGGTCAGTGTTAACTGTGGGCTGTGTAACATCTACATGTATGAGTGTCCAGGGATGAAAGTGTCACTTCAGGGTAAACTCTGGCCAGTATTTCAAACTGGACCATGGGACAGTTGGGTAACACCTGAGGGAGACTTTCTTTCTTCCAAATTTCTTGGTATAGACCAATAAGCACCTCCAGTATTGTATCCATTTATTGAAGCATCTCAGTTTGCATCCCGTCAATTCTTGGAAACTTATTTTTTAACATTGTCTCCAATGCAGGTGGACTTCTTTCAGTGTCAGTGCTCCTTGATCATGTTGTTGTTGCTATGTGCTGTCGAGTCAGACCCGACTCATAGCGACCCCACCTTGGGTTTCCAAGGCGGTATCACTATAGAAGTAGATTGCCCCATCTTCCTTCCGAGGAGTGGCTGGAGGGTTTGAACCTCCAGCCTTCTGGTTAGCAGTCAAGTGCCTTAGGCACTATGCTACCAGAGGTCCTTGATCATATACTACCTCTTAAAATGGCCGAACATCGACCAATTCTTTTTGGTACAATAACTATGCATTCTTTTCATCTTTTTTTTTTTTTTGTTTAATGTTTCCTACATCATTCAATATGTTGTCTATAAATTTCAATATTGCAATTTGAAGCTTGGAATTTTTCTTTACGTCTTTCAGCTTGAGAAATCCCAAGTGTGTTCTTCTCTACTGATTTTCTAACCCTAAGTCTTTGCACATTTCATTATAATATTTTATTTTGTCTTCTTGAGCCATCCTTTGAGTAGGTGTGCAGAAGGCTTTATTACATCCCAGTCATTCTCAAGGAGAACAGGGAACTAGACTTATTAGTTAAGAACTTCTTAATGCAACTCTTTAAGACTTATCTTATAGGACATAGTGGAACCTTTAGATAGTTCATAGCATCAAACTAAGCAGAGTTTTGAAAAAAAAAAAAATTCAAGGAAAAAGAAAACAAAACAAAACCTCAGCCACCTCCCTGGGGAAAAAAAAAAAAAAGCAACAACCAACAAAAATTATTAAAAATAGTGATAAAGGCAAGGGAAAATAACTATGACCAATCATCCATCATCTTTGATCTCAACAAAATGACCTTTGAATTGGCAAACATTCTAGAGAGCATTTCTTTTATTTCTAAAAGTTGAAATGATTCCTCATCATGTTATATTCGGTGCCAAAACCCAGGTTATTTTCTCTGGCATAACATCTGTGGCTACCCCTAGGAACTAATTGGGCAATAAAAGTTTTCAGGCTCATGAAAATGAAGTATTAAAAAGATGACTGATACATATTAGTTTTATAAATATAACAATAGTGTTTGGTAACTGATCTCTACCAGTTGTGCACAGAACAGATTTCAAAATGCCGGAAGTGAAATTTATGGGGCCAAGTGTCAGAGTTGAGGATGTTTGCCTTTGCCTGCACATGAAACAACTTTGATGTGGCTTAAGATGTGTTTTTGTATTTCAAACAGACCGCAGAAGGGAAACCAGCAAGGCATCGAATCATTTACCCTTCCCAGGAAAATATTTTAAAAGCTCTACAATAGCTCCATTTCCTAAAGCCACCTGTCACCTAAAACACATGTAATAAGCTCCAGATGCTGAATCCCAACCTGCTAACCCTGTGACTTGGAGAGAGAATATTTCACTCATTCCTCGGCACATCCTTAATTCATTCGAAGCTAAACTTTCAGGCTATATTTTCTGCTTAAACTTAATAACTCAGCTCCGACATTCCTTCTCAGTGACCCTAAAGTTCCGTTTGGCTGCCTCAACACCTGCTCCTAAATGCATTAGAAGCACTCGGTATTTTATTTTATTTTATTTTTTGAAGTATCAGTTTTGTTTTCTCTGCTCAGCCTTAGGCCATCCTTTGAATGCATGGAAGTAGAGGATACTTGCCTATATTGCATTGTGGATTTTATCACTATCTTAGGTTTCTCTATTGAAGTTCTGCTGTTATTGTTTTAAAGACAAATATATATTTGTTCATGGATTTTTGAAACCTAGAATGCTTATGGTTTCAAATTTTGATTTTGGAAGATAGTGGGAAAAAACTCTAAAGTGATTCATATATGTAAATGAATAAACTTAGAAGTTTATGAATATTTTCAGTGATGTTAGAGAATTTATACCTACTCAGTAATGTTGGAAGAGACATTAAAATCCCAAAATACACTATTCAAAATTTCAGTTAATTATCTAAGTAAATATACAGCTAAAATTTTAAAGGGTCAGGCTTGGCACCTTTAAATATGATTAAATGTATTATAAAACCTGAAAACATAGAAAAATTGCAAATCTATTGAAAAATAATAACTGTACTCATTATCAGTGGAAAGGAGTGCAGTTAAACTCATTGCAGTATGAATAAATAGTTAATCCACTTTCAGATGAAATCATTCTCCTACACTCATCTGTTTTTAAAACTAAGTATCACTCTCACATTAAGGAAATTACCAATCAAAACATGTTCTATAGAGGAAAAAACGTGTAGATTCTGGTGTGTGTGTATGTGATTATTAGAATTAAATGACCATGATTATTTGAAATTGGAAAATCAGAGTGTAAAAGTAGTTTATGTTCTAGAACTCCTGAGATGACTTGATAAAAATGTAAAGTGACTTCAGTGATAAGGGTCTGTTTTTGTGTGTTTCAAGCAGTGACACCTATCTGTTATTGATACTTCTCTTGAGAAGATTTAGAAAATGCTGCTCCCAAATTGCCATGTTTCAGATAGTGATTGTAAAAGGAGGGCATTTATCTTTTGAAGGAGGGGAGTCAAGGGGTTAAAATAATAATCTCCACATACAACCTGTTTTGAGCTGCTTCATTCTATAAAACTGGGATAGGCATATATACAGGCCTAGAAAATGGATTCCCCTATCATCTTTCCCTCTAACTCCAGATAACACCAAATAAACCCTTAATCACCCAAGAAATCACTCAACTTTTACTACTCCTCTTGCTCCTTGACCTGCCACTAGCCCATTTCATTTCCCATGGTCTGGCCTCTTGGCCTCTTCCTTTATAAGCCGTATCACCTGGCCATCATGTGACTTCCAGCTTCTGGATCCTGTTTGGTTTCTGATTTCTCCCTCCAGGTTACCCAGAGTTTATAGGCAGGGCAGTGCTGCCACTGGTTCTTTTCCTCCCCTGGAAATGCTGTCTCTCCGAGCATGGAATCCTTCTCTAATTCTAGGACTGTTCTCCTATGAGCTACTTAAAGGCCTTGATTGCTTTAGAAATATATATAATTTCACCCTGACCAGAAAGGTCATCATTTCTTCCCCTCCCAAGTAACATTTAAAATGTTACCTCACTTTGGAAATTTTCATGTGATTTCCCATCCACAGGAAAACTGGGATATTGTTTACTACAAGAAAAAACCAAAGTACAAGTCCAAAACCAAGAAAATATTACCGATGAAACTAAATAAATAGGAAAATTTTTAACCTAAAAATTAGTATGATGTTCTTAAAATTTCTCATCATCTTACCTTCAACATGTCCCAAATTATTTTGTACCTCTCTTCCTTTCTCTACCTTTTATCTAACACCTGAAAAAAAAAAAAAAAAAAGTTACCATGAAGTCAGTTCCAACTCATGGGGACTCCATGTGTGTCAGAATAGAATTGTGCTCCATGGGGTTTTCAATGGCTGATTTTTTGGGGAGTAGATCACCAAGCCTTTTTTCTGAGGCACCTTTATGGACTCAAACCCCCAACCTTTTGGTTAATAGATGAGCTTGTAACTGTTTGCACCACCCAGCTAACTAGTCCTTTTTCTAGGGTTTCCTATACCTGTCTAGGGCACCAAGATTGTTCCAATACCAGATTCTAAACTAATTGGGGCCTTTGCTCTGCCCTCAACACCATGGTACAGGTAGAGTGTCTTAGTGGCCAGTCAGCAAGAAATTAGGCAAAGTTTGAATCAAGTACTACAACTTTCTAGATTTTTCAGATACTAAGACAATTTTCTGTTGTTGAAAGCTGAAGATAGCAATAGCCATGTCAAGAGTCATTAAAAGGAGTAGTGAGATTATCTAAAATACTTTGTACTTAAAAGCAAATAAACAAAAACACTCACTGCCATTGAGTTCATTCTAACTCATAGTGGCCCTCATTCGGTTTTGGAGGCTGTAAATCTTTATGGAAGTAGATTGCCCCATCTTCCTTCCATGGAGCAGCTGGTGGGTTTGAACCACTGACCTTCTGGTTAGCAGCCATATACCTTACCCACTATGCCAGCAGAGCACTGGAAAAATAGGATACATTCAATAAATATCAACTATTGTTTTTACTGTTATTAATAAAATCACATCATTATTCTGCTTCACCGTTCCTAGTATTATGTCACTCAAGGTTCTACATAAGAAAAGGCCCACTGTGACTCTGCTATTATGTATTTGGAATAACCAGGTTGCTACCTTCTCCTTCCAAAGAACACTGGAATTATTTCTGCTTCAGAAATTTTGCTTATGGAAGTATTTCTTCTCCCTAACCCCTCTTTTCTGTTGACTCTGTTGTTACTGGGAACAATTGAGTTGATTCTCAACATAGAATTGTGCCATGGGGTTTTCTTGGCTTTAGTCTTCACTGAAGACGATCATAAGGTTTTCTCTCCCATAGAGCCACTGGGTAGGTTAGAACTACCAACTTTTTGGTTAACAACTCACAGCTTAACCATTGCTCCACCAGGGCTCCTTTACTTATCTATAATTTAGCCACTTTTAGAGCTCAACTTAAGTTCTGCCTTCTCTATGAATCCCTCTCTAACCCTGGGCAGCTCTGATCTAAGGTGGCTGCTGGAGTATGGTGAGTGTGTGCTCCTCATTTGGGGCAAGGGCTGTGTCTTATATGGTATTAAAATCCTACTCTAAATCTCCTGCAGAGCTGGCAACCTGGTGGGAACTAATTAAATGCTTTCACAGTGAAAGAAGACTTAAAATGATTTATAGTGTACACAAGTAGAAAATTCAAAATGAAGTTTCTTCCTGTGGTAAGATAGTTTTGTTCTCTGGCATGACAATGTGGTGTCCATTACCTTGACATTTATGAGAAGGGCCAGTCAACTACTCCTGCTGAGATCTAAACATCTGAGTCTTTGTTTCAACCAAATGTAGGTACTTCAGTACTAGTATTCCTCTAGAGAGAGATTTTTCTTTTGTGTTTTGCTTCTTAGCAGTAGAAAGCTTGAGCTTAGCTTTCTGCTCACATATCATCTTATCAGAAAGGCCCTGACCACCCAGTATAATATATCCTGCATTCTCCTGCCCAACTTTTTTCTTTTTTATAGCTCTCATCTACGCCTGCCATTATAAATTTCCATTGTTTAAGTACATATTGTATATCTCCCCTACCAGAATGCAAGTACTCTGTTTTATTCACCTTGAAACTTCAGTGTCTGGCAATTATAGGACCTTAGTAATTATTTCTGAAATGCCTAAATGGAACTGGTCTTGACTGAATGAAATTTACTAGCACACAAGGTTGTTTTACATCTCTGGATCTCTGTAAAATGGGAGCAGTGGAACCAGGCTAGCTGTTGGTAATCCAAATACTAGCACTCAGTGACCCTCACCAAATGTGTGTGTGGGCAGGATGCATAGAAAGCAGAGTATAGGTTTTGAGATTAGACACATTGGCAAGAATACTGGTTTACCTCTTGCAAACTGAGTAAACCTGGTCAACCTTAAGTTTTTTGATTCTCAGTTTGCCCTTCAAAGTGGTGGAAAGGATGGTACTTCTCTCATGGGTCTGTTGAGAAGATTAAGTAAGATAGAAAAGCACTAAACTCAAGGTCTAACACATAGTAACCAACCACCAGTTGCCAGAGTCATTTCTGATGCATTGAGATTCAATGAATATCAGAGTTGAATGTGCTTCATGGGTTTTCAATGGCTGATTTTTAAAATTTTTACAGTATTCCCTCTCTTCCCCACTCACCCCTGGTAACCAACAAAGAAAGTTTCCTTCCATATATAACCTTTTCTTGATTTTTTTTTTATAATAATGAATTAATACAATATTTATCCTCCTGTGATTGACTTATTTCACTCAGCATAATGTCCTCCATGGAAGGAAGGTTGGACAATCTACTTCCATAGTGATACTGCCTTGGAAACCCAAGAAGGGGTCTCTATGAGTCGGGTCAGACTCGATGGCACATAACAACATAACAATAATGTCCCCCAAGTTCATCCACATTATGTGGTGTTTTGCAGATTCTACATTATTATTTATTGTTGCATAGTATTCTGTTTTGTGTATGTATTACAGTTTGTTGATGGGCACTTACGTCGTTTCCATCTCTTTGCTATTGTGAATAGTGCTGTGATAAACATGATAAGCATATATCTGTTCTTGTCCTGGCTCTTACTTCTTTAGGATATATACTTAATAATGGGATTGCTGGATCAAATGATGTTTTTAATTTCAACTTTTCAATGGCTGATTTTTAAGAAGATGATAACCTGACCTTTCTTCAGAGACATCTCTGGGTAGACACAAATCTCCAACCTTTTGTTTAGCAGTCAAGCCACATCAATGGTTTGTACCACTCAGGGCTCTAACACATAGAAAGTGCTCATTAAATATAAGGTGGTATGGTAGGCTAAATACTGACACCCCAAAGATGCCCGTGTTCTAATCCCTGGAACCTGTGATTATGTTACCATATATTGCAAAAGGGACTTGGTTGATGTGATTAAGTTAAAGATCTTGAGACAAGGGGATTATCTTGTATTATTCAGGTGGGCCCAATATAAACATTCCTATTGTAGTGTGTTGTTGAGTCAATTTTGACTCATAGTGACCCTATAGGACAGTGTGGAACTGCCCCATAGGATGTCCTAGGCTGTAATCTCTATGGAAGCAGATCACCAAGCAGATTCTTCCATGGATTCACTGGTGGGTTGGAACCACCAAACTTTAGGTTAGCATCTGGGTGTTTAACCATTACACAACCAGATTCCTTAATATAATCGTAAGGGTCCTTAGTAGAAGAAGTCAGGGAGGTCAAAGTCATAGAAGGTATAAGGATGAAAGTAGAGCTGGGCAATCTACTTCTGTAGTGATACCGCCTCAGAAACCCAAGAAGGGGTCGCTATGAGTCGGGTCTGACTCCACGGCACACAACAACAACAGGAGTTAGGATTTCAACATATCTTCTTGTGGGGCACAATTAAATTCATAACAGCCTACCTGCTGGTTTTTGAGGTCAGACTACAGCTTCTAGCCTCCCTAGCCTTTGCTGCTTTTATCAACCATTCAGTACTTTGTTGAAAGGCTCACATTCCTATTGTGGATTATTTGGATTATTTCTTGTTAACCACCTGGGCTCTTCTATCTTTTCTCTCTTTCTCTTCAATTTTTTCCTTTCATACGTATTTCCTGATCAGTATTCCATACAAGTAAGAAATTTCGAGGTAGAAAACCTACTTTTAAATTCAGTTTAATTGCTCATTCCCTCTTCTCACATCCTTGTCAAATTATTTCACTTCATTGAGCCTCAAATGTTTTTATCTGTAGAAGAGAAAGAATGGTGTCTGCCAGAGCCTTCTGTGTGTAAAGGTGATTATGACTAAAGGAAGTAGTACCTGGGAAACTGCTTTGTAACTGTTGAGTGTTTCTCAGTCATAAGCACTAATTCTTACATTCCTGACTGGGAAGGAGCCAGGAGTCAAATGCAGACTAGTTGTAGTATTCTGAGAAGGCAGTAGAATGGAAGTGGCTAGATGGATTTGGACAGGTGGAGCAGACTGGACAAGGCGTTCTAGCTGCAGAAGAACAAGGGAAAGGTGGGGAGGTGTGACAAAGCTTCAGAAATGAAATAAAACAGAATCTTGAAAAAGAAGGGACCTTGAAGATTGATCAGAATCATGGCCATTTTATAGATGAGAGTTCTGAGGCCAGAGAGTTGAAAGTCTAGGCCTAGATGCCAGATTTCTTTTCCTACTACTCATTATTCTGGTGGCATAGTGTCTAAGACATTTGACTGCTAACCAGAAGGCTGGTGCTTCACACCCACCAGCCGTTCCTTGGAAGGAAGTGATACTGCCTCAGAAACCCAAGGATGGGTTGCTATGAGTCAGATCCGACTCAACAGCAGTGAGTATTTTTTTTTTTTTTTTGGTATGGTCATCTGCCATTACCTTATCTTTGGGTTTATTTATTGTCCATCATCTCTTCTCCTCCCCACCCCAGCACTACCTAGACTGTTCACTTCTGAGAGGTGGAGGCTGTCTGGCTGCTCTTCTGCAGGAGCCTAGAGTTATGGACAGTGCTGTCACATAACAGGGACCTGATGTGTACAATGGCTGATGTGCCCAATGCCTTTCTTGCCTCCAGTCTAGTGACCTTGCTCCTTCCTTTACACCATCCTGTTTCAGGAGCTCTGTGTGTACTTTGAGAAAGTATTGGATGTTTGCCTTCTCTCTGTTTTGTTGTTTGCTGGCTTTGAGTCATCTCCAACTCATGTATAGCAGAATGAAATATTGCCCGGTCCATGTCACCTTCACAATCATTGATATCCTTGACTCCATTGTTGTGTGTTTTGAGGGCCTTCCAATCTAAAAGGCTCATCTTTCAGCACTATATTGTACAAAATTATGTTGAGATCCATAGGATTTTCATTGACTGATTTTTGCAAGTAGATCACCAGACCTTTCTTCTTAGTCTGTCTTAGTCTGGAATCTCTGCTGAAACTTGTCCACAGTGGGTGACTCTGTTAGGTTTTTTTTTTTTTTTTTTTTTTAATACTGGTGGCATAGCTCCCAGCACCAAGGCAAAATGCAAGTCACTGTAATGGGACAAACTGATAGATGGGTAGTGGTCTGGTTTTTTTTAGTCTCTGGGAATATCTCTGAAATAAATCCTCAGCAGAGATCTGACCGTCATTTTCCATTGGCTTCTGATAAATTAATAGGAACCAAGGATTGCTAGTAAGTCAAAAAACTACCCAATGTGGAAGGTGTGAGATAAGTGAGTGCCTGACGCTGGGGCTTGGGCTGATCTGGTGATGGCTGTATTTCAATGACTGGGTAAGTGACTTGCCCAGAGGAGATCCTTGGTCCATATTTGTTGAGTGAATGAGTGAATTACTCCTTTTGAATATGGATAAACCTGTGGCACAAGTGCAAGGTGATTGGTCAAATGTCACACTGATGGTACCAAAAACATTCTGAAAGAGGGAGTCTGAGGGAAGTGGGATGACAGGAGGATACGGCTGGCTTTCATGTGCCACTAGAAGTCAAACATCCAGTTGAGTAGTTTTCATGCAGATGGGGTGGGGTGTGGGAGCAACTGCAGCTGCTGAGGGAATGATCCAGTCATCACTGAAACCGTAAATATGCCACAAATCCACACTACGATGCTGACAAGATGCCCTAGCTGCAAGATGCAGGTGGGAGGGACATGGCAGAGTCCAGATTTCAAATTAGATTCACCTGAGCCCAGTCTGAGACCTGTCATCCTTCCCACAGACTGAGAAGGGGGAGCGAGTGAACTGGAGGAAATCTTTGTAGCTGAGCCTCCCTGACTCTCCTCAGTGGGAGACACATGAATACTGTTTCATGTCAAGGAGAGGTAGTTAAAATACAGAAGGTTGGATCTTGGTCTCGGAATTCGGGAGGTGTGGTTTGTGCCTGTGGACAACTCCTCTTCCCATCCTTTGATCTCTCAGTTGATGTGGAGAAAGGCTTTTATGTGTGATTCCTACATAATGGGTAATTTAGTCCATCCCATTATGACAGAGTAGTAAGTCTAGTTCTAGTACATTTGGTTCAGCTATTCTTTAAAGCACCTAGTAATATATTATTCTCAAAGGCCTTAAGTAACCTGAACATTTTTTGTTGGTTTTGTTGTAATATATATATTTGGCTCTTTTTAGCCAGTTTAAAGCTAGTTAGTTGCAAAATAAATAATAATAAAAGTGAGAATGAAAGGATGCACTCAGTATATACCAAATAATACACTGGTACACTGAGCAAATAGCACCTGCTTCATTTATAATTGAAACTTGCACTTCTGAGTGTGTGCTAAATTTCAGGTCCATTGTGCTGGTCTTTGTGTGTCATGCAACCTACTTTTAAAAATAATGATAATAATAACCCCACTCTGCTCAAAGCCTGACCACTGTATTTAGCTTTCTGGACCAGCCAATTAAAAGTCATAAATTTGTTTACAACCAGTCAGCCACAGAAGCCTGGTTCTGAGGCTCGATCACGGTTACATCCGAATGAAGTTTGTCTGCCCATGTTGTTGTTATGTGTCATCGAGTCGGGCCGGACTCATAGTGACCCCTCCTTGGGTTTCCATAGTAAAGTTCAAATTCATCAAATTCAGGTGAGCTGCTGCAAACCGAGACTGGTAACTTTTGATTTAAAAACCATAACTAATCTTCATTTTGAAATGATTTGAGAATTTTCAAAGTTGGAAAAACCTCTTCCTTTACTTTTGCATTTTTTAGAGTAAATTCTGTACAGGGTGATATTTCTTTCTCTCTCTCTCTCTCTTTTCTTTTTAAAATTTTTATTGTGATTTGGGTGAAAGTTTACAAAGCAATTTGCTTTCCATATAGCAGCTCACATACACTGTCTCATGACATTGACTGCAATTTCCCATAATGCAACAGCTCCTCTCCCACTTTCTCCCCGTATTTACCTCTTCCCTGTGTCCTTCCCTCCCATGTACTCCTGCCCCCTGAGCTGTCTCCTGTGCATACACAGCCTTTCTGTTCTCTCATGATTGTTCTTTCCAAGGAGTGTATTGACCTAATATAAATGTTCAGCTCATATGCCTGTCCTGGCAGCCACAGGAGTGGGTTCATTCCAGACCTGAAAGGGGCTGATATTCCTATAGGAAAGAATGTAATTTAAAATCATAATTGGCCAAATCACTCTTTAAAATATCATCTTAAAAAAAAAAAAAAAAAAAGTTGCTGCCAAGTTGACTCTGACTACTGGTGACCCCACGTGTACTGAGTTTTTGGAATTAGACCGTTAGGCTTTTCTTTTGAGGTGCCTCTGGGTGGACTAGAACTTTTGGTTAGAAGTCAAGCACATTAACCATTTGCACCACCCAGGGACTCCCCAGAATATCATGTTAAAGCCTTTGAAATAGATATTGTGTGCACTTGACCTTGTTTGGGAAGGCCTTAAAGAAATAGATCATAAAAAGGGACAATAATTTCAGAGTTTCTGCTCTGGTTGAAAAAATCTAATAGGTTGAAGGAGATTTTGAGTTTTCACCTAATTGCAGAAGTGGGTAGGAAGGTGTGTGACCATGATGTTTGAGTATCTTCTGAGTTTTATACCTGACTTTGCATTTTATAGGCTTCTTACCGCATGACATCTTGCTCTTAGCACACTGTCCAGAGGGATGCTTATGGACTGTTTGCAGTAGAATTGAGGTGACAATATTTGTGAACACCTAGGGTTCAAAATGAACTGAGGACAGATGTGCAGGTATGAAACCTCTGTGGAACACCTTGAGCAAGAGAAGACCTTGTCTACCAAAGAGAAGCATCATATGGCTAGAGTCTAACCTCTTTTGCTTTAACACTTTAATTCTGAAGATTTTCTTTTAAAGCAAAGATTTCAACTTTCCCATACATCACCCTCATAACTAAGGTGAAAACAGAGAAAGAAACAACTTTTTTTTTAATAACATTTTCAACATCTTACAACATACCTTGCTGTGTTTTAGAGTGTATATATATCACACCATACCCTAAAGATGCAGAATGCTGAGACACAAATTTATCCCCCCTATACCCGCCGGCCACTCCTTGGAAGGAAGATGGGGCAATCTACTTCTATAGTAATACTGCCTCAGAAACCCAAGGAGGGGTCGCTATGGGTTGGGTCCGACTTGACAGCACATAACAACAACAAGAACAAAAACATATTTCCCTTTAGTCAAGTAGCATGCCTGTCTGCAGGGAGGCAGTGTAGAGAGAAGCTCATCAAAATGATGATGCTCAGTGTCCCAGAGAGGAAGAGAGAGGGGAGTGGTTCCTCTCCTGATGGAGGAAAAGGAGTCTCCCCAGGCTGATAGGAGATCAGCTAGTTCTGAAGCAGTTGACATCTTTGTATCACTTAGTGGACCCCTCTGTGGTACATTCAGAGATTAGAGATTCAGAGATCATGGTCCAGTATCTTCTGGACCATCATAGAAGGCACGGTCCATAAGCTGGTATGTGTCTTTCCTTTCTAAATACCACACCATATGTATAATATCTAGGTGAGAGGCTCTTCAAAGTTGACAGGGCCAGAGTTAAGCCAAGTTGACTCCCAAATCAGCACATTAGCTTGGGAACGTGGCCTGAAGCATTTTTTCCCACAATAAAAGTATGGTTCTTAAGAATCAAAGAAGATGTGGATTGCTATGATAAAAGCCATCATCGACTCAGAGAAGTCTTTACTTTAATGACATCTATAGGACTTTTGAATAAAAAAGTAGTATTTATAGTTTTCTTTATTATTTGCAATATAATTACAGACAGAAAAAAATTAAGATAAAACAAAACAGTAACACATCAAGAATATTCTGTTACAGAGCTAATTACATTTCAGCACAGAATCCATCTTGCTGCCTACTAGAGAAAGAGAGAGAAGGCCTGACTGGGATACCGAGCTCCTGTAGTTACCAGCCCATAGAAATAGCAAAAAAGTTGAGTGGTGATAAATAATATATGAAGCCAGGAACTGAGCCAGGGGCTAGTTTTCTCCATGTGCATTTTGTCACTTATATTTTCACTGTGTCTCTTTGCAGTGTTTTGCTGACTAATTGAACACTCCATTGTTGGATTTTGTCCCCCTTATTTTGCTGGGATCTCACAGGGCATCAGCTTGCTCTGCTGGGTTTCAAGCCTGCCTGTTTCTCAGGGTTTCAATACACAGACTTGTAAAAATATGATTTCTCACTCTGTTTCTGACTCTCTGTCTCTTCTCAGATGGACCAATTGTGCTAAAGAAGATTTTAAATAGACCCACTAAGCATACATGATAGTAACTCTCAGGGTATGAGATACCACTGGAATAAACTTGTCAAATGAATGTGTAGTGTTGCTAAGTGCCAGGTACAGTTTAAGAAAGGCTGTAGGTCTTTAGGTTGAGAGTGGCAACCTTTAGCCCTGTTGCATTGCTGTGAAATTAGGCTCTCACCTCTGGCTAATCTCCTCTTCTCAAGCCCCTTATGGAATCCTTGAGTGGTGTAAATGTGTTTCACTGCTCTCCAAAAGGTTGAAGGTTTGAGTCTACCCAGAGACACCTCCGAAGAAAGGCTGGCAATCCATGTCTGAAAAATCAGCCGTTGGAAACTCTATGAACTCTGACATATAATAAGTTCCTAAGAAGTTTTTGTTCCTTTCTTTCTTTAAACAAAAGTAGCAAGAACCTCTCAACAGTGCTTATGCCCTGGACAGCGCTGGTGATGCCTCTAGCTTACAGGCTGTCAAAGTCCCAAGGGACGTGTGAGTGGAAGCAGAAGGTGGATGTGCATGAGGCACAAGATAAATCAGTCCTGTTGAACCCACCTCCCTTCTTCCTTTTGTCCCTCCTTTCCTTCTTCCCAAAGCTTCTTCCAAGGGCCCCTACCCAGGTGATTATATTGTTGTTGTTGTTGTTAAATGCCGTCCAGTCATTTCCGACTCATAGCGACCCCATGCACAGCAGAACGAAACACTGCCCGATCCCGCACCGGCCCCACAATCCCTGCTATACTTGAGCCCATC
>NW_006921606.1:9416945-9424540 GCF_000298275.1 Orycteropus afer afer
AGTGACTATGTGTATTCCTGCCATCTTCCCTTGATGTTTCCTGCATCATTCAATATTTTGCCCATAGAATCTCTCAATATTGCAACTCGAGGCTTCAATTTCTTCTTCAGTTCTTTCAGTTTGAGAAATGCCAAGTGTGTTCTTCCCTTTATATGTATAGGGACTGACCCATGAAGGAAATAAATCCTTATGGCAAACTGGATTGAAATGATTTTGATAGAGGGAATTCTAGGAGAAATGTGGTCTTTGTAGGCATCACCACTCTTTTTCTCCCACAATATCTGATAACATCAGTGTTCAGACTATGAGGTCACCAGAAGGTCTACTTGAATGGATGATTGTGTGCGAAGATTCTAAATTAGGTTGCTATTTGTATTGTTGTTGTTGTTGTTATATGCCATCAAGTCAGCCCCGACTCATAGCTAGCCCTCCTTGGGTTTCCGAGGCAGTATCACTATGGAAGTAGATTGCCCAACACTCTTTCTCAGGAGTGGCTTGTGGGTTTGAACTGCCATCCTTCTGGTTAGCTGTCAAGTGCCTTAGGTGCTATGCTACCAGAGCTCCCACATTTACAAGTGTAGATTTTATTTATTTGTTTATCTTATCGTTAATAATATATATGTGTGTATGTACAGGTTTTTGTTGCTTAACATTCATTCAAGTAATGTCCTATCACATATGACCATGATCTTGTAAGGTTACCACAGAGTTTAGAAATCATGATCAGAGAACAGGGCATGGGGGCATACTTTGCTGAGTATGAAGATCTGATCTCTCACTAGTTCTCAGGGTGCAGCATCTGCTCTGGTCCTGATGTGGTAAGGGGAGGGAAGCCCCACCACCCATTCACAGGTGCCTGGGCTACCACACTCACCTTAGGCAGGGACTGCTGAGATGCCGCTGGAGCCACTGAAGCTCCTGCCCTACTCTGCTAAGATTGAGGCCATGTGTCCTCCCTCCTCCTGTGGGAGGAGCAGAAAAGGTGGCATGGGAAGGAGAGTAGTGTGGGGGTAGAAGAGATGAAAGCCCATTAAGTGGAGCAAGTAAGGTGGGCAGGGATGAAAGAAGGGAAGGGAGCCGGTTGCAGGCAGGCCAGGAGGCAGCCAATTGGACATCAAGTGTGCACCATGGTGGACAGACAAGGTCTGGCACAGCTCTCAGAGACAAGTTGTAGCCTGTGCAGGAATGACATCCATGCAGGAATGATGTTCATGCAGGAATGGCATTCATGCAGGAATGGTGGTACTGAAGCCAAAGTATTCCTGCAGTCGCTGGCACTGCTGCACCAATGCAGGTCCCACACTTGGCCAGTGACCTTCCTGTGTGCTTCTCTCCTGCATACCATATGGTGTTCCACAACGTCCAATTCATATTACATCCTATTTTACAGAACATATTATGGACATTAAGTGAAGCATATCTATGTTAAATTATATCTGTAAGTTCATATGTAATGTTTCAACACCCAAAGAAAAATAAAAATTAGATTTATAAAGATACTGATTAAGATAAAAACACCAATAATAAATGGAAAAAAAATGAAGTATTTGACTTACGTCTGACTTACTATGCAGTTATTGGAATGGAACTCTGTTGTAGGTCAGTGACTAATTGTACTTTGTACTTATTGCAATGCATTTTGTCAATATTTGTGTCTACATCCCTTTATTAGACTTGTGAGTTCTTGGATAATAGGAAGTATTGTGACTTATTTATCCTTTGTTTCCTCTTCCCTATTAAATTCTGTGGAATGAGCAGATGGGTAGATAGTTGGAAAAATAATGACAAATACTCTGAAAATAATTTATCATCTCAGGAACTAAAATGGAAAATAATATGGAAGTTATCCATTTTCTTTGATTCTATCCCTTTGCACTATCAACTTCCTGTTAGCTCTTGCATTAATTTCAGACCAGAACTTTTATCAGTTTATCATTTTTTCTGTTCCAGCCCCTCTCAATTTTATTGTTTTATAAAATTGTTATGATAAATCAATATCATATTGTCTAACATATTTAAGAGACAAGAGAGAACCTATAACAATAAATTGAATTTCCATCTTTTTATGTTAAGCAGCTATTCACTTAGGATGTGTTCATGGCTGTCAGCTTGGTTGTTGCTATTGTTGTTATGTCTGTCGAATTGGACTTAACTCATAGTGACACCTCCTTGGGTTTCTGAGGTGGTATCACTACGGAAGTAGATTGCCCAAACTTCCTTCCCAAGAGTGGCTTGTGGGTTTCAACTGCCAGTTAGTAGTCAAGTGCCTTAGGTACTACGCTACCAGAGCTCCTTGGTTGTTGCCTAAGACTTGAGTAAATTTTCTTCTAATCATAGTGCAAACTGAATTTTTTTTCCCTTACTGGTGGATTGGTTACCCTCCCATGGCAGGCAGCCGAGTTCATTGGGGTTCCAAAGTCTTTTGTGAAAACTCATGGAGAACCTCATGATCACTGAGAATGATTTTGTGGAATGAAATACAGTGTTTGAGGTAAACACCTGCTCTTTTTCTTTCTTGACTTCTTTCCCTCCACATCCTCCTCTTGCCTTCCACCCCAGCCAATAGTGAAACACTTTTCATTGTTTCTTGTTAGAGATGGAACATGGGGAAAACTGGTTTGCTTTCATAAATCCTACATCCATAAGAGGGATTTTTCTAAGTAATTCCTAAGTAAATCATTATGGAGGTAATGCCTCTGAGGGAAAATCATCAGATTGGAGCAAAGAGTTTTTCTAGTAAGGAAGATGTTTTTTTCCAGAAGAAAGGGGAGCTGCAGATTCTTGGAGATGATGAGCCTGGAGAGATGAGCCCCGAGACAGGTTTGAGGGCAGAACCTTGGGGAGTTCGCAAATACTTGGAGAGAGAGTTTCTGCCTGGTGTATCCTAGGTGATGAGACCATATACCATCTCCAAGAGATGTCTGTGCTCTTAGGGTGACACAGAAGTAACCAAGAGCTTCTCAGTAGACTAAGAGGCTCTAAAGGACAAGAGGGTAATGTCTCAGCAGATATCTGAATGGACAGATGGTCTAAGGATATCTGTAGAAGGTGCATAACATTGATTACAATATAACTTTCCATGATTCTGGTGAAATAGGTGCTTGACATATAAATTAAATTGAAGTGTATGAAAACAAAGAAAGGCAAATTCCTTAAATGGCTTTTGTCTATATTTGTCCCCATTTTTCCAATATCAATCTCATGTGTCCTCTGAGGTTACAATTTATAGATATGGATAGGCAAAAGACCATGGGAAAAAGACTGGAAGCTCACGGGGAAGCCACAGCTTTGATGGGGACTTTCTCCTCCAGTGGATTTGCTCCACCATTTCTACCTGCCCAGATCTCAGGCACCTGCCATTGCTTTTTCTTGAATCTCCCTGGAGGGTAGGTTGAAGACTCTCAGACAGATAAGCCCACACCATACAGACAGACAGAACCAAATAAGTAGACACCAGGGAAATATGAAATTCTAATCCCTGAGAAAAGAAATGAGTCATTTGCTGTGGTTGGAGCACTAAGAGCAGTATAGGGACTCATGCTTAAAATCACAGAAAAGTCTATTTAACTTGAACCCTTAGGCAATTTCTTGGCTGGTAGATTCAATGCATAAGTAGATCCAGGCTTGGTGGAGTTAGGAACTTACATGATTCATTCAGGACTAAACTTCTCTCTTCAGTTTATCTTGGTTTCATGGGCTGTTTTAGTGGTGGTAAGGGGAGGGGAGCCCCAGCACCCATTGTGGGGTGTAACTCCACAGTCCTGAAAATATAAAGTTCCTCTTGCTCAACAGCTCTAACTAAAATCTTGAAGGTCCTCTTATTGGTTCTCATTGAGTTCTAAGTCTTTTTCTATGTGACAAACTGTATACAGGGGATTCCACACCATGATTTCCAGCTTGAAGGACAGAGCACTGAATTGGGAAGACTCCACATCAACCAAAAACATGAGTTAAAATGAGCCAAAATTAGGGGTTGTTGGTGAGCCTAATAACTGTAGAAAAATGGGACACTTTATAGTCAGAGAAGAGAACTGTATGCTGGCATGTAAAAGCAAGGCACATTAATTAGAAGGAGCTCTCACCAGAGTGTAGAGCCTAAGGCATCTGAATGCTAACTAGAAGTTTGGTGGTTCAAACTCACCAGCCACTCTGCAGAAGGAAGATTGGGCAATCTATTTCTGTAAAGATTTATCACCTTGGAAACCCAAAGAGGGTTGCTATGAATCAGAATTGACTAGATGGCAGTGAGTTTAGTTATTTTGATTTTAGTGGTAGGAGAAAAGTAAGAGCTTCTGTAAAAGCACCTGGAGAAATTGACAGGACCAGATTACAAAGATTTGAGATGCTGCCTTGGATAGTTTGGGCTACATCACATGGTAGTCTTTGAGTACACGTGTTTGAGATGGGAGGGGTGGGGTGATCCCATTGTATTTAGTGGGAAGGAGCAGTGGAACAGGAGAAGGAGTGGCACTGAGCATTCATCAAGATATGATGGCTGTCACCTCCTTATTTTCATTCACATAGCTTTTCAAAGAGCAGTGTACTGTTTTCAGTGGTGGCACAGAGACTGATTCTGACTCTGTATTCTCTGCCTCAAAACAGAAGGTCAAATTAGATTTTTTAAAATTTGGAAATTTTTATCATTGCTTATTATTTTTATGGGAGCTCTGGTGGCATAATGCCTAAGGCACTTGACTGCTAACCAGAAGGTTGGCAGTTCAAATCCACTAGCGACTCCTCGGAAGGAAAGTTGGGCAAACTACTTCCATAGGGATACTGCCTCGGAAACCCAAGAAGGGGTCACTATGAGTCGAAGATGACTCGATGTCACATAACAACAACAATATTATTTTTATTGTTGATTATTTTATTGTTGTGAATTTCCTACAACAGTCTATCAATGTGTCATACTGTGGGAGCTTGAATGTTGCTATTATGTCAGAAGCTATGCCATCAGTATTTCAAATACCAACAGAATCATTCATAGTGGGCAGGTTTCAGCAGAGCTTCTAGACTAAGACAGAGTAGGAAGAAAGGCCTGGTAATTTACTTCTGAATATTAGCCAGTGGAAACCCTATGGATCACAATGGAATATTTTTCAATATAGTGCTGGAAGATGAGCCCCACAGGCTGGAAAGTTCTCAAAATACACAGTGGCCACAGCAATGGGCTCAAATACAAATACAAAACCAAGCAACATTTCACTCTGCTGTGCATGGGGACAACGTGAATTGGAGTTCCCTCAATGGCAGCTAACAATAACAACTTAAGTGAAGTTGAACCTTGCAAACTAGACTATTTAATAGGATTGTGAAGAGAGGAGATACAACACATACATTCATATGCCTAATCTTTTGAAGATTAAAATGCTTCTCTCTTATGAAAAGGACACTTGAGATTTTCATAGTTTTTATTAGAGAGTCGTATGACTATACTGTCAAACAGATAATCCACATATAAGACCAATGCATATCAACGTCCCCCAGATATCTCTATTGGTGTCCCCTACATCTAAGCATAGAGATCTGGGAATTCTAGGAAAGAAAGGCTAACATGCAGAATTACTCTACTGACCCGTCCAATGTGGGTGCTATTTGACATCATTCATACTCTGATCACCAGAATTTTTAAATAATTGTCTATAATTAAATTTAAGAAAGAAAAAAAATTATTTTAAGGCTAAGATATGGAAAGATGCAAGATGGTGACATTCTTTTGGCATCTTCCCAAGAGTTTTAAACATTGTTTTGGTACTTACCTTAAGAACTTTGTACATTTTGCAGAGTTTACAGCTATTTAGGTTTAGAATGTAATAGTATTTCATTATCAGTGTCAGATAAAACACACACAGCCACTCTGGCACAAGTGTAACCATAAACTAGCAAACCATTTGTTGTGGAGTCAACTCTTTCTCATGGTGACCAACTCATGATATATCAGAGTAAATCTGTGCTCCATAGCATTTTCAATAGCTAACTTTTCCCTGAAGTCAATTACCAGGACTTTTTGCTGAGGTGCTTCTGGGTGAACTTCCACCTCCCACGTTGTGGTTAGCAGCTGAATGCTTTAACCACTGTACCAACAGAGTGGTAAGGAAAGTAAATTTGACCACAGGAAAGTTAGACTTGAAGATTTAGCTTTGATTCTTTTGCAAAGAAGTTTTTTGCCTTGAGACTTCTTTGAACGTTTATCAGAAGGAAATTATAGTAGAGACTCTGGATATAAAGAATGTTGGAAGTATAGAAGATTTATGTGCCAATACTCAGATTTATTTTGATAAATTGTACTGTATCAATATGTAAAAATCTAATAAATATAACTCTTTAAAGAGGGGGCTGTTCTAATTTTACTGTTTCAGAGAAGAGGTTTGGCAAAAAGTCAGAATGTGCATTAAAAACACACTTGCAAGAAGTCTAATAAATAAAGTCTTTGAAATATGGTTTCCTAGTGAAAGGCATTTTAAATCATTTTGATAAAGAATCTAAATTAGACCTTTAAAAAAGAAAGGCAAGTTTTTCTTAACTTATTATTTATAGATAGTTTGAAAATAAAATCTATGCAAGCTGATTTCTTCTTCCATTCTCTACAAGGCAAATATATTGTCAAGTTTCAACAGCACATGTGGTTAGCTGGAGAATGAATGCTGTTGTTAAATGGAGAGGCAACAGCAAGCTAGCTAGTACTGAGTAAGTGGTTAGTGTGTGCTAGATACTACGTGAAACACTTTATGTACATTGGCTCATTGAGTTCCAAGTGAAATTAAGTGAGCAATCTATGGACCCAGAATGCCTGCCAGTGGCTAATTGTGTGGCCTTGAGCAAATTACTTAACCTCAGGGCACCTTACTCACATCACCAATTAAATGAGGCCAACATTAAAAACAAAACCCCACTACCTACTAGTCAATCCTGACTCATAGAGACCTCACAGGACAGAGGAGGATTGCTTTATAGGGTTTCCAAGGACATAAATCTTTATGGAAGCAGACTGCCACATATTTCTCCCATGGAGTGGCTGGTGGGTTAGAACCACTGACCTTTTGGTTGGCAGCAGAGTGGTTTAACCACTGCACCACCAGGGCTCCTTAGGCTAATACTAGTATCTGACTAATGTGGTTACTGGGAAATTAATTCAGTTAAGACATTTACAATGCTTAGCATTTAGCCTGGTACAAAGCCAGCATCAATAAATGTTAACTCGTGGTATAATTGTCCTCAGTATACTTAGGCTCAGATGACTAAGCGATTTTTCCACAGTCACACAGTTGGTAAGAGATAGAGCCCAGATTCAAACCCAGGTTACACTGCTTATGGGGGCATCCTCTTATCAGTGCACATTCAGAACAATGCTCTTCACCACTTGCATCTCAGACTTTGCCATATCTTTATTCTTTAATTCTGCTATATGTGTGTATGTATGTTGTTGTTATTTGCCATTGAGTCGCCCCGACTCATAGCGACCCTTCCTTGGGTTTCCGAGGCAGTATCACTATGGAAGTAGAATGCCCAACCTTCCTTCCAAGGAGTGGCTGGTGGGTTTGAACCGCCAGCCTTCTGGTTAGCAGTCAAGTGCCTTAGGCACTATGCTACCAGAG
>NW_006921606.1:9424720-9425358 GCF_000298275.1 Orycteropus afer afer
ATATATAATGTATTCTATAATACATTAGACAATATACACTAGATAATATATGAGATTCCTTGGGTGGCACAAATGGTTAACTGATGAACTACTAAATGAAACCCACCCAGAGGTGCCTAGGAAGTAAGGCTTGGTGATTGCTTCTGAAAGGTTGCAACCTTGAAAACTCTATAGAGCAGCTTTACCCTGTGCATAGAAGGTTGCCATGAGTTGAAATAGACTCAACCACAAATAACAATCTCAACAGATAATAAATAATATGTGCAACACATATTGCTACCTAATGTGTATTATGTTATATAGTATGTAATATCTATATTATTATTGTTGTTACCTGTTGCTGAGTAAGTCCCTAACTCATGGAAACCAGTTATAAAGCAGGGACTCTTCCTGTTCCATCCTTTTGATTGGTTCTGGATTGTGCCGTGATCCATAAGGTTTTTACTGGCTGAATTTTTGAAGTAGATCCCTTGGCTTTTCTTCCTTGTTCATCTCCGTCTAGAAGCTCCAAGGAAACCTGTTCAGCATCATAGCAGCATGCCAACCTTACAAATGAGGGTGGCTGTACACGAGGTGCATTGGCCAGGAATTAAACATGGAAGGTGAAACCATTGTTTCATCATATGTTATATCTTATA
>NW_006921606.1:9425583-9431224 GCF_000298275.1 Orycteropus afer afer
AGCCTTCTGGTTAGCAGTCAAATGCCTTAGGCACTACGCTACCAGAGCTCCCATATATTATAATATAATATGCTATATAGCAGTGTAAGGAGCTCTGGTGGTATAGTGGTTAAAGCATTTTGGCTGCTAACCAAAAGGGTGGTGATTCAAACCCACCAGCCGCTCTGCTGAAGAAAAATGAGGCAGTCTGCATCTGTGAAGACTGACATCCTTGGAAACCCAGTGAGGATTACTATAAGTCAGAATCGACTTGATGGAACTGAGGGTTTTTTTTTTTTTTTTTTTTTTTTTAATAGCACTGTATATAGTATACCAAACCAAAACTCATTGCTATGGAGTCAATTATGACTCATGGTGACTGAGAATTGCACTGTCAGGTTTCCAAAGCCATAAATCTTTACAGAAACACACTGCCTCATCTTTCTCCCAAGGAGTAGCTGGTGGATTCAAACCTCCAAAATTTTGATTAGCAGCCAAATGGTTTAATCACTGGACCACCAAAGCTCTTTGCAGGTATGTATGTATATTTATATACACATACTGAAGACTTACGCTATTCCATGTACTGGGAATAAAATGGGTAAGAAAGACACTGCCCTGCCCAGACTGAACTTAAAATTGACCAGAGAAGAAAAAATACACCAACAATTACAATAAAGTGTGTTATGTGTTATGAGCAAGAGAAATACAAATAGATTCCAAATAGGACAAGAGTGAGAGTGAAGTGGAGGTAGCTGCTGTGCAATGAGTGGGTATTGAAAGTGTAGTTATGTCCATTAGACTGGATTTTCTAAGTAGAATTTAATTTATTACAATGTCCCATTTCCCAAATATTTTGGATAATTGAGCTATTACTGGAACAACAACAAAGATCAAAATAGTCAAGATATTGTTCAAGGCAAATCATGTGCATCTTGCATGTAGCTTGGTCAAAGGAAAAATACATGTGTTACAACGAACCACACTTGGATTAGAATCCTGTCTCTAACTCTTACCAGTTGGGCAACATACCTAGACGTTTAACTTGTCTGAAACTCAGTTGTTGTTGTTGTTGTTATGTGCTGTCAAATCAGCCCTGACTCATAGTGACCCCTCCTTGGGTTTCCGAGGCAGTGCCACTACAGAAGTAGATTGCCCAACCTTCCTTCCAAGGAGTGGCTGATAGGTTTGAACTGCCAGACTTTTGGTTAGCAGTCAAGTGCCTTAGGTGCCTGAAACTCAGTTACTATCTCCTTAAAATGTGGATGCTTTCCCTTTTGTAGGATTTGTGTGTGTGTGTGTGTTTTGATGCACATTATAAGGACCTCTGGTGGCACAGTGCATAAGACATTTGGTTGCTAACTAGAAGGTGAGTGATTTCAAACCCACCAGCTACAGGAAGAAGGTGAGGCAATCTATTTCTGTAAAGATAAACAGCCATGGAAACCTAATGGGGGTTGCTATGAGTCAGAACAGACTTGATGGCAGTGGTTTGGTTTGTTAATGCACCGCATCCCCATCTTCATTCTGGACAGTATAGTAAAACCCACTGCCATCAAATCAATTCCAACTCATGGTGACCCCATTGGGTTTCCAAGGCAGTAAATCTTTATGGAAGTAGACTGCCTCATCTTTCTTCCACAGAGCAGCTGGTGGGGTTGAGCCACCATCCTTCCAGTAAGCAGTCAAATGCTTTAGGCATTGTGCCATCAGAGCTCCTTACAGTATATGGTACCAAAAAACAAACAAACAAACAAAATAACTCACTGCCATTGAGTCAATCCTGAATCATAATGACCCCTTCTTGGGTTTCCCAGGAGATATCTCTACTTCAAGTAGATAGCCCAATCTTCTTTCCAAAGAGTAGCTGGTGTGTTTGGCTGCCAGCCTTCTGGTTAGCAGTCAAATTCCTTAGTCACTATGCCACCAAGGATCCTCAAAAATATTAAGTCTCTTATATGTGACAAGTGAACAGGTGAAGCATGTCATGGTACTGAGTAGACTCTCTGCATGAAGGGTCTGATTCCTGGTCCCTGGATTATGTTAACCTGCCATTAGGTAAACCATCTCAGTGATGTGTCCTTTCTTTTTCCATGGAAGGGCTAAACTTTGGTGGCTTAGGAGGACACGCAGGATTCTTGGTACTTGCTGTTTGTTGTCTGGGGCTCATCTGTTCAACTTCCCTGAAGGATATGTGGATGGGTTAGTTCTGAACTCTATTTGAAAATATTTTTATTGTGATTTTTGTGAAATTTTATCTGAACTCTCTTTAGATGGCACACTTTGGGGCCGTTCCATCAACTAACTTGGGACCAGTCTGTCTTTCCCTTTGTGTGCTCAAAGTCAGTTCAGAATTCCCTCTCTGACTTCCAAACTCTGCTTCCCTTTAGAAAATAATACACTTCCCTAAGGGAACATTTAGGGATTTGGTAGTATGTGGAGAAGGCTGCATTAAAATGAATCAGAGTCCTTGACACAACAGTTTACACTCAGTTGGTAAGTGAAAGGTTGGATGTTCGTACCCCTTCAGTGTTGTTGTAGAAGAAAGGCCTCATGATCTGCTTCTGTAAAGATTACAGCCATTGAAAACCCTATGGAATAGTTCTACTCTGTAACAATTGGGGGGTTATGAGTTGGAATTAACTCAACAGCACCAGGCAATGACAGCTTAGTGACTTCCCCAGGCATTGATTGCAAATGCACTAAACACAAAATATTACTAGGGGGAGGCCCACTGACTTTCATATTCCTCTCGGAACCTATAATCTGAAAAACCTTGCTGGAAAACTCGTGCAGTGAGGAAGGCCTGAGGTCCTCTGTGGCAGGATCATTTAAATGGCACAGATTCTCTTGATACAAACTCTCCTTCCTCCCTTATCCATGCACAGGAACACATATTTAGAGGGAAATTTATTTCCTAAGTACTGTTTAAAACTATTTAAAAATCAATTTTTATTTACAAAGATACTGTCTAGTGTCACCAAGGCTTAAATCCAACCCTTTTGCCATTCAAACTTAATAGGAAAATACACCAAGGAAAATGACTTCTCCATTGCTTTCAGCATTCATATTCAGACAGACGCCAAGGGCCGTCACTTTTCATATTAAGCTAATCCACATTTGTTCATATCTCTAGCATACAAGGAAAATGATACTGCATCCTCGATGAATAAATTGCATTTCTCTGAGAGTGGAAAGACATACGGCAAGGCAGTTAAATGTCAGGGAAAATAACGTTCAAAAGCCCATCTGAAATTAAGAGGTTGCCAGGAGATGGGAACCTCTTAACTTTTACTGTCCAGAAGCACTGAATCAGGGACTTCATTTTCACATGCTGAGGTGTGAGGTCGACTGCTTTGCCTGCTTGGGACTGATCTTTGGGTTTCAGAAGTGGCTGCAGGAAGACATTCAGTTGTAAGATTACTGCAGCCACAGGAAAAGAAGAGAAAATAAAGTCTCAAAAGGCTTTGAGTGTCTGTGCTTCCTCCACAAACCCACTGGTAGATTAAATTAAAGCATTCTTCCCCACTCAGCTCCTCAATCTTCAAACAAGTCTCAATAACTGTTGGAGATCTTAGCCCTCCTAAGAAATGAATCATGTTTTCTTTGTCGTACTTGATCACTGTTGACTACTAATTCACCCTGTATTGATCTTAAGCCCATATTTCTTATCATTTAGATGGGGAATTATCTCATGCTATTAAAATGCTGCCAAGTTTCAGAGACCCTCACAATGCTGTACCCAGAGGCCAAGTGTCTTCTCTTCCAGAGCAGATGGATTGAGCATTTAGACATGACTTCTAGGCCCTTAATTTCTTGTGCCTTCTTTGGTTTAGGTGTCAAAAGGCCCTGTTATTTGGGGGAGGGCAGGAAACATTGTTCTTCAATAGGAGGGAAAGCAAATTTAAAGAGATGGCATCTATGTGGAGAAGCTCACCAAATTACCCTGTTCTTTTATGTTTCTCAGGACCTGGAAACTCCAAATAGAGCCTTATAAAAACAACTCCTTTACACTGAAATATTTTTTTTTAGTTTGTCTGAGATTCAGACAATGTGAAAAGTGAAGATTTAAAAATACTATGTTTTCTTGATCATAGGGTGAACTACTTCTGAAATATCAGTCATTAAAAGCCCTATGGAAAAATTTCTACTCTTACACACATGGGGTCACCATGAGTTGGAGTCAACCTCATGGCAGCTTGTCTGGTTCTGATTATGAATATAATATACATTCATTATAGAGAATGTGGACAATTTAGAAGAGCATAAATAAGGAAATAAAACCGATCCATTGCCCAACTCTCAGGGGTTGCTCTTCTCAACCTTTCTATATTTTGGAAGAAATGTACTATTTAAGGGCACCAACTCTGAACCCCATTGATCCGAGTTTGGGAGTAGGCACCATTATTTACCAGCTGTAGGTACAATCTTGGGAAGTTTTCTCATCTGCATCATGGAGACAGTATTAGTGGTAACTTTAAATAGGCATTGTGAGGAACTAACAAGATCATCCACATAAAGAGCCCACATAGTGCCTGATACTTAATAAGCATTTGATGTGTGTAGCTATGACCACTTACCTTTTCAGGTTAAGATTTCCTCCTTCAGCAGTGTAAACAGTTTATGCAAAGCTACTAATGAAAAAGTTGGGGGTTCAAACCCACCCTGTAGTATCATGGAAGAAAGAACTGGCAATACCCTTTTGTAACATTACAGCCATTAAAAAGTCTATAAAGTACCATTGTCTGGCAGTGGGCTTGGTTTGGCATCCCTGGGTAGCTGAGTGGTTAAATCCTTGGCTACTAACTAAAAGGTTGGTGGTTTGAATCTACCCAGAGGCACCTTAGAAGAATTGTCTGGCAATCTACTTCTAAAAAACAAAAAAAGAAAAAAGAAAAAAAAGTCTAAACCTATTGCCTTCAAATTGGTTCATACTCATATGTTCTAGAGTAGAACTACTCCATTTTTTTTGTCTGTAATGTTTTATGGAAACATAGCTAGTCCTATCTTCCACAGTATCACTGGGTGGGCTCTACTAGCCACTCTTGGGTTTGTAGTCAAATGGAAGCCCATTTGTGCCACCCAGGGTCCAAAATATCACAGCTATTGAAAACAATCTTACTGTACCAACTCAACAGAAACTGGTTTATAAGTAGGTGTGGATACCATCACCTATAACTCAAAAGTGTTGATCAGATATTTTATAATATCTCATATATTAAGCACCTGAATTTAATGTACTTGTTATACAACTTTATATTGTTGAACCATAGTAATTTATATTGTTGCATAAATCATACATATGAATAGGAAATAAAGGTCGATTTTTTTTTTTTCTTCAGGCAGCAGAGAGAGCAATTCCGCTGCAATTCTTGGAAATGGTGCCAAGTGCCGTATGGGATAATAGAGGGCCAACTTGGCTCTGGGCATCGGTTCATATTAGGAAAGGAAATGAACGATAACTTTACCCGTTACCTTTCCCAGTGGTACAGGTGTGGACTCAAAGAAAGGAGAATTAAGAAAGTGCTCCCAGGTCTGTTTCCATCCCCCAATGATAACAGAGGTCTTACTGAAAATACTACCTCAGGATTTGAACCTGTGACCTGTAAAACATGAAACAGGCCCACAGCCCAATCTCCTAGAAAAAAAAAAATATATATAT
>NW_006921606.1:9434709-9436363 GCF_000298275.1 Orycteropus afer afer
GTGGTAAACTGTGGTCAATGACATGAGACAAAGTATATGTGAACTGCTGTATGGAAAGTGAATTTGCTCTGTAAATCTTCACCCAAATCACAATAATAAATAAATAAATAAAATGTAATCCACCACATAAAAAATCACATAAATTAATGGAGAAAAAGCATTTGGCAAAATCCAACACTGATTCTTGATATAAAACACTCAGCAAACAGGAACAGAATAGAAATTCCTTAACAGAATTATGGCCATATGCAAAAAAGATAAAAAAAAAAAAAATAGACAACATTATTCTCAATAGAGAGAGACAGAAAGTATTCCTCTAGTGAATGGGAACCAGACAAGGATGCCCTTTATTACCACTCATATTCAATATTTTATTGGAATGCCTAGCCAGAGTAATATAAGAAGAAATGGAAATTAAATTTATCCTACTTGGCAAAGAAGAAGTAAAACTATTTCTATTTGCAGAGGATATGATCCTGTACATAGAAAATCTTAGCAACTCAACAAGAAAACTAGTGAAACTAGTAGAGGAATTCAGGGAAGTGGCTGATACAAGATGAACATACAAACATCAGTTTGATTCCTCTGTACTAACAAATTTCTGAAAAGGAAATCATAAAAACTATACCATTTACAATAACCACCCCAAAAAGAAAGTATTTAGGAATATATATAACCAGAGACACAAAAGACCTATCAAAAACAACTGCAAAACACTACTACAAGAACCAAAAAGAGACCTATGTAAATGAAAGAATATACCATGTTCATGGATATGAAGACTTAATATTGTGTAAATAATAATACTACCTAAAGTGATCTACAGATATAATGCAGTCCTAATGCATATTCTACCATCAATCTTTAAAGATATAAGAAAACTAATCAGCAACTTTACATGGAAAGAAAAGACATCCCAGATAAACACATTACTAAAGCAGAAGAACAAAGTAGGAGACATCACCCTCCCCAACCTCCAAACCTACTAAACTAGGTCAAAAGTAGTCAAAAGTAGTCACAGTATTCAAAAGAGCCTGGTATTCATACAGTGAAAGACACTTAGACCAATGGAACAGAACTGAGAATGTAGAAATAAATCCATCCACCTATGAACAGCTGATCTTTGACAAAGGGCCAAAGCTTATTACATGGGGAAAAGATAGTTTCATTAACAAATGGAGCTGGTAAAACTGGACATCATTTGCAAAAAAAAAAAAAAAAAAGGAACATGATCCATTTCTCTCACCATATATAAAAAGTAACTCAAGATTAATAAAAGACATAAATGTAAAACCTAAAGCTATAAAGATCATCAAAGTAAATATATGCACATCAAAAGATTTCACCCAAAGAATAAGATGAGAACCTACAAACTGGGAAAATAATTTTGGCAACAACATGTTGGACAAGGGGCTGATCTCTAAAATTCATAGAAAACATCAATTTCTCAACAACAAAAAGGCAAACAATTCAATTAAAAAATGGTAGGAGGACATGAATAGACACTTCACCAAATAAGACATTTAGGCAACTAACAAACACATGAAGACATGCTCACAGCCATTAGTTATTTGAAAGATGCAGATCTAAACAGTAATGAGATATCATCTCTCCTCAGCATTAACAACAAAATTAAAAAAAAAAAAAAAAAAAA
>NW_006921606.1:9436463-9445569 GCF_000298275.1 Orycteropus afer afer
GGCATCTGGCCAAGGAGCTGGGAGAATACTTGCTTTTTCTTTAAAGGCAGGAGGAATGAGTGGGAGGGAGTGTCCAAGTAGCTATAATGACTGTCTTTGCAGGAAAGGAATGAGCTAGGCAGAGTGCAATTACTTGGGTTGAAATCTAGCCAAAACCCTTGGGTTAACAAGTCTGCTTTTGTAAGACGTGCCAAGGGATTGTTAATGACTCTCGGGGTTAGGACTTGGGTTTGCAAAAAAGAAGAGATCGAAAGAAGAGAGAGCTTTTGACCAGAAAGAAGCAGGCTCCATGTCCCCAAGCTCTTTGTGAAGCATTCTTTCAATGTGGATTCAACTGGAGTTGCCTGGTATCCCTTTCAGTTGTGCTCCATATCCCAACCCCTTCCTAATCTATTCATTGTTGTTACTATTGGAGGTGGGGCCCCTAACTGAGTGATGTTGGTTGAAAGTGGGCTGTTCATTCCTTGCTGAGCACAGGACCTGGAATGGTTTCTAGAAAGAGCAGCCTTATGGTCTAGTAACTCCAACAGGTCTGGGTCAAAAGGATTTAAAATAGCTGCAGTCCTCCACCATCCATATTATCCAAGCTCAAAGTGCCCTTCCCTATTGCTCCACAACCCATCATGAGTTTTCATCCTTTTGTTTTTCTCTTGTCTTTTCTCTCTTATGCATTTCACAAAATACTGGGTTTATAGCACTGTGGAAATTTTTACCAGATTAATTAATATACGTTTGTCTTTTCAAAAACAGATATACAGGTTTCATGGACACATTTAGCTCAATCTAGCAAAAGTACTCACTCAATGTTGTGTACCTTCCCAGCACATATACTATGGGAGATGAGCAAGTTATGCCATTTTACAGGTTGCACAAGCTAGTAAGTAGTGGAATGGGGATTCAAACAAGTTTTGGCCTCTAAATCTGAGGTCCTTCTACTGGTACTAGGAAGGAAATGACCAATAACCTTAACTAATTGTCATTGAAGGAGCTCTGGTGGTGCAGTGGCTAAAGAATTTGGCTGTTAACCTAAAGGTTGTTTCAAACCCACCAGCCATTCCACAGCCTGCTTCCATAAAGATTTACAGCCTTGAAAATCCTATGGGGCAGTTCTACTCTGTCCTATAGGGATTCTATGCATCAGAATAAACTCATTGGCAGTGGGTTTGTGTTTTGGTTTCTGGTGTTCCTGCATCCCCTCCACTTCATTATGTCCCCATGTGTGTCAGAGCAGAACTGTATTCCACAGGATTTTCAATGGCTGAATTTTCAGGCCTTTCTTCCAAGACACTTCTGTTGTTGACTCAAAACTCCAACTCTTTTGTTAGCACCTGAGTGTGTTAACTTTTGCACCACACATGGTTATCTTTCCCATACTGCTCCTTCAAGGATGACTATGAAGTGCTTTGCTACTTTTCCTGGTTTTGGGTAGTAGAAGATGAGACTCAAATCTTCAAATTAGGGAGTAATTTGTTTGCTTTACACAGGAGGGAGCCTTTGCTTCTGTACATCATGGCTGTCTTGGGGCCAAGTATCCCACTGGACTTTCAGATGCTGACAAGGTATTCAATATCATCTCCCTTGTCCAGTTGCATTCTAGTTCCTGTGTCCTTCTACCTTGTCTTGGATGAGCTGCCTTTTCTGGCCCCTCCTAATCAGCTCTCCCCCATTTTTTCCACTTACTCCATCTCATCAGGATGTCTTTTTGATTTAAGGCAGAGCTTCTCTCCCAGGTCGGAGGGGCCTCCTCTGGGAGCTGCTGTACTTCTGCCTCCTCCTTCCCAGCAATTGCAGGGCTGTTTCTCTGGACTGACATTCCTCTCCTCACACCACACCTCATTTGGTGGCTTCATTTTCTCATTTCTTTTCGAAGTCTTAGCAACTGAATAGCACCTCAACACGGTTATAAACTTCCACTGCAAGTTGTCACTGATGTTTTCCAGGATCAAAACTGCCTTGTATTTTTCACCTTCTTCCATCTGAGGCTAAATGTCATCCTGGGAACAGCCCAGAAGAGCTGGGAAAAGCACTGCCCAGGCAGGGAAGGCTCTATTCTGGCTAGAGAAGAGAAGAGCTCTCTGAGTTGCAAAGTTACAGGGGAAACAAGGAGACACCAAACCCCAATGGCACACATTCACAACTATTCAGTGTCTTACTGTTCAATCAACATTGATGAAGTGTAGACTGTGTAATGGGCGAGGTACTGCTGCGTGCCAAGGTTAGGATGGAAAATTAAACATGACTCCAGCCCTGGATGAGCTTGCAGCTTTGTGGCAGAGATAGAACTTGGAGTGTGATATATGATCATCATTGAGAGTCATGAGCACAGCATGCCAGACAACCTTCAAAATAATGTGAGAGGCACAGATCCATAAGCATTTCCCAGAGGGGGACACATTTGAGAAACTTGAGCTCAGTTCACATTTGAACTCAAGAGTTCAATGAAGAATGAAGTGTGCCCAGGCCACAATGCAATGTCTGTAAAGTTCCAGGGAAATGAGAGGACAATGAAGTAACTGTAAAGAAGAGAGAGAGGGAGAGACTAGTGCAGAAGGGAAGAGACATATCAAAGGGTTGGAAGTACTTTGGAGATAAGAGGAGCTTCTGAAAGCCCTTCATACTAGAAGGATGTATTTTATAGAAGCATGGAGGCAGGGGCAGTGAGAGTGTCAGTTCATTCTTCCAGGTGAGGAAGAAAGACCTATATGATCCTGGTGCAATGGAGATGGCACAGGTAGGCAGTGTTTCAGAGTCTGAAGCTACAGTGTCAGAGGCAGATGAATGAGTGAGATGAGAGGTTTTACGGAGACTTGATTTCTGGCCAGGACAATTGTAGAATGGAGGATTGCCCGATTTCATGAGAAAAAACCTGTAGGTGTAAGTCTGGTGAAGTGGAGAAGAGGAGTTTTGTTTTGGCGACTGGGGTGGCAGTTAGAAGATTTCTATAGAGTTTGGAAGATAAATCAGATTCTTCTCAAGAGAAGGATGATTGTTGGTGTGCTTTTAAAATTTTTATTGCCTCCATGAATCCCATTCTCATTCTTAGGGAACAGCAGATACCACCAGAAGGTTAAGCTATCAGAAATTCAAATTGCTCCCAGAATACTGGTAGGGCAAGAGTGTACTGCTAGCTCAAGTTCTTCTCTATCTCCTTGAGTCTTGTAATAAGGCAAGAATTCCAGGTTGACAGAGAGTGTGCTTGGGAATCCAATTGATAACAGCTGTTAGTGCAGTTGACAATGAAGTTTACAAAGAACTTTCACCATCTCATTTGATCTTCCCAACAATAATGTAGGAAGGCATTTTTATTTTTCTCCCTTGACGGGTAAGGAAATCAGCTTAGGGAGGTCATGGAACTTGCTGAAGACCATGTAGCTTGAAATTGGCAGAGCTGGGATGGAAACTGAGTTCTACCTAATTCCCCTTCCTTGGCTTTTACCATGTGTGACAGTCAACAATGATAGGACAACAGCTATATTTTCTCCTTAAAAAGCCAGGCTTCTTGGATTTGTTCCCCTAACAATCACTAAGACTTCCTCATGTGTTCCTATCTTTGCACGTCCTCCATGGAAATTATCACAACCACACCACAACTTGTGAGGAATCATGACATCCCACTTAAGAAATGAGTGCATGCCAGCTCAAAGATGAATGGCCTATGTCCAATAGCAAGGTAGGACTTTGGCCTTAGATTCATCTGACTTGAAGCTATTAACTTTAAGTTAAGTTGTTAACTGTCATCAAGTCCTCCCCTGACTCATGGTGACCCATGATTCATCGAAATGCTATGCACAATGGAAAGAAATGATGCCTTGTTCTGCACTAGCCTCATGGTTGGTCACCAATGGGACCATTGTGAATTGTAATCTATAGCATTTACACTGGCTGATTTTGGGGATTTGCTTCCTAGTCCATCTTAGTTTCAGCTCTGCTGAAACCTGTTCAGCATCATAGCAACATACATGGCCCCACTTAAGGTTGGGTGGTGGCTGCACATGAAGTACACTGGCCAGGAATTGAATCCTGGGTCTCCTTCATGGAAGGTGAGAATTGTACCACTGAGCCACCACTGCCCTCAACTCAAAGCTACAACTATGTAAATGATGGATGGAAGGTGCTTGGACACAAAGTAAGTAAAAAGCTAAGAACTGTAAGCAGAGGGATTTGTTCCTTATTTGTCCTAATTAATGCTGGAGAAAACATGCTTTATACTGACTGCAAAATAATATATGTTCATTGTAGGCATTTTAAAAACCCAAATCAATTAATTAAATAAAAATTGCTTACTAGTGTATTAGTTCTGTGGAGATAATAATTTTGTTTGTATTGTTTACCTCTGAGTCTCCAACAGCTAGATGATTAAGTCATTGGCATATTGAATGAATGGATAATTATCCCATAGGTGGTTGTTGTTATGTGCCGGAGAGTTGGACTCGACTCATAGTGACCCCTCCTTGGGTTTCTGAAGCGGTATCCCTATGGAAGTAGATAGCCCAACTTTCTTCCCGAGGAGTGGCTGGTAAGTTTGACCCACCAACCTTCTGGTTAGCAGTCAAGTGCCTTAGACACTATGCTACCAGAGCTCGTATCCAATAGGTACATCTATACTTTTATTCTCATTTTTCAAAAATTAGATGGATAAATAAATAGAAAAATCAATAGAAAGAGATCAATGAAAATATAAATTGAAATATATTATAGATAGATTATATGTGTGTGTATTTAGATAGATTTAGAGAGTTTAGAAAGAGAAAGTGTGAACATAAGTGCATAATAAGGGCACAGGATTCTATGACTAAGTTTATTTAGTAATCTTTTTTCCTTTGCTAAAACCCACTGCCATTGAGTTGATTCCAACTCATAGCGACCCCCATGGGGTTTCTGAGGTGCCAAATCTTTACAGAAGTAGATTGCCCAGTCTTCCTTCCGCAGAGTGGATGGTGGATTTGAACTGGCAGCCTTCTGGCTAGCAGTCAAATACCTTAGGCACTGCACCACCAGAGCTCCTTTGCTAGTAGACTGTTAATGCTCTTCCGTTGTGGAGGCTTTTGTTTCAGTCTCCCCAGTAAGGATTATTTTTCCCTAAGACATTGGCATTTGGATGTTGGTTTCTCACTTTCTACCTTCCCTCTTTACACCTCCATCTGCTTTCCTCACAGTTTGTGGCACTCCAAAAGAAACCCAGATAGTTAATTCTTACCATAAAGGACATCTTGGTTACACTTTGCTGAGGAGAATTGCCTCATGTGTAGAAAAAAAAACAAAACACTTCAGGATAAGTGTTGCTTGTCCAACTGTGAAGTGTTGGGTGGAGACCAAACTGCTGCCTGTTAGGAGTTGTTTTCTCTGTGGCCAAGCTTCAGGTCATCTTTGCCGGCTTTGGAAGGCCCTCTGTGAGGAAGAACACAGACAGAGGAAGCTGGCCCAGGTGTGTCATATGCAAGACCTTGGAAATGTGTCTTCTGGTTCCTTCTACTAAAAATATTCCCAGTTTATAACACTTTCTCTGGATTTCAAATAACATCCTTCTTCCTAATGGCTGTGAGCTACTAACTCTGACACTCATGAGGAATCCAATTTTCTTTGAATTGAAAAAAGGAAAAGTACTGTTAGTGAGTTTTCATCATTAATTTGGCTTTTATAAAATATAAAAGCACTTGGTTATTGCAGTCCAAACACACATCAACTTTGTTGTTAGGGACTTAGACTGTGGAATACAAATCATTCTGACCGAGTGTATAGAATGAAATTGCCCTGTGTTCACATTTCACTAATGTAGAATCCAATGAAAAAAAGGAAAATATTTACAATCACAAGATACTGGAACCCAGGGAAATTTCTCACTTATTCCTCCTTTAAAGGTGAAGAACTGAGGTCTAGGGAGTGCAGAGACTTGCCTAAGGTCAAGTGTATCACTGAAGGCAGAGTCCCAGAGTCCCAGCCCAGTGCTCTGGTCCCGACAGTGTGTCTGGGCTCCAGCACCACCATCTCCTTCTTTGTCCAGCATAAGCCTCAGAGTCAAGGCTTTTCTGGGATTTATGAGATCTGACACCTTCCCCTACAACTCCTTCCAAGGCCAAAATATAGGCATTGGTATCAGACTTGGAATCTTATCCACAATGTAAGGCTCCCCTAGACAGTCACCTCCATCTACTGAAGCCAAGGAGTGATGCAATGCCCCAAAACCCTAAGAGATAGATATTATAGTCATTTTATGTATTTCTCAACTATTTGGTCATTTGATATATAGAAAGGTAGATAGATGATAAATAGATAGCTGCCATTGAGTTGACTCTGACTCACGGAGACCCAAATACAACAGTACAAAATATTGCCTGGTCCTTGATCATCCTCACAATTACCAGTGTGCCCAAGTCTATCACTGCAACCACTGTACTAGTCTATCCCATCATGGGTTCCCCTCACCCCCACTGGCCCTCCACTTCACCAAACTTTTTGACCTGGAGCAGCAACATGGAAAAAAGTTGAAAACCTAGTTTCTATTCAAGGCAGAAAGCATGTATCAACTTATTGTTTTAACTAAAGTATATCATTTGTTTTAAAATATCAAGAACATTTATAATATACCTCAATTTTCTTCATTTGGTATTTAAAATAGTGCCATTTGCGAATAAATAATTAGATAGATAGATCACTGCCGCTGAGTTGATTTTATTCATGATGACATTGTGTACAACAGAAAAAAAAAAAAAGTTACTCCATCCTGTGTCATCATCATGATTGCTGACATGTTAGAGTCCATTGTTGCAACTACTATGATAATCCATTTTACTGAGGGATTTCTACATTCTTGTTGGCCTTCTACTTTGTCAAATATGTTGCTTTCCTCCAGAGATTGATTCTTCCTGATGACATGCCCAAAGCAAATGAGTTGATCAATGTTCTGTTATAATGCATTAGGGTTTCATTGGCTGATATTTGGAAATAGATCTTCAGCACTTTCTTTCCAGTCTGTCTTATTCTCTAAGCACTGCTGAAACCTATTCACCATGGATGACCCTGTTTGTATTTGAAATCCAAGTGGCTCTATGCTTCCAATATTATAGAAACAAGCAAATCACCGCAGCATTGCAAATTGACAGACCATTAATGGATTTGTTCATAAATGGGGGCCCCTAAATCTAGATATTTCACTAACTTTACATGTCTTATTTAGATATTTAACACCATGAATTGAAGACCCAAATATGAAGTTGTCACCCACCATTTGGGTGAACTGAAGAGCCTTTGTCTGCCTGTACACAGTAGCATCCTTTTAAGGAAGTACTATGCTCTTAAGGATTAGTCCATCTATGTTTAATCAATTGTCATCTTGAATAGAATATCTTTGTGCTTTAGATTTGTATATCTACAAAGGCAGGTAATTTGACAATGCATATATAAGAGCTTTCTTCAAGGAGAGAAAGGGCCAGGAGCCATATCTAAAGAACAGTTAAAAGAGGAACTCCTAAATGTCAGGGCTTAAATCACCTTGGGAAATTATTCATCTGTGTGTTTCCTTCTATGTCCCCAAAGCTTGAAGATGGATGGCCACTGTCTGGAAATAGTTGGAGCTTATGATCTTACTTTAGTTGTTGGAATGACTAAGGATACCTGTTCCTCACAAATAATGGATCTCATTCTGAAAGTGTTGACTAGGACAAAAAGAGTTCAAGTTTGGTTGAGGTCCATGCTTTGGAGTTACTCCCTCCACTCCTCCTATGGATGAAAGTGGATGACTATTATATAGAGATGATTTTCCTTCTTACCTGTCAAGAACCACACCCAAAATGTCTATTCTCATTATGGGGCAAGCACATCACTGAAAAAGCTTTAAAATAATCTTTGAAATTTGCTAAACTCTGACAAGTTGATGAGTTAATGATATTGATGATGAATTACATCTCATGTCACCATTTCTGATGGTGACTTCATGATGTTCTTATAGTGGATTCAAGAAATGATACACAAAGAGGTTTTATGAGTTTCTAAGTCCATTCAGTCATGAGTGACACATTGTCAGTCCCAACCTACCACACCTTCCCCTTCACTGATGACTTCCTCAACAGGTGCTAAGGGTCTTGAGATTGTTCATCTGTGTTCCTATCTACAAGGATATGATCATTTGTTTTACTTCTAAAAAAATCATTCCTTGAAGCTATTTTCAAGTGATGCAAAATGATAAAAAAAATTCTTTATAGCTTTATTTTTAACATTCTTCATACAGAAAATAAGGAGAAACATTCATTAAGTGCAGGAACTTAGAAAAATTCCAATAAAATTCTTTATAGATCTGTTACCCATGCTTTCTTACTTTGTTTAACACTACAGTACCCATATGTTTTAGAAATATATACATTTCTCCCCTCACTTAATTATTTCCCACTTTCCTTTCTCATTATGGGCATCCTATTGAGCTTATAGAGAAGGCCATTTGATTTAGAACTGTAAAAAGAGGTGGCATTCTTGAAAACTTTCCACTTCAGATCATTCATCGGAGAATTTAACGTATGCAATCCCCATTCTAAAGTAAGTGTAGTGACCATCACATTAGCGTTGCATCAGGGATATTATATTTTCAATTGTGTATTTTAGGGGCTTATTATTTATTCCCACCACCCATCTGTTAGTTTTCATATTATGATGGCTTGTATGTTGGAAGCTATGTCACAGGTATTTCAAATACCAACAGGGCCATCCATGGGAGATAGGTTTCAGTAAAGCTTCCAGAATTAGACAGAATAGGAAGAAAGTCCTGGTGATCTCTTGCTGAAAAATAGCCAATAAAAACCTTATGGATAATCACATAAATACATCATCAAAAAAGAAAATTATGGACATATCTGTCTCATGAACATTGATGCAAAAATTCTAAATAAAATATTATATCATATATATATCAAATATATCAAAAAATAATACAGCGTGGCCAAGTGGGATTCATACAAGGTATGCAAGGGTGGTTCAACATTAGAAAAACAATAAATAGATCCTTCCGAGGAGAGAAGATGGCGGACTAGGCAGAAGGACTGCACAGACCCTCTTCAACAAAGAAAAGGGAAACCAATTAACACAGACACAGAAGATAATCTTGGACCCCTGAGCCTTG
>NW_006921606.1:9449170-9461013 GCF_000298275.1 Orycteropus afer afer
AAAAAAAAAAAAAAACCAGAAGACAACAAATGCTTTCAAGGGTGTGGAGAGACTGAGACCCTCATGCCTTGCTGGTGGGACCATAAAATGCTACAGACACTGTGGAAAATGGTATGCCACTTCCTTAAAAGTTTGAAAATAGAAAAACTATATGATAAGCAATCCTACTACTAGGCATATATCCTAGAGAAAAAAGAGATAGGACATGAAGAGACATATGCACACCCATGTTTCATTGTAGCATTACTCACAATAGAAAAAAGAGGGAAACAACTTCTGTGTCCATCAATGAATAAATGGATAAACAATCTATGGTGCATACACACAATGGAATACTATGCATCATGAAAAAATAATGATGAATCTGCTAAACAATTTATAATGTGGATGAACCTAGAGGACATTATACTGAGTGAAATTCATCAATCACAAAAGGATAATTATTGTATGAGATCACTTCTGTGAAAAGTCGACAAAATGTTTACACATGGCAAGAAAAATTTTTTGAAGATTACCAGAAGTAGGAGGGGAAGGAGAGTAGGCATTAACTATAGGATAAACAAATATTAACTTGGGTGAAGGGAAAGGCAACATGAAATAAGGGAGAAGTCAGCACATAATGACCAAGGCAGATGAAGACATGGGGAGGAGAATAAGAGTCAAAGGCAACAAAGGTAAATATTATTACATATACAACCCTGTAATAGTAGTAATAACAATAATCTACAAGTAGATACATAGAAATTCAAGCTGAACAGGGATGGGAAGGCAAATGGGACTGCACCTATGAATATATATAGATTGATGGAGGATAGTTTTTCATATGAACTTGTCTGTGCAGCAAATACATCCATGAATATAGTAGAGCACATGGTGGCAAAGTTTTGAAAACTTCTTAGGCATAACCAACACCTGGAAGCAATGAGTCACTGGGACTGGGGACTCAGGATCATAGTCTTGGAGGACACCAACATCAATTGGCTTAATATAGTCCACAAAGACTATATTCTTCATCCTATTTTGGTGATTAGTGACTGAGTCTTAAAACCTTGTGAGCAGCCATCTAAGGTGCAACTATTGATCTCTCCCAGTCCAAACCAAAGAACAGTAAATAAAATAAAAGATACAAGGAAACAAGTGATTCAAAGGACTAATGGACCATGTGAACCCCTGCCTCCATGACCCTGAAACCAGAAGTAGATGGTGCCCAGCTACTACTGCTGTCTACTCTGAAAGGGATGATAGTAAGAGGTCCTGGATATAGTGGGAGAAAAATGTAGAGCAAAAGCCAAAATAATAAAAAAGACAAGGCTTACTGGCCTGATAGAGACTGGTGGAACCCCCAATACTATGGCTCTTAGACACTTTTCAAGCCTGGAATTGAATTCACCCCCATGGCTCAACTTTCAGCCAAATGATAGACAGGCCTATAGGGTGAATAATAATACCAGGAAAGTAAGCTCTCATTAGAACAATCAATTATATGAGATTAAAAGAGCAGCATTTACCCAGGGATAAAGCTCAGAAGAGAGGAAGGAATAGGAAAGAAGGATGAATGGAAATGGTAAACAGGGAAGAAGTGGAAACAGTGTTGTTACATTGTAGAGACTGCAATGATTATCAAAAAACAAAATGTGTATGAATTGTTGAATGGACAATTTTCTCTCTGAACTTTCACCCAAATCACAAATAAAATAATAATAATAAAATACAAAAACAAACAAACAAAACCTTATATATCACAACAGAACATTGTCCAACTTGCATACTTTGGACATGTCATCAGGAAGTATAAATCCCTGGAGGAGGGGAACATGTTTGGTGATATAGAGGACCAACAAGAGTGTGGAAACACTCCACAAAATGTATTAACAGAGTAGCTGCAATGATAAACTCCAACATGCTGACAACCATGACTATAACACTGGACTAGGCAACCATTTTGTTCTGTTGCACATGGGGTCACATGAATCAGATTCAATTGGCTCAATGGCAGCTATGTATGGCATTTGACTGCTAACCAGAAGGGTGGTGGTTCAAACCGACCAGCCATTCCTCGGAAGGAAGGTTGGGCAATCTATTTCCCTAGTGATACCGCCTCAGAAACCCAAGGAGGAGTCACTGTGAGTCGGATCTTACTCAACAGCAGTGAGTATATTGAGTTGATCCCAACTTGGAGCAACACACCCTGGGGCTTCCAAGGTGGTAAGTCTTTACAGAAGTAGATTGTCGCCTCTTCCTTCCACAGAGTGGCTGGTGGGTTTGAACAACCAACCTTCTTCTTAGCAGTCAAATGCCTTAGGCACTGCGTCACCAGAGCTACTTAAATGAAGAAAAAAAGGGCTATATTTTAAATGTTCTTGATATCTAAAACAAGTGAAATAGTTTAGCTAAGACAAAACACAGTGAAAAGTTAAGATGACACATGGTTCTGCCTTGAATAGAAACTTTATTTTTACTTTCTCTGACCTTGTTTTTGAACAAAGAATAAACGCAGTCCTGAAGGCATTCCTTCCTGATAAATTCTTAGACCCCTATATCCTGGTTAGACTGTCAAGCTGGCATTGTATCTTTTTGCCACTGCCTTTTTTTTTTTAATTGTGCTTTAGGTGCAAGTTTACAGGGCAGAATTTGTTTTACATTCAATATTTCATGTACATTTGGTTTCACTCCCTAATTCCCATCTCCAACCCTAACCCATCCTCCTTCCCTCCCTGCCCAGTAGCACCCCATGTGTCCCTCATAGTTATGCACTCCTGTGTGTCCTGCATTTCCTCCCTGCAAATTTTGCCCCTCCAGTGCCCATGGTCAATTGCTCCAAGGGATGCATTTCCATAAAGTATATGGGAGCATCACAGTAGGTTGAGTGGTCTGCGTGTACATCTTATTTACTATTGGGCTAAGAACCAGCCCCTGGGAGTGAGTTTTATTCCAGGCCCAAAGTGTATCCCAGGGCCATGGTATTGGGGATCCCACAGACTTCATGTGACCAGTAATCATGGTCAGTATTATGTTTTTGGATTTTGTTCCATGTTTTTCCTCCCACTCTATCCAGGATCTCCAGTTTTGGTCCTTTCACTAGTGGTTGGAATTGGTAGCTGGGCACCATCTAGTTCTTCTGGTCTCGGGGTCCATCATGTCCTAGGCTGATTGCTTCCAAATGTCTTTGGTGCTTTTTTTTTTTTGCATTTTTCTTTGTTTCCAATGACAGGAGACCATTAGTTGCATCTTAGATGGCAGCTTGAAACTTTTAAGACCTTAGTTGCTACATTGCTGAATGTAGGTTGTTCTCTTTCTTGCCTCATTGCCCTGGCTAGGACTTCCAATACAATGTTAAATAAAAGTGGTGATAGAGGGCATCCCTTTCTGGTTCCTGTTCTTAAGGAGAATGCTTTGAGTCTTTCCCCATTAATAATGATGTTGGCCATTGGCTTTGCATACATGCCCTTTATTATGTTGAGAAATTTCCCTTCTATCCCTATTTTGCTGAGAGTTCTGAACAGGAACAGGTGTTGGATTTTATCAAATGTCTTTTCTGCATTGATTGATGCAATTATGTGGTTCTTTTATTTTTCCTGTGTGGTAGATTATACTGACCACCCTTGCAAACCTGGTATGAATCCCACTTCTTCAGGATGTATTATTATTATTATTTTTACATATGTGTTTTGGATTCTGTAGGCTAGGATTTTGTTAAAGATTTTTGCATCCATGTTCATGAGGGATATTAGTCTGTGATTTTCCTTTTTAGTGATATCTTTCCCTAGTTTTGGTATTAGTGTTATGTTTGCTTTATAAAATGAGTTTGGAAGTACTCCGTCTTTTTCTATGTTCTGGAATAGCTTGAGTAGGTGTCAACTCTTCTCTGAATATTTGGTAAAATTCTCCAGTGAAGCCATCAGGGTCAGAATTTTTCCTTGTGGGGAGATTTTTTTTATGACTTATTCAATTTCTTCTTTTGTTATGGGTCTGTTCAAGTATTCTATCTGTGAGTGGGATAGTTTCCTTAAGTCTTGTGATTGAATAGAAACTTTAAGCTTTCAACTTTTTTTCCATGTTGGTGTTTTATAGAGTTTTAGTTCTAAGGTGAAAGTCAAATCTCTGTGAAGATTGGAAGAGCAAGTCTTCATTCATTATATGACAGGGGGAAAAAACCAGTGCCATCAATGTTTGTTATAAAACATCACCTAATTAGGTAATTATCATATATTAAATCATATGCAGCTTCTACAGATAATTGCTTCCTAAGGACTAGTTATTTTTTTCTCTTTTGTTATGTAAAGCATCTTATGGGATCTTGAGGATTGTGCCATTTATGGATAAATTTGTGCCCCTCCCCAATAGTGTCAACTTGGCTAGGCCATGATTCCCAGTATTGTGTGATTGTGCTCCATTTTATGACCTGATGTAATTATCCTCTGTTTTGTAATGTGCTGTAAAGCCTAATCTGTGCTTGTTGCTAATCTAACAAGAGATAGAGGCAGGAGAAATGAGCAGAGAGGGGAATTCAGTACCACCAGGAAAAAAGAACCAAGAGTGAAGCACATCCTTTGGACTCAGGGTCTCTGCACTGAGAACCTCCTAGACCTAGGGGAAGATTGATGCCAAGGCACATGGAAATCTCCAAGCAATGCCAGACTCACAGATGTAGAGAGGAGACAACTACCTTCTCTCTGAGTCAACACTGAGTGAACACCTTCCTCTAGAGCTGGCAGCTTTAATTCTGACTTCTAGCCTCTTAAACTGTGAGATAATAAATTTCCATTTGTTAAAGCTACCCACTTGCTGTGTTTCTGTTATAGCAACACTAGATAAGTAAGACATGCTTCTTCCATAAAAATACACTATCTCCATTGTTAAGGATTACCACTTAGTGAGCAATTGATTTTCTTCTTGCTTGGCTTAAATGCTGCCAGGAATTTTGACTTCCTTGTCTTTAGATTTCACCAGCATCTATCTTGGGCTTTGAACACAGTCAAAAACCATAAAAAACAAACTCACTGCCATCAAGTGGATTCCTACTCCTAGTGACCCCTTTTAGGTTTCTGAGGTGGTAAATCTTTACGTAAGTAGATTGCCTGGTCTTCCTTTCATGGAGTGGATGGTGGGTTTGAACTGCTAGCCTTCTGATTAACAGTCAAATGCCTTAGGCACTATACCACCAGAGCTGAACACAGTGGTGCTCAGTAAATGCAGGCTGAATGAATAGTGATCGGCCAATCTGGAGGAAAGAAGAGTTGGGAATTCTGAAGGGATGCTTTTCTTGTGCATGTGAAATGGTGTTGGGATTCCAATGCAAACACAGGTGTCAACCTCCAATTTGTGAGAGGGGCAAGTGTAAACTGAATTGAAAAGGCTATACTTCTATATTTTCTGGGAATTTTTAGCCATGAATCTTTGGTTTTCTGTCTACTCAGAGACTTGTATGTAGAATAAGCAAGGATCTATTTATCTCAGAATGAAATCAATCAGTTATAAAAACATTTGGGTAGTTATTAGAATGATAAAATGCCTGGTGTTTGATTTTTTGGATTTTATGGCTGTACCTTTCTTTGTTCTTCCTCAATATAATATCAACTCATAGACCTACATAAAGTTGACTATATTTGGTTTTGTTTTAAATCATCTTGGCCTATAAAGAGTGAATTGGAAGTGAAATAGTAATTACATTGGAATTTTTAAACTAAGTTGAAGATTAAACTTTTAATCGTTGTTGTTAGGTACCTGCTAAAAAGACAAGGAGGCCACATATTCTGACCTCCTCTAACTGCACAAGAGGAAGACAGAATCACCATCAAGGCCTATTCCCGCAAGGTCAGATATGCTGCCTCCCTCCAGCCCTTTTGCCAACCGTTCCTCCCAAAGCACCCACCACCTCTCTCCTAGATTCAATAATTCACTGCAGTGACCACACAGAACTCACAGATTACGGGGTTTATTAGGGAAGCACCAGGCTACAATTCAAGTTCAGGAAAAATGCTCAGTCTCTCTCCCAGCCCACAGTCTCTCTCCCAACAGTGAGTATCCCTTGGTGTCTCATTCAGCAATGTGTGTCTCTTGAGTCTCTTTCCCAGCAGTGTGTGTCTCTTTCAGCAGCACGTCTTTCTCAACCAGCAGTCAGAGAGAATTCTGCCTCTAGGAGATCTCCTTTTGATCCTGGCAGAGTGGCCAAACCAACCAATTATAACATCAGAATTCTAAACACCTGAGAGAGAGTGGGAACCTCCCAGAACATTGTTTAGTGCCATTCCCAATAGAAATACCCTAGGTGGACAACTTTAGCAATCAGGAGCTCCTCAGTTGCTCCTGGCAAACTCCACCTTGGAGTTTACAAAGACTTATGGGTAGAAAAGCTACACTAAGTAATTTACTACACCACAGTACCATCAAGTCATCTCTGACTCATAGCAACCCTATACCAGCCTCACTATCCTTGCTATACCTGAGCCCATCATTGCAGCCACTGGGTTTATCCATCTTGTTGAGGTCCTTCTCCTTCGTCATTGACCCTCCACTTTATGAAGCATGATATGCTTCTCCAGGGAATGGTTCCTTCTGACAACATGACCAAAGTAGGCGAGACAAAGTCTACCCACTCTTGTTTCCAAGGAGCATTCTGGCTGCACTTCTTCCAGGACAGGTTTGTTAGTCTTTTTAGCAGACCATGGTACTCTTAGCATTCTTCCCCAACACCACAACTCAAAAGCATCAACTCTTTTTCAGTCTTCTTTATACATTTTGCAGCTCTCACATGCATAAGAGACAATGGAAAACACCATGGCTTGGGTTAGGCACACCTTAGTCTTCAAGGAGACATCTGTGCTCTTCATAACTTGAAAGAGGTCTTTTGCAGCAGATTTGCCCTGTACATATGCCATCTGATGTCTTAACTGCTGCTTACATTGGTGTTGATTGTAGAACCAAGTAATATGAAATCCTTGACAACTTCAATCTTTTCTCCATCCACCATGAAGCTCTTTGTTGGACCAGTTGTGAATATTTTTGTTTTCTTTATATTGAGGTGTAATCCATGCTGCAGACTGTAGTCTTTAATTTTGAACAGTAAGTGCTTCAAGTCATCCACACTTTCAGTAAACAAAATGTGTCATCTGTGAACCACAGGTTGTTAATGAGTCTTCCTCCAATCCTGACTGATGAACGTTCCTCTTCATAAAATCCAGCTTCTTGGATTATTTGTTCAGCATACAAGTTGAATAAGTATGGTGAAGGGATTCAACCTTGACACACTCCCTTCTTGATTTTGAACCATTCAGTATCCCCTTCCTTGTTGTGTTGGAATGACAGCCTCCTGATCTATGTACAGGTTCTTCATGAGTACAGTCAAGTGTTCTGGAATTCCTATTCTTCTCAATGTTATCCACAATTTGTTATGATCCATGCAATCAAATGCTTTTGCATAGTCAATAAAATATAAGTAAACATCTTTCTGCTATTCTTTCATTTTAGCTAAGATCCATCTGACATCAGCAATGATATCCCTCATTCCATGTTCTCTTCTGAATCCAGCTTTCATTTCCTGCAAGCTCTCTGTCAATATACTGCTGCAACCGTTTTTGAATTATCTTCAGTAAGATTTTACTTACATGTGATATTAATGATATTATTCGATAATTTCCACATTCAGTGGGATCACCTTTCTTTGGAATGGGTACAAATATGGATCTCTTCCAGTCAGTTGCCCAGGTAGCTGTCTTTCAGATCTCTTGGCTTGCCTCCAGCTTGGCATCCATTTGTTGAAATATCTCAATGGGTATTTTGTCAATTTCTGGAGCCTTGTTTTTCACCAATTCCTTCAGTGCAGCTTCGATTTCTTTCAATACCATTGGTTCTTCATCAGATTCCACCTCCTGATATGGATGGACATTGACCAATTCTTTTTGGTACAGTGACTCTGTGTATTCCTTCCATCTTCTTTTGATGCTTCCTGCACCATTCAATATTTTGCTCGTAGCATCTTTCAATAGTCCAGTTTGAGGCTTAAATTTTTTCCTCAATTCTTTCAGCTTGAGGAACATTGAGAGTGTTCTTCCCTTTTGGTTCTCTAACTCCAGATCTTTGCACATTTCATTATAGTAATTGGCTTTGTCTTCTCAAGCTGCTCTTTGAAATCTTCTGTTCAGTTTTTTTATCTTGTCATTTCTTCCAGTTGCTTTAGTTACTCTCCACTCAAGGGCAAGTTTCAGAGTCTCTTCTGACATCCATTTTGGCCTTTTCTTCCTTTCTTGTTTTTTTTTTTTTTTTTTAATGACTCTTGCTTTCTTCATGGATGATATTCTTGATGTCATCCCACAATTTCTCTGGTTTTCGGTCACTGGTGCTCAATGCATTAAATCTATTTTTTTAAATGGTATCTAAATAATGGAGGGATTTTATCAAGGTCATATTTGGGCTCTCATGGACTTGTTTTCATTGTCTTCAACTTCAACTTGAACGTCCATATGAGCAATTGATGGTCTGTTCCACAATCAGCTCCTGGCCTTGTTTTGGCTGAAGATATTGAACTTCTCCATAGCCTCTTGCCATAGATGTAGTCAATCTGATTCCCTGTGTATTCCATCTAAATCTCTTGGCATAACTGAGTGAGTGCCTCCAGCATGACATCCATTTCTTGAAATATCTCAATAGGTATTCTATCATTTTCCATCTGGTGAAGTCCATCTGTATAGTTGTTGCTTATGTTGTTGAAAAAAGTGTTTGCAATGAATACGTCTTTGGTCTTGTCAAATTCTATCATGTGATCTCCAGCATTATTTCTATCTCCAAGGCCATATTTTCCAATGACTGGTGACTCTTTTTTGTTTACAACCTTTGCATTCCAATCACCAGTGATAATCAACACATCTTGATTGCATTTTTTATTAATTTCAGACTGCAGAAGTTGGTAGAAATCTTCAATATCCTCATTTTTGACTTTGGTGGTTGGTGTGTAAATTTGAATTATAGTCATATTAACTGGTCTTCCTTATAGGCATATAGATATTATACTATCACTGACAGTGTTGTACATCAGGACAGATCTTGAAACAGTCTTTGGGACAATGAATGCCACACCATTCCTCTTCAATTTGTCATTCCTTGCATAGTAGATCATGTGGTTGTCTGATTCAGAATAGCCAAAACCAGTCCATTTCAGCTCACTAATGCCTAGGGTATCTATCTTTATGCATTCCATTTCATTTTTTACAACTTCCAATTTTCCTAGATTCATACTTTGTACATTCTGTGTTCCAATTATTAATGAATGTTTGTTACTGTTTCTACTCATTTTGAATCATGCTATATCAGCCAATGGAGGTCCCGAAAGCTTTACTCTATCCATATCATTAAGATTGTCTCTAAGTCTGAGGAGTCAGCCCTTCCCCAGTCAAATTTTGAGTGCCTTCTGACCTGATAGGCTCATCTTCCAGCACTATATGGGACAATGTTTCAGGACTGTTCATAACGTTTTCCAGTAATATATCAGACAGTGTTTCACTCCTGTTCATATGGTTTTCCCTGGCCAATTGTTTGAGAAGTGGAAGGCCTCTTCCTTCTTCCAAGTCTGTCTTAGCCTGGAAGCTCTGCTGAAACTTGTCCACCATGGGTAACCCTGCTGGCATTTTGTAACACCAGTGGCATAGCCTCCAGCCTCACAGTAACACATAAGCCACCACAGGACAACAAACTGACAGACAAGTTATTCTCCCTTAGTTGTTCTTAACCCCTCTGCACCCACCTACCTTGGGCAATGACCCTTAAATGGAGCCATCTCCAAGTGAAAAGCAGCCCCCAAGCCCCAAGCCCACCTATCTCAGGCTTTGGCCTTAAAATACAGTTGCCCCCAAGCAAAAAGCAGCCCTCAAGCCCCAGGCCTGCCTAAATCAGGCCCTGACCTTAATATGGAGCCACAACCAATTGAAAAGCATCCTCCAAGCCCTGGGTCCACCTTCTTCTGGCCCCTGCCTTAATATAGAGCCACGCCCAAGCAAAAAGTAGCCTCCAAGCCCAGTCTGCCTACCTCAGACCCCAGCCTTAATATAGAGCCACACCCAAGTGGCTCTATATTAATCATAGAACTCTGAACTGAGGACAACTAAGTTTATACATGGAGATATTGGCCTTTTCAAACACTACTTGAGTGTCCATCTATCCAACAAAAAACTTAACTACAAATACATCAGCCTTCCAGCATGCCAGATGCTGCCTCTGATCTAAGTTTCCTTGGAGGAGGCTAATTAAAACCTGCATTAATTTATTTATATGTCTGTTAAAAGAAAACTTACTTTTTTTTGGTTAACCACACAAAAATTTTCTTCCATAGAGATGAAATAATACATGGAACTGAGTGTTGTAAATAGCCTTGATATGCAGTTGCCACACCTGGCAAACCAAGACAGGATTGTAAAGGACTCTGCTAATTGCACACTGAAATGGACACCTTCCTTCTGTGGATGCTTTTAGTATAAGACTGAGACAAACAGCCCCTTCACCCATTGTTAGGGCTCAGGATGCACAAATATAAAGAAATTGCTGCTTCTCATAAATTTATGATAGTAACTGCACATGAAAATGTTGCCTAAAGCTTGGGTGGAAAAATAAGAAATTTAGAACATCTTCCTCTGTGTACAGCAAATGTTCAAAATATATATTCACTCTTTAGGGGTGACTAAATGCCATCAAATTGATTCTGACTCATAGCAACAATGTAACACAGAGTAGTGTTTCCCAGTAGGGTTTCCAAGGCTATAAATCTTTATGGAAGCATACTGCCTCATCTTTCTCTCATGGAGCAGCTGGTGGGTTTGAACTGCCAAACTTTTGGCTACAGATGAATGCTTTCACCACTGTGCCACTAGAACTCCTTTTTTGGGGGCAATATTCAGCACTATTTCAGTATGTTCAGGGGAAAAAAAAGAACACACTTTTGAGTCTGATTTTTTTTTTTAATTCTTCCTGTTTAGATGCTATTGTGATGTTTATAAATACCGTTGAGAAAATAGCTCAATGTGAATTTTTTTGTAAATAGCAATTGTTTGAGGAAAAGCAAAAGGAAATATTCAAAGCATAGGCAGCTTGCTTCTTGTAGTGGGTGATTTGCTTAAAGAATGTGTTTCAGAAGTTGCAGAAACAAGCCTATTTCCTCTCAGACTTCCATCCCATGTGCAGGTCAGGCTGTAGCTGCATATTAATTTTTATTGGTGAGCTACAGAAGGAGAAGGAGAGGCAGGGGCATTGGAATGGAGAAGCAGAGTGACCCATACTCTGGCAAAGCAGGGAGAAGGTGCTTTAACTACGAGCAATTGATTTTATTTTCAGCTTTAAGGCTTTCATCACTAACAAAAAGAAAATACAAATTAATGGAGATTTCTCTATCACCAGTGGATTAAGCTCTACAGACAGTATATGATGGTTACATAAAGCCACAGTTTCTTTATTATCAGCTGTAGAAGGATTTACAGCACTTGGGTCATTTGTTAACTCACATCTCTCTTACATATCACACTAAGATCAAAGCAGAGAGAAATAGGATTGATAATTTGGAAGATTTTTTTTTTCCTAGAAGAAACAAATCATTACACTGTTCTATCTTTTCATGACATTTCCATATCTAGCTTTTCTTCAAGCCCTGGTAGCTCAATGGTTAAGTACTCAGCTGCTAACCAGATGGTCAGCAGTTTGAACTCACCAGCTACTCCGTGGAAGTAGCTCCTGTCTGCTCCTGTCAAGATTATAGCATTAGAAAGCTTGTAGGGAGGAGGCGGGGCAAGATGGCGGACTAGGCAGAAGGATTGCACAGACCCTCTTCAACAAAGAAAAGGGAAACCAATTAACACAGACACAGA
>NW_006921606.1:9468644-9470610 GCF_000298275.1 Orycteropus afer afer
AAAGCTTGTAGGGCAGTTCTACTCTACCCTGTAGGGTCTCCATGAGTCAGAATCAACTCAATGATACACAACAACAACTTTTGCTTCATGGTTAAAAATCAGGGCTTGTGTTGCCAGTGAAAACTACAATGCTGAAGTGTCTGTTTCTTAAGTCACTTGAAATCATTGGACCAAATCATGGACACTAAACCAAGTTTGTGGTCATGAAGTAAGAAGGATACAGGTGTTGATGGTCAAACCTAGAAGAAAGCAAACCAGCAATGCTGACTTATAGCTTCCAAAGTGGAAATCCTGTGTGTCTGTGCTTGCTCTCTCTGCTCTCAAAATTTAGCCCCCTATCATTGTGAAAGGCTCTGATCTGGCCAACTAGTGGAAACTGAGAAGGTAGTATATTCACCTGCTTACTCTGCCTTACAGTATTCACAGTGTCTTCTTGTAGGCTGCCCCATTTGAGCTTCACAACACAAGTGTTGGTATCTCTGTCTGGAGAAGAACCAAAGTTCTGAGAAGTGAAATGATGTGTTCACAGTTAAAGAGGAGTTCTTTAATGGTATTGTTAATGTGCTCAGTTACTAACTGAAAGATGGGTCGTTAGAGTAAACCCAGAGGCGAGGTGTCTCAGAAGAAAGGGCTGGTGATTTACTTTTGGAAAATCAGTCACTGAAAATCTTATGGAGCGTAATTCTACTCTGACACACATGGGGTTGCCATGATTTATAATCAATGGGGTGACAGTCAGGGAACTAGCCTGTGCCAGATCCCACAGAAACCATATCTTTTTGCTACAAACATGAGTTCTTTCCAAGATACTACATTTCTCTGAACTATAGGGGAAATGCTAGGTTTTGTGCCCAGTTGAACCACTTTGTCATCATCTGGCTTTCCATGTATCTTTAATCAAAATTAATTTTGGAAAATTAGGATCTATAAGATAGCCCCAACTAACCCATGGAATCACCCTATGATGCCTCTCTATAAATGTGCAATGTCTGATAGAGTCAAGAGTGAGTTCAAGGCTTACAGGTCAGAGAATTTTATATAGACACACACACACACACACACACACACATATTGTACGTAGGGTCGCTATGGCTTGGAGGTGACTTGACAGCACCTAACAACAACAGCATTGTTCTGGTTACCTAGTGCCGCTCTGACAAGAATGCACCACAAATGGGATGGCCTTAACAAACAGTGTATTCTCTTACAGTTTGGAGGCTTTAAGTCTGAGTTCAAAGTGCCAGGCTCTAGGGGCTGTGTGAAAGCCCCTCGACCTTGGGCTTCAGCTCTTCCTCTTGCTCCCCACCTACTGAAGCTAGAGGCATCTTTTCACTCAGGCAGCTACTGACTGCTGAGGCAAGCAAGCCCTAGATTGATAAATAAAATGACACAGTCCCGATGTTACCAAACCACACACAGGCCATTAATTCAAGTCCATTGAAAAGTCCCAAGGTGGGCAGAGCATGGCAGACTGTTGAACAATGACACAACTACATGCAGGGTTCAAGCATGCCATAAGCTAGAGACCATTCCCAAAGCCTTTTCTTATATATGGAAAGCAGACCACATCCCTAAAGCAGCTACTCAGCTGCTTGTGGTAGGTCCCACCATGGAGTTGATTGCCAATCTCATCATGAGGAATAACTACCACCAGCAGGCCCAGCCAAGTTGACACACAAACTTAACCATGACAAATATATATGTGTGTGTGTGTGTGTGTGTCTGTGTGTGTGTGTCTCTGTGTGTCTGTGTGTCTATATATATAAGTTCTGGTGGTGTAGTGCCTACCTAAGGCATTTGACTGCTCAACAGAAGGCTGGCTGCACAAACCCATCAGCCACCACTCCTCAGAAGGAACATGGGCAATCTTCTTCCATAGACATACTGCCTTGAAAACCCAAGGAGGGCTTGCTATAAGTTGTAAACGACTCGACAGCAGTGACTTTTTGTTTTTATTTTTGTTTTT
>NW_006921606.1:9470710-9471890 GCF_000298275.1 Orycteropus afer afer
ATATTTATATATATATATGGTTATGGGGCAATCCTACTTCCGTAGTGATACTGCCTCGGAAACCCAAGGAGGGGTCGCTATGAGTCAGGTTTGACTCGACGGCACATAACAACAACAATAATATGGTTATGTGTCTACTTGGCTTTTGAGTGGTTGGGCAGCTGAATGTAGTTCCCCATTATGTGATTGGTAATCAACTCCATAGTGGAATCTACTGGACCAGCTGAGTAGCTGCCTTCAGGATGTGGTCTGTTTCCAGTATATAAAGAGAAATTTTGAGAAAGGTCTCTGCAGATTTTTGGCATGCTTAGACCATGCATGTAGCTGAATCTTCACTCAGCAGCCTGCCATGTTGCCTGCTGATCTTGGGACTTTCTCTTTACTTTAACTAGTGGCTTGCTGTGTTGTTTGGTAATCTTGGGACTGTGCCATTTTGTTTGTGAACCTTGGGTTTGCCAGCCTCAGCAGCCCACAGCTGCCTGAGTGAAGAGATGCCTCCAGCTCCAGTGGCCCAGGAGCAAGAGCTGAAGCCCAAGGATGGGGAGCTTTCTCCCAGTCCCTAGAGCTGGAGTTTTGAATTCAGACTGCTAACCTCCAAAACTGTAAGAAAATAAACCCTTGTTTGTTCAAAATGATCTACTTGTGGTATTTCTTTTAGAACTGCACTAGAGAACCAAAACATATATATGTATACATATTTCCAAACTTGTTGCTGTTGAGTTGATTCTGAGTCATAGTGACCCTATATGACAGAGTAGAACTGCCTCACAGGGTTTCCAAGGCTGTACTCTTTACAGAAGATGACTGCCACACTTTTCTCCTGAGAAGCAGCTAGTGGGTTAGAACTGCCAACCTTTTGATTAGCAATTGAACACTTAACCACTGTGCCACTAGGGGTTCTTAGAATTAGATATATCATGCCAAAATACCCCTCCATTATGGGTTAAGTACACCATGTATGTTCTTAAAAGTGATCTTTACTTTTCAATGAAAAAACAAAAAGCTTCTTTGTGAAAAAATTCAATCATTCAAAACACTAGTCCCATAAGGTTATTGTTGTTGTTGTTGTTGTTGTTATGTGCCGTCAGGTCGGCCCCGACTCATAGCGACCCCTCCTTGGGTTTCCGAGGCAGTATCACTACGGAAGTAGGATTGCCCAACCTTCCTTCCGAGGAGTGGC
>NW_006921606.1:9476810-9481600 GCF_000298275.1 Orycteropus afer afer
TTTCAAACTGTCATTCCCGGCATAGTAGATCATATGGTTGTCTGATTCAAAATGGCCAAAACCAGTCCATTTCAGCTCACTAATGCCGAGGGTATCAATCTTTATGCATTCCATTTCCTTTTTGACAACTTCCAGTTTTCCTAGATTCATACTTCGTACATTCCATGTTCCGATGATTAATGGATGTCTGTGATTAATGGATGTAGATTCCTTTAGTTGTCCTAAATGGATAATCATAGTTTCTGCAAATAAAGACAGTTTTACTTCTTCAATTTCTAATCTGGATTCCCTTCCTTTCTTTTTCTTGTCTTATTGCACTGCCTAGATCCAGTATAATGATGAATAGAAACAATATAAGTGAATATCCTTGTCTTGATCTTGATCTTAGAGGGAAACCATTCAGTCTTTCATCATATGAAGTTAACTTTAGTTTTGTGGGGATATTCTTTATGAGGTGGAGAAAGTTCCCTTCTATCACTAGTTTATTGAGAATTTATTGAGGAATATATGTTAGATTTTTTAAATACTTTTTCTACAGCAATTGAGATGATTACGTTTTTTATTTTTTTCCATTTTTGTTGCTAATATAGTGAATTAAATAGACTGAATTTCTGGTATAAAAACAACCTTGCATTTTTGTAGAAAACCCCAGTTGGTCTTGATATATTGTCCTTTTTTTTATATGTTGTTGTTGTTGTTATGTGCCGTCGAGTCAGACCTGACTCCTAGCGACCCCTCATTGGGTTTCCGAGGCAGTATCACTACTGAAGTAGATTGCCCCATCTTCCTTCCAAGGAGTGGCTGGTGGGTTTGAACCGCCTGCCTTTTGGTTAGCAGTCAAGTGCCTTAGGCACTATGCTACCAGAGCTCCTTTTTTTATATATAGTTAGATACAATTTGCTAAAATTTTATTTAGCATAAATGGAAATTTATCTATGTCCACAGAAGATATTGTCCTATAATTTGTTTTGTAATGTCTCTGTCAGGTTTTGGTATCATGATAATACTGTTCTCATAAAATGAGTTCAGATAAATTTTCTCTTCTTCAATTTCTCAAAGAAGCATTTCTAGAATTGATATTTTTTTCTGTCTTAAATGTTTGGTAGAATTTGCAAGTGAAGCTGTCTCAATGGTAGCTATACCTATGAGAAAGTTCATAATTATACATTCAATTTTCTTAATATATACAGGGATATTCAGCTTATCTATTTTTTCTTGAGTGAGCTATGGCCATTGGTGTTATTTAAGGAAATTGTTCATTTAATCAAATTTGTTGAATTTTTTGGCATAAAGGTTTCATATTATTCCTTTGTCATCATTTTGTTAACTCTGTAATGTATAGAAGTTTCCCCAATTCATTCCTGATTTTGGTAATTAGAGTATTTTCTTTTTGCTTATCAGTCTGATTTGAGGTTTATCAATGCAACTGATTTTCTTAAATAACCAGCTTTTGATCCTAGTGATTATTATTTATCTGTTTTAATTTTATTGATTTCTACTCTGATCTTTATTTTGTTTTTTCCTCCTTGCTTTGGGCTTTCTTTGATCTTGCTTTTGTAGGTTTTAAAGGCAGAAGTTGAAGTCATTAATTTGAGAACTTTTTTTTTCTTTTTTAGTATAAACTTTTATTATTGTAAGTTTAAGGAGCTCTGGTAGCAAAGTGCCTAAGGCATCAGGCTGCTAACCAGAAGGTTGGTGGTTCCAACTCACCAGCCACTCTGTAGAAGGAAGACTGGGAAATCTACTTCCATGAAGACTTATCACTTTAGAAACCCAATAGATGTCACTATGAGTTGGAACCAACTCAATGGCAGTGAGTTTTTGAGTTTATTGTAAGTGTAACTAACGTGCTGCTTTAAGACAACCACTACTTCTCCACATACCTATTAATGTCTCTAATTTTTAAGTAGATATTTTCTTCCATATCATTTTCATTCCCTTGATTATTTTTCTATATATTTTAGATTGTTTCCTATTGGTGACCCTAGGAATTATAATTACCACCTTAAGTTAAATACAAATCTTGGATCCAACATAGTTCCTTTTCTCCAACCTTCCCCCGCCCCCTTATACTATTATTGTCATACAAATTACATTTTTTCATTATAATTCCATCAACAAAGTTTTATAATTTTTTCCTTTATGCAGTTGTTTTTCAACTCACATAAGAGAAGAGTCGCACACACAAGATATATTTATATTATATTGTCTTTCACATTTACCTATGTAACTACTTTTACAGTTTAAAATTTACTTTTGTGCATTAAAGTTATTGACTAGTATCTTATTTTAACCTGAAGAACTTCCTTTATTATGTCTTATAGGGCAGATCTTGTAGCTTTTAATATTCTCTCTTTGTCTTTTAGTAATTTGGTTATGTTATATCTAGTTTTAGATTTCTTTGAGCTTATCCTACTTGTTGTTGGATGTTGATTAATATTTTCATCAAATTAGCGATGTTTTTGGACATTATTTCTTCAAATATCATTTCTGCCTCTTTCTCTACTCTTCTCTTCTCCTTCTGGGACTCTCATTATGCATATATTGCTAGGCTTAATGGCGTTCAATAGTTCTCTGAGGCTCTATTCATTTTGTTCCTTCTTTCTTGTTTTTGTTCTTCTGACTTAATAATGTCAAGTGACATATCTTCAGGTTCATTTTTTTTCTTTGGATAACTCAAATCTACTGTTGAGCTACTCTAGTGCAATATTTATTTCAATTATTGTGCATTTCAGCACCAAATTTTTATGATTGTTTGTCATAAATTCTAGCTCTTTATCAATGGTTACTGTTTTTTGAGACATTATTGCTATAATTTTCTTTAGTTCCTCAGAAATGGTTCCCTTTAATTCTGTGAGCATATTTGGAATAGCCAATTTGATATCTTTGTCCTGTTGTTTGTTGCTATACACTTTGTTTAGTGCCTTCTCTGAGTTCATTCTGTAAAGTCTGTAGTATTGTTTTGTGCACGGTTTGAGTCTCTCTCTGTGTAATTGCCAGTTAAGGACTGGATAGACAACTGCTTAAATGTCTTAAACCAGTAAGTCTCCTACTCTTTACTGAAGAGCTCTGTGTGTGTTTTGCAGCTTGTCTTCAAAGCTCTGACAGTTTATAACTCTGACTTAGCTTTCACTTCTTGCTCTTTCAGAGCCTCAAAGTCAGACAGAAGTGAGATATTAGCATGTTCTAAGGTCTTTTGGGCATGTACACAGTCCTGAACATGTGCATGGCCTTCTCTATCCCCAGGAATAAGTCAGAGCTTTTTAGAGGCCCCATTCAACATCTCATTCCCCAGATTTTCCTTTTATTATTATTATTTGGCAGCCTTTGTTTGCCTCAACTGATATTGCTACTGGGTAACTGAGATGTTAAATAACTGTCACTTATTATTTCCAATAAATGTTCTGGAGAAAGAGCTTTCCTCAGTGAATGAACTCTGAATCAAATAAAGATAAACCCTGTGAATGAGGCTTTGTAAAGGTGCCACCACACACTGAATAGTGACAATTCTCAGTAGTTTGGATGTTTGGATGTATAAGACCCATTTGTCTTATAGGGTGTCTGCTAGGCCATTGTTTTTCACAGGTACTGTGGTGCTGAGGCTGCTGGTTTTCAAGGCTATCTTGGAGCAGTGAGGTGAGAATGGGAATGGAGCATGTTCAAAAGTCACAAAACTCACTGTTCTGAGATTAAGTTTATTGAGATTAAGCTGTTTTTCTTAAATAAACCCTCTTCTGATTCCTACAAGCCTTTGGTTAATTTCCAGAGTTCTAGAAATGTTGATGTTGCCAATATTTGCCAATGTTCTTGTTGCTTTCACAAAGGAGCATATTTTTAGAGGATTTTAATAGTCCACTATTGCAGAAGTGAATAGAGTTGAATAGATCTCATTCCACTATCTCAGCTTTCTTTTAGTGTTAACATGAAATATCTTTTATCATTCTTTTACATATATTCAATTTAGTCTTTATATTTTAAGTATGTTTCCTGTAAATAGCCATTGTTTTAAATCCAGTATGACATCCTCTGCCATTTATTTGGTATATTTCAGCTTTGTACATTTCATGTGATTATTGATATCGTGAGGTTAAATCTACCATCTTGCTGGTCAAACGTGTTTTCTACTTGACTCATCTGTTCTTTGTTTCTTGTTTTTTTTTTTTTTTCTTTCTGCCTTCTTTTGAATTGATTGGTTATCTTTCTTGATTCTATTTTAATTTCTTGGTTCTTCCCAATTTGCTTATTAGCTATAATTTCTTGTTTTGTTATTTAGTGCTTGTTTTATGGTTTATACTATACCTCTTTAACTTTTCACACTCCATGTTCAGGAGATTATATACCACTGTATGTGTAGTATAAAATCTTACACAAATCTACTTCTATTTTTCCCACATTGCCTTTGTACTAATGATGTTACAGATTTTCCTTTAAATGTGTTATCAAAGGCAAAGTAAGTATTATTAATATTACTTAAATAGTTAATTACATTTTGAGAATTTTAAATAATAATAAAAAAAATCTCATATATTTTTATCCATGTAAATTCTCTGGATTCTTCTTTCCTGTGTGTAGATTCACATTTTTACCTGGCATCATTTTCCTATTGCTTGAAGTACTTTCTTTAACATTTCCTGTAATGTGGGTCTGCTAGTGATAAACTCTTTCACCTCTGTATGAATGAAAAATCTTAATTTTGCATTCATTTTTTTTTTTTTTTTAGGATTTGGGTGAAGATTTACAGAGTAAATTCACTTTTCATACAGCAGTTCACATATACTTTGTCTCATGTC
>NW_006921606.1:9481700-9483987 GCF_000298275.1 Orycteropus afer afer
GAAGTAGGATTGCCCAACCTTCCTTCCGAGGAGTGGCTGGTGGGTTTGAACCGCCAGCCGTCTGGTTAGCAGGCAAGTGTCTTAGCCACTATGCTGTGGTAATAGTAGTATATTTTCCTTTTAATATTTTTTAACATTAGTAAAGTAATGGATTTTCATTGTAGAAAATACAAAGTAAAAGTAAAAACAAGAAAATATTTCACTTGGAATCACATATTCATATTTAGTTTATTTACTTTCAATTTTTATATCCATAATATTTTTAAATGTCATCTGATGTTATGAAATACCATAAAATATGAATCATTTCTAAAAGTGAAGAATTCTTTTATATTTGATTGCTAATTCTGGAGATCTTTTAAGCAGCTTTATTAAAAATACTTGACATTCAGTAAATTGCTTACAATTACAGTGTATAATTTGTTATGGTTTGACCTCCATATACATTCTTAAAACAATTAGCACAATCAACACTGTGAACATATCAATCACTCCCAAAAGATTGTTTTTTTATAATTTCTCCCTTCCTGTTTCTCCCCATACCTTCACACACCCCCAGGAAAATACAGATTCATTTTTGTTACTATATAATAGTTTATATTTTCTAGAATTTTATAAAAAATGGAATTGTAGAATAGGAACTTGTTTTTGCTTAGCTTTATGTCACTCATCTATGTTATTATATACATGAATTGCTCATTTCCTTTTATTGCTAAATTTGTTGTTCTTGTTGGTAGGTGGTGTCAAGTCAGTTCTGAATCATAGAGACCCTATGTGCAACAGGATGAAACACTCCCTGTCCTGCATCATACTCACAATCAAAGCTACGCTTAAGCCTACTGTTGCAACCACTGTGTCAACATTTTGTTGAGGGTCTTCCTCTTTTTCACTGATCCTCTTCTTTACCAAGCATGATATCCTTCTCCAGCGACTGGTCCTTCTTGACAACATGAGCAAAGTATGAAAGATGAGGTCTTGCCATCCTTACTCCCAAGGAACATTCTGGATGTATTTCAGATTTCTTTGTTCTTCTGGCAGTCCATGTTACATTCAGTATTCTTCAACAACATCACAATTTGGTCTTCCTTATTCATTGTCCAGCTTTCTCATGCATATAAGGGTATTCAAAATACCACAGCTTGGTCAGGCACATCTTAGTCTTCAAAGGGATATCGTTGCTTTTTAACACTTTCAAAAGTTCTTATCATAATAGATTTGCCCAATATATTATGTCGTTTGATTTCTTGACTGCTCTTTCCAGGGGCATTGATAGTGGATCTAAGTAAAATAAACTTTTGACAACTTAAATCTTTTCTCTGCTTATCATAATGTCACTTATTGATCCTGTTGGGAGAATTTTTGTTTTCTTTATGTTAATGTGTTGAATAGTATCTATTTTATGCATATATCACAATTTACTTTTTCATTCATCTGCTGATGGACATTTGACTAAATTCTGGTTTTGAGGTATTGCCACAAGTTTTTGTATGGGAATATATTTCATTTATCTCCAGTAAATACTAAGAATGTTTAACATTTTAATAAATTACCAAAGGTTTTTCAAAGTGATTATACCACTTACATTCATTGAGGTTGTATGAGAGTTCTAGTCCTGCACCTCACTGCCACACTTGGAATGGTTAGCGGTTCAAATCCACCAGCCACTCCTCGGAAGGAAGGTTAGGCAATCCTACTTCCGTAGTGATACTGCCTCGGAAACCCAAGGACGGGTTGCTATGAGTCGGGGCCGACTCGACAGCACATAACAACAACAACACAAAATTTATAGGCAAGAACAAGGGAGAAAATATCTCTGGTTTTAGGATAAGCAAATAGTTCTTTGATAAATTTTGTAGTTGAATCTAATTCTATGATCCATTCTGAGTAAATTTTTCTTCCTGGTGCATGCAAGGTATAGATCAAAGTTTACTTATTTATTCTATGCATACAGATTTTCAGTTGTTCCATCATCATTTCTTGAAAAGACTATTTTGTTTCCAATAAATTCCCTTTGTACATTTGTCAAAAACCACTTTACTATATACATGCATCTGTCTATTCTAAGACATTGTTTTCTGTTACATTACCATTTGCCTATCTTATCACCAGTGTTACACTATTTTCAATACTAAGTGGGCTGGGATTTTGATTGGGATTGCATTGAATCGATAGGACAATTTCGGGAAAATTGACTACTTAACAGTATTGAATCTTATGAACATGGCACATCTCTCCATTTATTTATGTCTGTATTTTCTCTATGCAATATTTTGTAGATTTCAGTGTA
>NW_006921606.1:9486565-9505843 GCF_000298275.1 Orycteropus afer afer
TAGGTATAGGATCATATCATCAGCAAATAGGGATAGTTTGACTTCTTCCTTACCAATATGGATGCCTTTGATTTCCCTTTCTTGCATTTTTGCATTCATTTTTTGAAAGTTAATTTTGCTCTGCAAAAATTCTAAATCAACTGTAAAAACATTAGTGATTCAAATATGTTGCTTTACTGTTACCTTATTAGCATTGTTTCTGATGAAAAATTTGCTGTTATATTTGTTCTTCTGTATATAACTTTTCTTTTTTCTCTTACTGCTTTGAAGATATTTTCTTACTGGTTTTGAGGAATTTGATTATGATGTGTCTTACTGCAGTTTTCATTGTGTTTCTTGTGCTTGGTTTATTGAACTTCTTAGATCTGTAGTTTTATAGTTTTCATCAGTTTGGGAAATGTTCTAGCCATTATTTCTTCAAATATTTTGTCTTACCCAAGTCTTCTTCATCTCAATACTGAAACCAAATTATTTACAAGTCATTTTTAATGCCCCTCTTCTTCTTCCTCTACATAACTAATCTATCGATAACTTTTTTGGTTGTCATATGCTTTTAGCCTTCTGTGGCCTCTGACAATTTCTCAGATTTACTTTGCCAATTTTGAAGAGTACTGGTCAAGTATTTTGTTGAATGTCCTTAAATTTGGGTTTATCTTATGTTTTTTCATGGATAGAGTCAAGGATTTGGGGGAGGAAGATCACAGAGGTGAAATATTATTCTTACCACATTATATCTTTTTATCACACTATATCTATGATCCATATTATCACTGATGATGTTTACTTTGATCACTGGGTTGAGGTAGTATTTGCTAGGTTTCTCCATTATAAAATTACTCCCTCTTTCCTTTTCATATTGTTCTCTTTGTAGACAAGTCACTAAGTTCATCCACACTAAAAAACAGAAAACAACAAATGAACAAAAACTGAACCAGTTACCATGAGTTAATCCTGACTGATGGTGAGCCACATTAAGTGGTAAATTGAGGGGCAGGGAGTGGTGATATATCTACATAAATTATTTGGAATTCTGAATTCTTCTTTATGGGAGATTTTTCTCCTCTCTTTTATGTACTTATTCAATTACTCATTGATATCATTATGGACTCACAAATTCTTATTTTATGACTTGGCTTATAATTCAATATTATGTTCATTTTATTTATTTATTTATTGCTCAATTTTTTTTTTTTTTTCAATTTTTCATAATCCAGAGCTCTTTCAGCTAGCTCTTATGTGACTTTGGCCATCTCCCCTCTTCCATCACTTTGTCGTTTAAACATTTCTTTATTTTCTAACACTACAGATGTTCTGGGTTTTTTTTTTTTTTGTATATTCCTTGCCCTAGGCCTGCAGTCAGCCATTTCTTCAAGGAAAGATGATACCTTTTGTTGAAGAATAGTATTAAAAACAAAACAAACAACAACAACAACAAAAATAAAAACTTGATCTGGGCTCCCATTACCTTATGAATAAAATTCAAACTCAATATATTGATTTACAAAATGTTGAAGGATTTGGCTCCATCACCCTCTTCATCCTCATTTTATGAGACTCCTGTTCTTTTTCATTCTGTTCTGATTACCAGTCTTTGGTGAGTTCTGAGATCATCTCAGGTTCCTTTCTGCCATAAGACATATGTCTTGTTCTTCCTTAGGTTTTTTGAATGATTAACACCTTTTTACCCTTTAAGTCTCAGCATAAATATCACCTCCTCAAATATCTTCTTCAGTATGGATTACACTTCAACATAAAGAAAACAATAATTCTCACAACTGGACCAATAACCTAATTATGATAATAGAGAAAAGATTGAAGTTGTCAAGGATTTCATTTTATTTTGATCCAAAATCAACACCCATGGAAGCAGCAGTCAAGAAATCAGATGTCATACTGAGCAAGGAAGACTGAACAAGAGAGACTTGATGCCTTTGAATTATGGTATTGGTGAAGAATACTGAAAATACCATGGACTGACAGAAAAATGAAGAAACTTGTCTCAGAAGAAGTGCAGCTTGAATGCTCCTTGGAAGTGAGAATGGCCAGACTTCACCTTACCTACTTTGGTCATGTTGTCCAGAAGGACCATACCATTGAGAAGCATATCATTCTTGATATAGTAGAAAGTGAGTAAAAAAAAGAGGAAGATCCTTAAGGAGATGTATTGACACAGTGGCTATAATGATGGGCTCAAGGATAGCAAAGATTGTAAGGGTCGTCCAGGACTGGGCTGTGTTTCATTCTATTGTATTTAGGGTTGGTATGAATCAGAGCCAACTTGACAGCACCTAACAACAAATACCTTATCAGAAACCAAATGAGCCTCACCTTCTTACTGACTGGAAGCTTTGGGTTTGAGGCTACTCTGCACAGGCAATTCACGGGATGTTCTACAGAGAACAGCAAAAAAAGAGATTCCTTTATGTGATGTGGAGGCACCAGAGAAACTCTCCCACAGCATGGCTATCTGACTTGAGTTTTTAAGGAGAAGAGCTCATGGAATAGACAGAAAATAGAAGGACAGTCCAGGAAGAGGGCAGAGAAAGACAGACATGCCAAATCCAAATATGGTTACACCTAAAGCCACAGCTGTGACTGTTCTCTTTTAATGAAATTAAAAATAGATACAGTTTAATAAGTCTTTTAAGTCCCTGGGTGGCACAAATGATTGAGACTCAACTACTACCCAAAAGGTTAGCAGTTTAAACCCGCTCAGAGGCATCTCAGAAGACAAGGCTGGCAATCTGCTTCCAAAAGGTCACAGCCTTGAAAACTCTATGGAGCAGTTCTACTCTGCACTTATAGGGTCACTGTGAGTCAGAATCAAGTGGATGGCAATTAATAACAATGATGATCAATCTTTTAAATAGAAGTTTCTACTCTAGGGAGCTGGGAGGAAATAGATAATAAAAGGAAAGCCCAAAGACTTGAGCTGATAGAGGAATTAGAGAAGTTACAGTTAAATATGGATTACAGGAGCTGGGTAGACACTTTTGGGGTTGAGCCACCACATGCAAAGACCCTGCTTTCACTGCCTGGGTATATCAATGCTGGGCTTGGCACATGCTAGAGACACACGTCTGTTGAATGAACACACAAATGAATAAAAAATAGATATCACTGGCAGCCAGATAGGGCTCCTTGCTGACTTGGCTACCAAGTTCTTGGATCCTGCAACTGGCTCATGGATTCATTTCCCATGACTCTGTCCCCACCAGGCATCTTGGGCTCCTTCCAGCCTCCTAGCCTCTGCTCATGCCAGGCATATCTTATACCTCATACTTCCCAACTCTTCTGTGTTCATCCAATTTCTCCTTACATTCAGACTTTGTCACCTTTTTAAAAATATGTTCTAAGACACTTTGAGCCCTTCTGGGGACTCTTGTTTTTTAAGATCATTGTCAATCTGTTATTGTACTTGCATTTCCTCTAATTTTTTGTATGTGAGTCTTCTTTATTTACTTACACATAAATTGATAGAAGACAAATGCTCTGTCATAATTTTTCTTGTATTTGCTCATCTCCATTACTACTGCTGTTGTCAATTTGGTTCTAAAGTGATCCTATGTACAAAACACAAAGTGCTGCTCAGTTCTCCACCATTCTTACAATTGTTAGCACCTTCCAGCCCATTGTTGCAGTCACTGTACCAGTCCATCTCATTGAGGATCTCCTCTTTTTTGCTGACTTCCTACTTCATCAAGCATGATGTCCTCTAGTGACTGGTCCTTCCTGATAAAATGCCCTGATAAAAGTACCTGAGATAAAGTCTCACCAGCCTTGCTTCTAAGGAGCATTCTGGCTAAACTTTTTGAAAGACAAATTTGTAATTCTTCTGGCAGTCTTTGGTATATTCAATATTCTTCACCAACACCATAATGTGAAGGCATTGATTCTTCTTCAGTCTTCCTTATTCATTTTCCAGCTTTCACACACATATGAGACAATTGAAAATACCCTTTTGTATTATCACCGTTACTATTGATTACAAGAAAATCAATGACTAAATTTTTGGGGTATTTTCAACACACCAGGCAAAATGCCGCATTATCTTTTAATTCTCACAAACTCTTTACAGTAGTAAAAATGCCATTAGTAAAATGAGAATGTTTACATATACTTTGCAGGTAGGGATTGAGCTCAGGTTTGTCCTATTCCAAAATTAATGTAGTTAACCATTACAAGTGCTCACTGGTCCAATTATTATTATTGTTGTCATAACTCAAAACACTACTTTTACCTCCCTGCAGGTCTCTGGGTTTACTATGATGAATTTCTTCTGACTCATTACTTTTATTTCATCCTGGTCTCAGAAAATGGTCTCTGACTTCATGTAAGATTAGCTTTTATCACAGACTGAAAAACAGATGCTGTATGTAGCTCAATAGGAGGAACCATAGTCAATGATGAAAAATAATGAGTCTGTTGACAATCTAGATGTTTCATCTTCAGATTACACTGGTTGGAACATTGAGAAATAGCTAGAGGACAGATGGTATTTTCATTGTGTGAACTGGTAAAATAAAATTAAATACTTTAATATGTGCTACAGAGGACTTCAGGAGCAAGATCTATCATGGGATAGGAGCAGGAAAGCCATTTCAAATAGGCCTCCCATCCAGGTAAGGCCTTTGTAACTCTCTTTTGACCTTTCTTAGTTTTTAAAATTTATTGGAAACCTTGAAAAATTAAAATGACCCAGACCTTGCTTGACCACTGGGAATACTTGAGGAAAGTGTCTGGAAAAATCTTTTTGTTCTTGGCTCCTCCTTTACCAGAAATTTGGGTGGCTTAGAGGTTGAGTTTTGAGTTTGATTATTTCCATTGAAGTATAGGTGATCTTTCTGATACCTGAGGAGGAACAATTCTGAGTTGTCTGTTAAGAAGGGACATTTGAGAACATAGAGCCTGACTACCTCATTCTCAGAGAAGGAAATTGAGGTCCACATAATATCTGAGCCTTGGCTACTGCTGCAACCCTCTGGTTAAACTGAAACCAAACTCACTGCCATCAGGTGAACTCTGACTCATGGTGACCCCATTGGGTTTCCAAGGCTATAAATCTTTATGGAAGTAGATTGCCTCATCTTCCTCCCATGGAGTGGTTGGTGGATTTGAACTGCTAACCTTCTAGTTAGCACCCAAATGTAGTACTCATCACACTATCAGAGCTCTTCTCTGGTAGTAGGTGAGCTGAATATTTTAAAATCTTAGCTACTAGTCCTCAGGTTTCAGACCTGGAGTCTGAAAACCAAAAAGGAAGAACACGCTCAGCATTTCTCAAACTGAAAGAACTGAAGAAAAAATTTAAGCCTCGAGTTGCAATATTGAGAGATTCTATGGGCAAAATATTGAATGATGCAGGAAACATCAAGAGAAGATGGCAGGAATACACAGAGTCACTGTACCAAAAAGAACTGATCAATCTTCATCCATTTCAGGAAGTGGCATATGATCTAGAACCAATGGTAATGAAGGAAGAAGTCAAAGCTGCAATCAAAGAACTGGCAAAGAACAAGGCTCTGGAATTGATGGCATACCAATTGAGATATTTCAACAAACAGATGCCCCATTGGAGGCACTCACTCAGTTATGCCAAGAGATTTGGAAGACAGCTACCTGGCCAACTGACTGGAAGAGATCCATATTTGTGCCCATTCCAAAGAAAGGTGATCCCACAGAATGTGGAAATTATAGAACAATATCATTAATATCACATGCAAGTAAGATATTACTGAAGATAATTCAGAAATGTTTGCAGCAGTATATTGACAGAGAACTTCCAGAGGTTCAAGCCGGATTCAGAAGAGGACGTGGAACAAGGGATATCATAGCTGTTGTCAGATGGATCTTGGCTCAAGGCAGGGAATACCAGAAATATGTTTACTTGTGTTTTATTGACTATGCAAAGGCATTTGATTGTGTGGATCATGACAAATTATGGATAACATTGAGAAGAATGGGAATTCCCGAGCACTTGATTGTACTCATGAGGAATCTGTACCTTGACAAGCAGGCTGTTGTTCGAACAGAACAAGGGGACACTACATGGTTTAAAATCAAGAAGGGAGTGCGTCAGGGTGGTATTCTGTCTCCACACTTATTCAATCTATATGCTGAGCAAATAATCCAAGAAGCTGGACTATATGAAGAAAAACATGGTATCAGGATTGGAGGAAGAATCATTAACAACCTGAGATATGCAGATGATACAACTATGCTTGCTGAAAGTGAGGATGACTTAAGGCACCTACTGATGAAGGTTGAAGAATACAGTCTGCAGTATGGATTACATCTCAACATAAAGAAAACAAAAATCCTCACAACTGGACCAATGAGCAGCATCACAATAAATGGAGAGAAGATTGAGGTTGTCAAGGAGTTCACATTGCTTGGTTCTACAATCATTGCCAATGGAAGCAGCAGTCAGGACATTAGATGACGTGTAGCATTGGGAAAGTCAACTGCGAAGGAACTGTTTCAAGTGCTGAGGAGCAAGGATATCTCATTGAGGACTAAGGTGCACCTGACACAAGCCATGATATTTCCAATTGCCTGGTATGCATGTGAGAGCTGGACAATGAATAAGGAAGACTGAAGAAGAGTTGATGCTTTTGAGTTGTGGTGCTGGCGGAGAATGCTGAAAGTACCATGGACTGCTAAAAGAACTAACAGATCTGTCCTAGAGGAAGTGCAGCCAGAATGCTCCTTGGAAGCAAGAATGGCCAGACTTCGTCTCACCTATTTTGGTCATGTTGTAAGAAGGGACCATTCCCTGGAGAAGGATGTCATGCTTGGTAGGGTGGAGGGTCGACGAAAGATGGGGAGGCCTTCAACGAGATGGATTGATACAGTGGCTGCGATGATGGGATCAAGTATAGCGGGGATTGTGGTGTTGGCGCGGGATCGCGCGGTGTTTCGTTCTGCTGTGCATGGGGTCGCTATGAGTCGGAAATGACTCGACGGCACTTAACAACAACAACAACATAATGTCCTTCTTTATCCCTTATGCTGTTTTTTTTTTTTTTTTACTCTAAAGTCTGTTTTATCAGAAATTAATATTGCCACTCTTGCTATTTTTTGGTTGCCATTAGGTTTGTATACTTTTTTCCACTCCTTAATTTTTAATTTGTTTTTATCTTTGTGTCTAAGGTGGGTCTCTTACAGGCAGCATATTGATAGATCTTCTATCCTTATCCAATCTGCCACTCTCTTTCTCTTGACTGGTGATTTCGTCCATTCATGTTCAGTGTAATTAATGATAGGTATGAATTTATTGCTGTCATTATATTGTGTTTTTTTTGGGTTGTTGGTGATTTCCTTGTTCCAAGTATTTTTCTGTGCCGAGCTCATTTTATTATCAAGTGTTTAATTTCTTTTCTTCATTATTGTTGGTTTTGTGCTTACTAAGCTCATGTGTTTTTCTTCTTTCTGAATTTGCTTGTGGAGACGTTAATTTTCTTTGTGGTTACCCTGAAGTAAATTTTTATCTCCTTAAGTTTGGAAAAGTCAGTTTTATAAAGACATTGTCCTGTCTTCCTCTCCATTTGGATATTTTGTAATTAGAACTTTCATTCCATCTATTTGCTCTGTTGCTGGTGTTGTCTAAAGATTGACTCCCTTATGTCTTTGTGTACATGATTCTATGTTCTTATTTTGAGCATCTATTTCTGGATTGGTTTCTCAGTGGTGATGTCAAGTGTCCTGATTTTAATTTGTTGTCCTCTGTTGTGAGTTCTTTCTTGGAAGGACTCCCTTTAACATTTCTATATATTGTTAAAAAAAAAACTACTGGGTAACAGAAGAAATAAAGTGTTAAATAAAAATAATTCCTAGAAACAAAGAATAATGAACATATAACTTACCAAAGTGGTTGGGACACAGCGAGAGCAGTACTCTGAGATCAATTTAGAGCAATAAATGCATACATCAAAAAAGAGGAAAGAAATAAATCAGCACTCTAATTCAACAACTCCAACAAGTAGAAAAAGAGAAACAAAAGAAACCTAAAATATTCAGAAGTAAGGAAATAATAAAGATCAGAGCAGAAAGAAACAAATAGCAAACAAACAAAACAATTAATTTAAAAAAATAGAGAAAATCAACAGAACAAACAACTGGTTCTTCAAAATGATTAACAAAATTGACAAACCAGTGGCAAATTTAACAAAGGAAAAGAAAGAGGAGATGGAAATAACACAGATAATAAATGAAATGGTAACATCACAACAAAACCAACTGAAATAAAAAAGATAATGATAGAATATTATGAATAACTGTACTCCTATAGATTCAAGAACACAGAAGAGAGGGACAAGTTTCTAGAAATACAAGACTTACCTAAACAATCCCAGTACAAGATAGCATACTTGAACAGATCCATCACAAAAGAAGAAACTGAACAGGTCATAAATATAAACTTCCTACAAAAAAAAGAGTCCTGGCCCAGATGGCTTCACTAGAGAATTTTACCAAATCTTCAAGGAAGAGTTGACACTTATTCTACTCAAACTATTCCAGAATATAGAAGAAGATGGAATACTCCCAAATTCATTCCATGAAGCAAGAGTAACACTGATACCAAAACCAGGGAAAGACACCACTAAAAAGGAAAATATAGACCAATATCCTTCATGAATATAGATGCAAAAATCTTCAACAAAATCCTAGCCAACAGAATCCAACAGCATATCAAAAAAATAATACATCATGATCAAGTGGAATTCATACCAGGTATGCAAGAATGGTTCAACATCAGACAAACAATCAATGTAATCCACAACATAAACAAAACAAAAGAAAAGAAACATGATCATATCAATTGATGAAGAAAAGGAATTTGATAAAATCCAACACCTATTCCTGTTCAGAACTCTCACCATATAGGGATTGAAGGGAAAATCCTCAACATAATAAAGGGCATATACATAAAACCAACAGCCAACATTATTGTTAATGGAGAAAGACTCAAAGCATTCCCTTGAGAATGGGAACCAGACAAGGATACCCTCTACACCATTTCTATTTAACATTGTATTGGAAGTCCTAGCCAGGGCAGTAAGACAAGAAAGAGAGAGAGAGAGAGGGAAAAAAAAAAAAAAAAAAATTCAATTTGGGAAAGAGAAAATAAAGTTATCTCTATTTGCAGAAGTCATGATCCTATACATAGAAAACCTAAGAGATTCAGCAAAAAAACAATTACTGAAACTAATAGATTCAACAAAGTGGCAGGATACAAGGTCAACATACAAAAATCAGTTGGATTCCTCTACATTAACAAAGAGGCCTCTGAGAAGGAAATAAGGAAAGCAAAACCATTTACAATAGCTACCATAAAGATAAAATATTTACGAATTAATTTTTCCAAAGACACAAAAGACCTATACAAAGGAAACTATAAAACACTACTACAAGAAACTAAAGGTTCTACATAAATGGAAGAACTTGCCTTCTTCATGGATAGGAAGACTGAATATTGTGAATATGTCAGTACTACCCAAAGCAATGTACACATTCAATGCCATCCTGATCCAGATACTATCATCATTTTTCAAGGAAATGGAAAAATCAATTACAAATTTCACATAAAAGGGAATGAGACCTTGGTTATACAAAGCACTGCTGAAGAATAAAAACAAAGTAGGAGGTCTCAAACCTACTATACAGCCACAGTAGTTAAAACAGTGTGGTATTTGTACAATACCAATGGAACAGAATTGAAAACTCAGAAATAGACCCATTCATCTATGGTCAGCTGAACTTTGATAAAGGACCAAAACCCATTAAAAGAAGAAGATAGCCTCTTCAACAAATGGTGCTGGCAAAATTGGATATCCCACTTGCAAAAAAATGAAACAAGACTCATACTTCACCCCATACACAAAACCAAACTCAAGTTGGATCAAATACTTAAATGTAAAACCCAAAACTATAAAGCTCATCAAAGATAAAATAAGGGCAAATCTAAGGGCCCAAATTTATGACATAAATAGACTATCAAGCATAACACAAAATGCACATGCAGTGGAAGTGAAACTAGATGACTGGGACCTTTTAAAAATTAAACTCTTAAGTACATTGAAAGACTTCTCAAAAAGAGTAAAAAGAGAATGTACAGAGTGGAGAAAAAATTGTCTATAGAGAACTTCAACATGTCAACACCAAAAAAGACAAACAATCCAATTCAAAAATCAGCAAGGGAATGAACAGACACTTCACTAAAGATGACATGCTGGTGGCCAACAAACATATGAGGAATTGCTCACGATCATTAGCCATTAGAGAGATGCAAATCAAAACAACAATGAGATATCATCTCACCCCAGCAATAACAGCAAAGTTCCATAAGACAGACAGTATCAAATGCCAGCAAGGTTGTAGACAGTGGAACACTTATACACTGCTGGTGGGACTTCAAAATGGTAAAACCATTATGGAAAAGGGTGTGGCATTTCCTTAAAAATATGAAAATAGAAATACCATTTGATCCAGCAATTCCATTACTAAGAATATATCCTACAGAGATGACAGTCAGGACACAAACAGACATGTGCACACCCATGTTCACTGCAGCACAATTCACTATAGCAAAGAGATGGACAACCTAAATGCTCATCAACAGATGAATGGATAATCAAATTATGGTACATTGACCCAATAGAATACTATGCTACATTAAAGAATAATGAAGAATACACAAATCATCTCACAATTTGGATGAATTTGGAGGACATTATGCTGAGTGAAATAAGTCAATCACAGAAGGACAAATATTGTATGAGCTCATTATTGTAAAAATTCAAGGAAATGTTTACTAAGGGAAAAAAACTCACTTTGTAGGTTACCATGTATAGGAGGGAATGGGAGAGAAAATTGTGGACTAGTTGAGCGTCACATGTTGATTTGGGTGAGGGGAGAGATGGTATGAAAAGAGTCTGTGACCAGCATGATGACACTGTAGAAAGGAAGGACACTGAAATGTGCACATAAGATATGGACAAGAGCGACAAATACTAGTATATGCACAATACTGCATTTCCACTAACACCAAACACCAGGCTATCAATAAATGCACAGACAAGTGAGAAGATCATGTAGGGGTCAGGAAACAGTAATATACCCTAGACCAAGGATAGATTTAGTTGAAAATAATTTTACATATGTGTTTGTGCTACAAAATTAGCCACACACATTACAGAAGCAACAGTGGAGTTGAGTAACCTGTCAGAGACAACCAAATACCTTGAGACAGACAATCACTGCCAACTCGGGATCATAGCCTCGCGGGACACCAAGCTCAATTGGCACAGCATAGTACATAAAAATCTTGTTCCGCAACCTGCTTTGGTGAGTATTGACTGGTGTCTTAAAAGCTTCTGAGCAGCCATCTAAGATGCAATTATTGGTCTCCTCTCATCTGAAGCAAGGAAGAGTGAAGAAAATCAAAGGCATCTGGGAAATAATTAGTGCAAGGATGTGATGGACCCTGAGATCAAAACAACTAGATGGTGCCTGGCTACCAATGCCAACCACTCACAAAGGGATCAAAACTGGACATCCTGGATCGAGTGGGAGGAAAAATGTGCAATAAAATTCAAAAACAACTATAATTACTAGTTGGATAGAGTCTGGTGGAACCTCCAAGACTATGACCCTGGGTTATACTTCAGGCCTGGAATTGAACTCATTCCCATGGATTGGCTCTCAGCTCAACAGTAGAAAATCTTACATGCAGAACACCTACCCCAGGGTGATATATCCACCTACTCTAGGGAGATACACCCCTTAGAGCAATTGGCCATGGGGCACCAGATGGCCAGCATTCACATAGAGGGAAAGCTGGATAGACATGAGTGCATATTTAAAAAGAGCACTGAGAGGAGGTAGTCACAGAGATGGGAGGGAAGGACAGTTTGCTATGGATGGGGATGATAATTGGGGCATGAAACCAAATGTACATAAACTGTCAAAGGTAAAACAAATTTTGCTCTGTAAATCTGCACCCAAAGCACAATAATACATTTTTAAAACACATATATAGCCAATGCTTCTGTTTAGAGAATTCTCTCTCCTTCTCTCTCTTACACACAGAGATTCCTCAGATTCTCTCACCTGTGGCTCTCTTAATGGAGCAAATGCATCCATATCCCAGCTGGTCACTAGTGACTCTTTCAAAGCCTCCTTCTATTGAAGTTCCCTTTTCCTCCTGGTTATATTCTTGACTCACATCTGGTCCATAGGAAACAGTGAAGCATTCATTTTTTTTGACAAATTCTGGCAATACAATCTTGTGCTGATGCAGCTGCAGCTGGTCCTGTGTTCTGCCATCAGAGAAGCCAGCCAGCATACTGTGGCCCTCAAATTATACAATTTAAGCTGCCTCCGTGGGGCCGTTGAAGACTTTCCCAGGTGGTAGTGATGTAGGATTGCCAAAGTTAGCAAAAAGAAGAAAAGAAGATGCCTATTGACTTTGAATTTCAGATAAGCATGTTAAAAAAAAAAAAAAATAGTGTTATGTATGTCCCTTGCAACATTTTGGAGATATTTATACTGAAAAAAAAAGCTGTTGTTATTTGCTGTTGAGTCAGTTCTGACTCACTGTTCCCATGCACTACAGAATGAAACACAGCCCAGTCCTGTGCCTTCCTCACACTAATTGTTATGTCTGAGTCCACTGTTGCAGCCCCTAGGTCAATCCATCTTGTTGAGGGTCTTCCTCTTTTTCACTATCCCTCTACTTTTCCAAGCATCATATCCTTCTCCAAGGATTGGTCTCTGAGAAAAATTAGTCCTTGCTTATCTGAAAGTCAAAGTTAATTAAATGTCCTGTATTTTAGCTGCCATTCAAGGACACTCCAGGTCCTTTTATGATCTCAGTGTAGGTACAATATTAAATAATCTCATAACCAGTTTTTAGCTACCTTCTTAAAGTTGTTGAATTTAAATCTGATGTCTCACTTTGGAAGGTGGTATCATCTATTGTCTCAGTGCTTCAACTGAAATTTCCCTTTAAAATCCTGTTACATTAAAAGGTATCTTCTTTGTTTCCCATTCTCAACCCTACCTCCCCAGAACTGGTAAATCTTTATCTTTAGGACATGTTTTGTCAAGTTGAATTTAGCCATTATGTCAAAGACATCTTTATCTTTGTAATTGGAGATAGGGTATTTCACAGAGAATGTTTAGGCTAAAATTCTGACTCATCTAGAGATTTTGGGATTCCAAATGTGTTGGAAATCACTGTGCTTGGCTGGGCTTTCGGTTCATAACTGAGTTGGGGAACAAGGTTGTATAATTCATGATGAGCCAAGGGTAAGGTTTCTATACATGTTTGCCTCAAAGGACCATTTTTTCCCCCTTTTAAGTGAATGATATACGATGCAAATATTGCTCTTAATCAAAAGTATATTAGCAATCTACCACAAATGTAAACTTATAGGGAAAATATAGAGCGTATTAGTAGGAGGTTATTTTCCAAAAAAACACATACTCATTTCTCTCTCTGCCTTTTATCAACATGTATTTATCAAAATGAGGAAGCTTGTCAATGGATCACATTTTAATTACTTGTAGGTTACTTGAGACAGCTGCAGTCTAGGAAGGAAGACTGAAAAGGATTGGGTACTCTTAAAGTTTGTCCATAATTTTAATACAGAATCCTTCTGGCTTTATTCCAAAAAACTAAAAGGAAGTCTTCACACAGCCTCTTCCCATCACTCTGATGTTTCCCCATGTAGCACTTATATTGGTTTCTAATTGTCTTATAATTTTTCTTTAATCATACCTTTCACATTAAAAATAGGTAAATTTATCAAAGAATGTCTATATCTATATTTATTTCTAATCTATATAGATATCTATATATAATGATCCTTTGAATTCTATGAAGTAGACATTACATTTTGGTGGCTATATAAGTACTATATAGATTATCTTTCAATAATAGAGAAATCATGTGGAAGATGCTATATTTTTTCATTTACCTCTTCTCTCTTAACAATGTACCATGAGCTTTCCCTTAATTTTTAAAAAATATTCTATAATGTCATTTTTGGCTGTCCATTATTTCATCATAAGGATGTACCCCAAATGCCCTTTGTTGCTAGATATGTCTATGGTTTTCTTATTTTTTAAATCACTATATATAATGCAGTGGTAAATATCTTTGAATGCAAATCTTTCTGCACATCTGATATTTCCTTAGTATAAATTTATGATAAAGAAACCATATGAATCAAAGAGAAAGTATGCCTTGGATGCCACTGAAGCATATTGACAAATTGCTTTTAATATAAGTTGTAGTATTACCCTTTCACCAGAGTAATGTTATTAGACTGAATATTTTCCTAGACAATCTACTGAACCTTCATTAATAATGAGTGTTATTGTTTTGAAAATAATAAACTCTCACTCTCACTCTCACTGAGTCAGACCTTCCTTGGGTTTCCGAGGTGGTATCACTACGGAAGTATATTGCCCAAACTTCTTGAAAATAATAACTAAAAAATAAATTTAAAAAAGTCACTGGTGTCAAGTCCATTTGACTCATAGCAACCCCTCCTTTGGTTTCTGAGGTGTTATTTCTACAATAGTAGATTGACCAATCTTCCTTCCAAGGAATGGCTGATGGATTTGAACCACTAGCCTTGCAGTTAGCAGTCAAATGTCAATATCAAACTTTACTTAGTATGTAAATTTTTTCTGAATGTGTATATTTTAGAACTCTTCGTTTTATTTTTCCTTATTGTAAAAGTAAGATAAATATGAAGTATGAACTTGTATGCATAAACTAATCAAACTGAATAAATGACTTAGAAAGAAAGATAGGGACAGGGACAGTATGTTGTTGTTATTGTTGTTATTTGCCATTGAGTCGGCCCCGACTCCTAGCGACCCCTCCTTGGGTTTCCGAGGCAGTTATCACTACGGAAGTAGGAATGCCCAACCTTCCTTCCGAGGAGTGGCTGGTGGGTTTGAACCGCCAGCCTCCTGGTTAGCAGTCAAGTGCCTTAGGCACTATGCTACCAGAGCTCCCTAGGGACTGTATAGACATATATAATTGTGTGTCAACGATTGTGCTTAGCACATTCACAAGATAAATAGTCCCATTCCAGTTCAACTGTTTCCTTCCTTCAATTATCTTCCACAGATTGTGGTTTCTGTCACTAAAGCCACAAATTCTGCAGAGTCATGATCTGAACATAGATATGAGTGCATATGTGTGTGCATGTGTAAGGGTGTGTATATGTATATACATGTAAATAAGAATATATATGTGTACATACATATATGTGTACACATGTATATTCTTCTTTACTGGCTTGTTTGTTCCCCTAGCTTTCAGCAAAATGAAATAAAATAAAATAGTTTTCTAACAGAAACTCTGTTTATTGCATATGTGTGCATTCTAGGTATTGCATGTAACTGAGTGTGCATGTGAATGCAGGTGTATTCTTTTTTTGCTGATTGTAGAACGTCGTGGAGAGAAGATTAGGGAGCTGTGAAGGATAAACAATGTACTGGCTGTTTCCTGAGTCTTTTGTCTTCAGTGTACAAGGGTAAAAAACCAAAAAACCAAACCTCTTGCCATCAAGTCAATTCTGACTCATGGCAACCCCATGAGGTTTCTTGATTGTAAACTTTGTAGAAGCAGATCACCAAATCTTTCTTCCATGGAGCTGCTGGATGGGTTAGAACTGCCAACCTTTGGTTAGCAATGAATTACATATCATTTGTGCAACTCAAAAAAAAAAAAAAAAAAAAACCACCAAACCCATTGCCATTCAGTTGACTCCAACTCAGAGAGACCCCCAGTGGGTTTCTGAGGTGGTAAATCTTTACGGAAGTAGATTGCCCCATCTTCCCTCCACAGAGTGATTGGTAGGTTTGGACTGCCAACCTTCTGGTTAGCAGTCAAATGCCTTAGGCACTGTGCCACCAGAATCCCATACCTGTGTGAACCAGGGGTTAGAAAGCCCCCAAATTAAGCTGGTGATACCTGAGTAGTAGAATCACCCACACACTTGAGAATTTATCAGAATTTTCTTTTGATTCCAAGCAGTTGTTAGAAATTATTTTTCTCTGGTTTGTAAATTTCCACTAATGCAAGTTATTGTTTCTGAAACCTTAAATATTGTGGTACTTGGTGTCATAATAATATAGTTATTTCTTCTATGCATTAAGACATAAAAGATCAACTTTAAATCCCAAAAGATGAAGTAATCTGTTATGACTGATGTAATAATAGAGGAAATAACATTTTCTCTATTTTTCTCCCTCAGAATAAGTATAAAGATTCTGATGGCTGTTTAAGTGGAAAGGATTAGTTTAGTAAGCACTTCAAATATTCAAAATATTCATAGTTTATTAGAAATCCAAATGAGAATATACTAACACCTATAGTTTTCATCCTACTTCTTTGTGGAGGGGAGTAAGGAAAACACAAACAACAAAACTACTTTCTAAAAATGTATCCACAGATATAGCAACAAACACAATAAACACAGGACCTGCTTTCATCAAGCTTATGTTTTAATGAAGGGGAGATATTTAAAAAATAAATACAACAGCCAAAAGGCAGTGTTCAAAGGAGAAAATTAAATATTTAGCAATGAAAGTGATATTTTTAGCAGCGATCAAAATGAACACACAAAACTGAGAGTTAAAAGAGTTCAGGAAAACAGAATTAGGGTGGGGTGGGTGTTCTATTTGCTTTATTGAAAGTGTATTTTCATTTATAATTTGGTATCATTAAACATTATTTAAAAACAAAATGTCAATAGAAAATTTGAGAGAAAGAGAAACCAGAGACATTGAATAAATATGACTATACTTTTGAGACTATCACCATCTGTCAGTTTGTTGTCCTCTGGTGGCCTGCATATTTCTGTGATGCTGCAAACTATGTCAGTGGTATTTTAAATACCAGCAGAGTCTCCCATAGTAGACAGGTTTCAGTGGAGCTTCCAGACTAAAGCAAATTAGGAAGAAAGTAGTGCCATGAATTACTCCAAAAAATCAGCCATGAAAACCCTGTGAGTCACAACAGTACATTGTCCAGTTCACTTGCTTTGGACACATCGTGTTGTTGTTGTTATTTGCTATCGAGTCGGCCCTGACTCATAGCGACCCCTCCTTGGGTTTCCGAGGCAGTATCACTATGGAAGTAGGATTGCCCGACCTTCCTTCTGAGGAGTGGCTGGTGGGTTTGAACCACCAGCCTTCTGGTTAGCAGTCAAGTGCCTTAGGCACTATGGACACATCGTAGAGAGGGTTCAATTGCTGGAGGAAGACATCATGTTTGGTGAAACAGAGGACCAGTGAGAGTAAGGGAGACTCTCAGTGAGATGGAATGGCATGGTAGTCCCGATGATGTACTGTAACATGCCAATAATTGTGAGGATGATGCAGGACCTGGCAACATTTTGATCAATTGCACATAATGTCACCATGACTTAAAAATGACCTGGCAGAAGCTATCTAACTATCTGTCTGTCTATTTATCTATCTACCCATCCATTTCAGAAACTTAGATAAGGAGGAAGGGAGAAGTAAGGTGGTATATGATTCTGGGTTCTCTAGGGGAGCAAACCAGCAAAGCACACACACACACACACACACATAAATATATACAGAGATTTATTTCAAGGAAATGGCTCATGTAGTTGTGGAGGCAGGCAAGTCCCAAATCTGTGGGTCAGGCATCAGGCTGGAGACTTCCCAAATCAAGTGGTTGCAGGGACTGATGAACTCAAAATTGGCTGGTTGGGCAGCAGGCTGCTGGCTCATGGGGCTGTGGGAGCTGGCAAATGCCAAAATCTGCAGGTCAGGCAACAGGCTGCTGGCTCACATCCCAAGAACCAGGGGTCAGAGGATAACAAATCAGATGCAGAATTGAGAGCTAGTGAGCTTTGCCAGAACCTCAGTATATATTTGATGCAGGCCACATCCCCAAGGAAATACCACTTACATTAGATCACAAAATGGAGGATAATTATATGAGAATCATGATCTAGCTAAGTTGGCATATAAATAATCATCAGAGGTGGTAAGAGGAAAATGATGACTAATTATTATATTTACATGTGTGCATGCCACTCATGGTACAAGATTAAAGCAGGGAGAAATGGCATACAGCCAGTGGAGGCTTGCATGTTGCTATGATGCTGAACAGGTTTCAATGGAGCTCCCAGACAAGGATGGACTATAAAGAAAGGCCTAGTGATCTACTCCTGAAGATCTACTAATGAAAACTCTATGGATCATAATAGTCTAATCACATCCAATTACGGGGACAGTGCCAGTCCAGGCAGTGCTTTGTTGCATGCTATGTGGAGTTGTCATGAGTCAGGAGTCAACTGGACAGCCACTAACTACAGAAACATTTGGCTTCTATTTTGCCTATATTGTATAAGTTGTTCTTAACAATTGTTTTCCAGAGTCTAACATTTCACAAGAAATTTGAAGTTGCCAATGGTTTCTATGGCATTTTTTAGGAAATGAAGGATGGTTTATTTACCTACTGGGTCATACTTTGTTTTTCACAATTCATTTTTTTTTTTTTTTAATTGTATTGTTTTTGTCATTTAACAACTATAATTCTTTTTTGGAGTATACTAGGTTGAGATTCCAGTGAATGTTATTTGATTTTTTTTTCTTGGTGGGAAGGGAGAGAGTTTACCACCCCCCCTTCTCCTTTTCTTTATGAGGTACTCTGAATTAACTCAGTGGAATCTATTTCCATTCAAATTTCAGGAATTAAAAGTTGGTTTATTAGAAACTAATGCATATAGAGTTCTATTAAACTTGAACAATCCTGCCAAAATGTAGCCACTCTGGCTCTTTCCCAATAACATAAAGTAGGGCATGTACATGGAAATTGTCAGTCTACACAGGTTGTGTGATAACTCAAGAAATACATTCAGAACAGCAAGAGGAGCCAAAGGCAGGCAGCCCTGGCTCAGCACAAGTGAGTCCAATAATTGACACGGGCCAAAGGGAGAAGATGGCGATTCTTCCCCTTCTGTCTTAGTTTTGCAAGGCTGCTGTTTAAAAATACCACAAGTGAATAGCTTTGAAGAGCAGAAATTTATTTTCTCACAGTTCAGGAGGCTGTTGTTCTTATGTGCCGTGGAGTTGGACCCGACTCATAGCGACCCCTCCTTGGGTTTCTGAGGCAGTATCACTACGGAAGTAGATTGCCCAACCTTCCTTCCGAGGAGTGGCTGGCGGGTTTGAACCTCCAGCCTTCTGGTTAGCAGTCAAGTGCCTTAGGCACTA
>NW_006921606.1:9505943-9509987 GCF_000298275.1 Orycteropus afer afer
CCCTCCTTGGGTTTCTGAGGCAGTATCACTACGGAAGTAGATTGCCCAACCTTCCTTCCGAGGAGTGGCTGGTGGGTTTGAATCGCTAGCCTTCTGGTTATCAGTCAAGTGCCTTAGGCACTATGCTACCAGAGCTCCGGGTTCAGGAGGCTAGAAGTCTGAATTCAGTGTGTGGCTTTAGGAGAAAGTCTTTCTTTGTCTATTTCAGCTCTGTTGTTGTTGTTATGTGCCATCAAGTTGGACCTGATGCATAGCGACCCCTCCTTGGGTGTCTGAGGTGGTATCACTACAGAAGTAGATTGCCCAACCTTCCTTTCAAGGAGTGGCTGGTGGGTTTGAACTGCCAGCCTTCTGGTTAACAGTCAAGTGTCTTAGGCACTATGCTACCAGAGCTCCTATTTCAGCTCTAGTAACCTGAAATCCTTGCAATTCCTGGGCTTATAGACTCATCTGCTTCCATCATCATCAGATAACTTCTGTTCTTCCTCAGTATGCACTTCCTTGTCTCTGTGTCTATGCTTCTCCTTATATGTAAGAAGTGATTAGGTTTAGGGCACACCCTACACTGATAAAACTCATTTACATAACAAAGAGACCCTACTGCCAAATGGGAATGCATCCACAAACAGAGAGGTTAAGATTCCAACATATATTTTGCAAAGGACATAATTCAATCTGTAACATCTCTTTCACTTTCACCTTCTTTTAAATGTAGAATGATGTTTGTTTCTGAGTAGGAAGAATGCATATTAGGAGAGAACTGGAAGCCAAGGTGAGGAGAGAAAGGGCATTCTGCAAGAGGGTTCTCAATAATTCAAATGCACTGGGGATTTTGGCTAAGATCAGTGACCTTGTAGAAACAAGAGATCCTTCTGGAGATGATCAAATCCTTTGCCAGTCTTTGAGGAGTTGGAAAGATCATGGACAAATAAGAAGATGGGCTTTGAGTTGGGAGTTATAAGTAATTGAATGATCTTAATATGGTAGCAGATATTAGAATAATATCAATTTATGTCCTACCTAGATTATGTTTGTGTTATGCACTTGTACTAATTATTCTAATTTATGACCATCATAATAATAACTATCATTTGTTGAGGTTGTGTGATATACTAGGCACCTGAATGACAGCATTGGAACTTTCCCATAGGCACCTGGTCAAAGTTAAGAAAGTCTATACAAACACAGAAGCATGATTTGGAGGAGAGCATCTGATGGTATGCTAACTACATGGTGAATACATGAACACTACAAAATTGGAAAAGATAGTAGGATGAAGATTCAAAAATGCTTTGGAAGTCTGCAACTACAGATAATCTCTAATAAGAATGCATTACGTATGACAGAATGGAAAGGATATTTAGTTTCAAAATATAACTACTAAAGTCTCCTGGGAGGGAGGCATAGGATAGCAGCATGCAGCACAGGTGAGAAAAGATCTGGAAGGTTTCTTGAGTGCAGATCATTATGAAGTATTTGTGGCTGCCAAAATAGCCACCATGATCTTTAGTTACATTAGCAAAGGTAGAGTGTGTGGGTCAAGGGAGGTGATTAGTATGTTTTGCAATATTTTCTTTCAGACTTAACATTTAAAAAGAAAAGTAAGTGAAGGTAAGTACCATGTTTGGAAGGCAGTCTTCTGGCTTGTAAGAGGACATGACATCATGTTAGACATGGAGTTGATAAAGAAATAAAAACTGCTTATCTCAGAGAAGAGAGTACATGTGCGCATATGTGTTGGGCAAGGTGATGAGGGAGAGAAAGGACCTGAGTTCTTCTCTCAGCATTCTGAAAGGTTAAAGAGGGAATTGACTCAGCTTTGCAGAAGACAAAACAGGGTCCAGGATGTGGCATTATGGGGAGATAGAGTTCAGCTAAGACTAAAGAAATATTTCCAAACATTTTGAATAACAACAATTTTAATAATTATTCCAGTAAATCTTTCAAAAGATTTGCTTTTAAAAGTTTTTAGTTCTATAAATTTAAATCTGTCCCTTTAAATCATAACATTTGAAAAATGGTCAGTAGATGGCGGTAGCATACCATAAATTTTGCCAGAAGCCTCTGGAATTTCACCCTTAAATATCTGGAAGTAGATTTTTTTTTTCTTCCTAATTATTATTTGAAGGTGTGTCCTCATCCATTGTTCAGACAGAAATTGCTGATTTGAAAACAACAGGAAATAATACTTTCTAATTAAACAGACTGGAAATCCAAAACCAAACCCACCACCATCAAGTTGAGTTTGACTCATAAAGACCCTACAGAACTCTTAAAGACCCTTACAGCATTTTCAAAGCTGTAAATCTTCAGGGGCAGACACTGCCACATCTTTCTTCTGCAAAGCTGCTAGTGGGTTCAAACTGCCCACCTTTTTGTTTGCAGCTCAGTGCTTAAACACTGTGCCACCAGGGCTCCTTAAATGGACAAGAATGATAGCAAATACATTTATTTTACATAGATGCTACCATAGTGTATCATTATTGGCCTCTAAAAATTTGTAGGAAGAAGTGTGTATGTGTGAGGAAAGTATCTGATTTGTGTTAATTCAAAAATTTAAATTTTATCTTAATTTCTTGTAAAATTTTAAAAACTATATAACCAAATTGAATACCAAATACTTCTCCAAAAACAATTTATTAAAAATCTTAATTCCTTCTTTAGACAAGAATATTTTTGTACTTAAATGTTAATCACTTTTAATAGTCATATGTATTCTTCAGAAATGCACTAAATTGGGCTATTTTCCTAGGGATTTTTTTAAAAATAAATTTTGTTAGGGAATACTCAGCTGGGAGATTTTCATCTATAGGAGATTTACTTCCCCCCTGAATTCCTTTGGGAACTTTGTGATAGAGAGAAGGGTCTGTATTTTCAGACATTCAAGCCTAGAGAAATATGGGCATCTGGGCTTATTTTTTAGAAATGGATATATGTGCAGACCATGTGTAAAATAATCCATGTTAGTCTTTAATTTGTAAAAAGGAAGGTACTGCTCCCTTTTTTAATTTATTTTATTTCCAAGAACATTTGCTGTCATTATTGCCTGGCAGGTTAACATGAAACTAACACAGCAACACCTTATTCCCATCTAACTATCACTCTGAGCAGATTATCCGCACCATGTATCAGTTTTACATATTCTGAGCTGTTTCTGCATCTATATCTATAACTATATCTGTCTGTCATCTATATCGATACCTATCATCTATCTATCTATGTTGTAGGAAGAGAGCAGTTAGCACAAAAGCACTGTAGGTTCCTTTATTCCTCTTCAATTCTAAGCAGTGAAATGTGCTCTGGGTTTCTAAGGAGACAAACTGTTTTAATTTGCTTACATTTTGGGACTCTCCAGGACTGTGAGAGCTAATTCCAAAGTATAGAGGCTCCTGACAGAGTCTTAGCCTGACATTTTTCTAAGATTATTTTGCTAGGCAAAAGCCAAGCAAAAATTAATTTCAGCACATACTTCCCATCCAATCTACTCTCACACACATTCTTTCTCTTCCATTTTCCCTCTTTCTGTTTCTCGATTTTATTTTAATTGATGGGAAACACAAGCAAACTTGTACTTGTGAATAGGCTAAATGGACATGAGGTGATCAGTTCACCATCACGGAAAGATGGCATGACCGTCACCAGGTTCCTGGACTAAGAGTGTCCTAGCTACCAGCACTTTTGCTGTCATGTGGACCAACATTTGGCCATGACTTATACTATAAAGGAATGAAGAGTTTTGTTATGATGTCCCCAATGAAAAGCTCTATTTAAAGAGAAAGTAATAAGCACTTGTTACCTACGATTGTCTTCTTTGGTCAGTAAAATAATCACAATTAATGGGACTTATGAAGCCTTTGTATCTTCTTCTTAAAGAGAAAATCCAAGGGTACTAAATATAATGGTCTTTTCTTATAAAATATACATTCCTCCTATATTTGTACATACAGTGTATAAATAACATGCTGCATGTTTTCCCTGCTTTAATGTTTCTGTCTGCTGTGTGAAAATTTTTAACAAAGTAAATTATAATACTATGATAATAAT
>NW_006921606.1:9510087-9512921 GCF_000298275.1 Orycteropus afer afer
TTTTTTTTTAATAATTTTTATTTTTAGAGCAATAGTCATATATTTTTCTTGCTTTCTTTTTTACTTTTTAATTGAGTTTTATTTAATGAGAGCCTGAAGTAATATATCCCTTTTTTGTTGTTTTTTTTAAGATGTCTACTTTACAAATTTTACAAACTTACTTCAACCAGAAAATTCTTCCCAAGACTTCTGTGCATTGGTATGCAGATTTCAAGATTGTTTAGTTGAAACTCTTAAAGATAACTTATCTCCTTTTTTTAAAAAAACATATCATGACATGACAGAATTTGTCAGTGAGTAAATATTCTCACATTCACAAAATAAAAATTTTAGGAGAGTACCATGAAAGAAGCATTCCACACAACACAACATGTTCATTTTGATTATGTTATCGTTTGTTATTTGTTACCTTTTTCCTGTGAGAAGTGGTTAATTATTGAAGCTTTGAGAGATCTTGTATTCCCGGTATGTGGCTTTGCCTTGCAAACTTGAACATAATGAGATCAAGTTCTCACCCCAAGTCTGAACTTCCTGACTTATCTGATTTAAAATCTGAACAGTTGAATATTGGTGAGTTATTTTAAATAATGATTTCTTTTTGTTGTCATTCCTGCTTTATGGAGAGTGATTTTTCTCTCTCTCTTTTTTAAAAAAAAAAAAAAAAAACAAAGACAATGCCTTTCCCTGATGTAGGGGAAAAAGGCATGATGGGTCTGGCAGACATCTATTCCACATATATTTATTTAATGACTTGCTATAATGCATATTATTAATGATGACAATCATGAGCTTACATGCATTGTTTATTTTGTAAATACACATAATGGAGCTTTCAAAAAAGGGTATCAGCTGCCCTTTGCAATGATGACTGTCTGCCGTGGAAGTAACTATTCAGAGACCCTTTGTGATGAGGGTTCCTGACACAGTCCATCTCACTATTTATGCTCTTAGAACATTTTGTTAAGTCCATCTGTAATTTTCCCTGCAGGAACATCTAAAATGAGCCATAAGCCTACATTATATCTATATGGCAGGTTAGATTTGAATATCTATGAGAGGATTTGAACATCAACAGCACCTGTAAAGCTAAATATGCATGAGAAACCATTATTTTCTGGTCATAAAACGCAAAAAGGATTTCAGGACTCCAGGGTTATGGAGGAATGCTCTTTAGACCGGAGACAGGTAATTTGATTAGTGTGCACCTCTAATTTACTATTTTGACTCTGAAGAGAAAAATGAATGGGCAGAAAGTCATCTCTGCATGAGCCCTGAGAGGTCTCAGTTGATGTCAGTACTTTGGTTTTTATTTTATATCACGCCAACTCATAAAACTTCTTCTAGACATTTGGGCTTCACTTTGACTTTTCCTTGCTCTATACCAATTTCTGAATTATTTGGTGTTAGTGAAAAGAGATGGAGGAGAATAAAAGAAGTCCCAATTGGAGGGGCAAGTCTAATCACGCATTACTTCCAAATTTATTTGTGGGTTACCTAAACTCTGGGCCATCACGCCTGTCTGGCATGTATTTCTCGATCTGATTGAGGAGTCGGAGCATCACAGGAAAACATTTGAATGAAGGGACAAAATGTTTGTTCTTATAAATGTAGCAAACCCTGGCTGTACCAGATCTTAAAAGTGCATTTTACATAGGGCAGGGACTTGAAGTATTACATCTGCTTTAAATATTGTTGGGTGTTTTAGGCCTTTGTGGAGCTGGTTTGATGCTGTCTTTTGTTGTAGGACAACTCGTGTATTCTCTGATGCGGGAGGATAGCCTGTTCAAAGGATACAGCCTTACTTATGGTTTCTTTTCTTTCTTTCTTTTCTTCTTCCCTCCCCCACTCCCATATTGTGTTTTTTGCTGGGGGGCTTTAGCTTGAAATCTTCACATGGAAATATCAGTCTTTCTTCTTCCAAGAAAAGACAAGCCCTTTATGATAATTACAAAATCTGCGGTAAAATTTGAAAATTGAATATGCATGAAAATATATTGCCTGATATTATAACCTTTTGTCCTAAATTAGGTAAATAACACTAAACTTTGTGTTGGTAGAATGGAAAGTATTTATAGAGATTAATTACAGCCAAGCTAATTTAAAATATCCTTTATTAATTTTCTTCTGGTTTTACAATTTTCAGGAGTAATTACAGCCACCTACATGCACAATCTTTCCATGATATTCTTAATTATATTAAATGTGTACCCCCTCCCACAGTTTAAATCACATTTTAGCAAGTATCCTTGAATCAGATTATTTTCAAAGACATTTGCTCATTCACATTGAATGTTAGTTTAGAAAAGTAGAGAAATCAGAGACTCAGGGACTACAACAGGCCTTCGATGTTTCGGCAGACAATAATTTGGGCGAGGTGACTCTTGTGTTTTGTTGAGAAAAGGACTGGATGGGATATTGACAGTTTCCTATCAATAGCTGGACCCTGGAGGCCTGGCTGTTTGGGCCTGCACTGATTGACTACTTCTTAATAGACATATAATTGTTGACAAATATCTTCCAATAGACTGTGGCAGGCGCCCCTGTAGACAAAGGAGATTTCAGGATGATAGAGACCAGAGCCCATGTGCTAGAGACAGTACCTTCCAGGCGAAAGGATTTTTGCTCAGAGTGAATCTCAGAGAAACTGGGTCAAGACCTAACCATCGCCAACCCTGGGAAATCCTGCATAAATCAAGAAGTTCAAAAGCCTCATTGTCTTCGTGTATCATGGAGTTTGTTGGAGATGGATCCAGACTCCTTTTATGCACTTGGTTTTTATCTTATTGCTTTGCCCATGTTTTATTTATTTATTTTAAAGTATATATGGGTTAAAT
>NW_006921606.1:9513021-9527696 GCF_000298275.1 Orycteropus afer afer
AATTTCATTAAATTTATGAAATTTAGTATCCAGATTATTTTTTATCTGATTTAGAGCATTAAAAAAAACCTATCACCCTGATAAGTACAGAAACAAAATAGGCTATTCAGATAATTTCAAAGAGCCTTGGGCAGTAATAAGAATATGGATTTTTTTTTTTTTTTTTAATCTGGACATCAGCCCCATTTACTACTAACATATCAGAGGATCCAAGAGCTGCCCCTACAAGGCAAATGCATCCAAGAGCGTTCGGGAACCTCGAGCTCAGCTTCAGTCTTGTCTGGCCAAGGCTGCCTTCCCAGATCAATGTCTGGCTGAGGAATCACTCTTGAAAGTTTGCCTTGCAGGATGCAGTCCCCAGTTCAGTTCAGTTTCAGTAAATCTCCCTCCTTTGGGGGCTTTCTTTCCATTGTAGGAGGCCACAATTGCTTGCAGTTCCTGACAGGATCCTGCCAACCGAGGACAAGGTGATGCTATGTAAATCTGCAAGCTGGTGTCCGCTAATAAATATAATAAAACAAAATATAAACAAAGTGAAAATGCAACCTGGCCTACTCAGAATAAAACACCATACAAAGCAGCAGATCAAGCCAGGTCTAATGGGATCAGTGAAGCGGGTCCTCGAATAGCCAGTGAGTGCACCAAGGTGACACTGCAGGCTGCCTGCTGACATCCTACATAGAACTGAACCAGCCTGTGCCCTGAAGACCTTGCATTCTGCCTTTGATTCTTATTGATCAAATATGCAGATTCAATCCCACAGCACACAGCAAGGCAAAACCTGAGCATTCTATGTCAACTTCTAGGAATCCTAGCAAAGCCCTTCCAAATCATCTTTTTATGCATGAAGGAGAGTGCACATATATTTCAGGAAAATGTACAAAGTGGGCAAGTAGATGTGTAGGTCTGATAGCTCCCAGGCTTTGTGGCAGGAGGACGAGCCAGATAAGAATGTTGTGCTTGTTACCTGTTGTCAAATTCAAATCCATAGTCAAGATTCACTTGAGGGGGAGGAGATTATTTTTAAAGTTGCTTCTTTGTAATCTGTAAGCATTCCTAAACAGGCAGACTTCTGCAAACAGCTGCCTCAAAATGTTGTGTATGTGTGTATGTGTGTGTGTGTGTGTGTGTCCATTAATTCAGAATTACTCCAATTATAAGCTTTTGATGCTCTGAAACCCTCTCTCTAACCCAAAAGAGATGGAAAGCCCTCGGCCTGTCCAATCAGATCATTTTCCCTGCCGCCTGCAGCAGATGTAAGCAATTTACTTTTTTATTTCTGCATATTCAGTGTGAGCGGAGCTGTTGGGGACCTTTCACCCCAGAGCCTGCAGGATTCTAACCCTATCAAATTAAAGCATTTTGCTCACTTATTCCCAAACGCTTTGCTGGTGCTAAGCAGACATCCCGCTGCATAGCAATGGCGGGTGTTCGTGTCCACTCATAGCCCCAGCCTAATCAGAGATTATTAAGGAAAATATACAGTGCTTTAATTTGATGAGATTGGTTATAGGTAGTGCAGTTAAAGGTCACACTCCTGCGTGTATCTCCCTCCGTCTCTGTAATATTTTCTTCTCGCTTGACAATCCTGAGCTGCAAACAATAGGCCAAGGCGAAACATTTATTTTTTGACATGCTGTGATGAACTCAATAGGGATAAAGATGAATTATTTAAAGATTGCATAAACAAACATCCTGGGCCAGGTTTTGGTTACATCTTTCCCTTTGTGCTCTGTGGATGCTGTTTCCTTAAAAGAACATGTTCAAGAAACGTGTGTCTTTTGGGCAGGAACACGTTTAGATGCAGCATCCGGATAGGCTGTTGCCAGATGGCTGGGTTGTCAGAACTCCTGTTGCTGGTAGGGCAAAGGGGGCTGGCAACTCCCAGCTCCCAGGGAAAGGTGTCTCTGAAGAACTGATTTGCTCCTCTGACCCTGGAAACGTCTCCACCTGCTGTGAGCTAATTGAGCCAGCCTGCCTACATTGGTGGGAGTGGACGGACCCCTGGGGGGCTGCAATGGCTGTTTATTTGCATCCTGTGCTATAGGGAGATCATAGGGGAACATGGATATTCAAGTTGCTCCCTGACTGGGATAATTATGTGGCTCCCTCTGCTCATTTGAGAGTTGATTTTTATACTAAACTTTCTTATGGAAAGTTCCTTTCTGAGTTCACTGAATCCATGTCTTGAAGACATACAGGCAAAGATAAGAGTCCTGCTTATTTGGGGTCCTTAGCCATTTCCCCATTCCTAGGTTTTTTTTTTTTTTTTTTTTTTTTTTTAATTTAGATATTATCCAAGGTATACAGAAAAGCTTTGGAATGAACAAGGGCAACTTCTAATCTTCTGTCAAACTTAACAGTTTCTGTGTGTGTGTCCATGTAATAGACCAACTGTGGGTTGATTTACCTAGAAATTTACATGAAAATTGGTTTATGCAGCTGTATGTAAAAATTCAAGCCGCACAGTGTCACTATATCACATAGGTCAATCTGAAGCCTGTTGGTATTGTCACTGAAAACAATTTGTTTTCATTCATGGGATGAGGCAGAGGGAGGCAGCTGAGTGGGGGCTGAAGGAGGATAGGAGAGGGCTCTTGAGGACAGCACTTGTGTTTGAGGGAGCCACAGGGGAGGACTATAGCCTGTTCCTCTCCTTCCCCCATGTGCTCCCTGAGGCAAGCCTTTTATGCTCCCCTCTTTTGAACTCTTCATATTTGAAGAACAACTATGCCTGATTTGTTGTCCTAATCTCAAACTATATATTTCCTTGCTTATATTAGGTTGTTTGAAAATCTTTACTATGAAAACTGGGAAATCTAACGGATAAAGCTCCTCAAGAATGTCATGCTATGTGTTCGTTTAGATGGTTAAAAATTTCACAAATCTTCCCTCTATATGCTGTTTTGTTTTTGATTGTAATGCTCAGTGATAATCGTAGTAATGTTGTTGTAGTTGTTATTGTTATGTGCCGTCGAGTCGGACCGGACTCATAGAGATCCTTCCTTGGGTTTCTGAGGCAGTATCACTAGGGAAATAGATTGTCCCATCTTCCTTCCAAGGAGTGGCCGGTGGGTTTGAACCACCAGCCTTCTGGTTAGCAGTCAAGTGCCTTAAGCACTACACTACCAGAGCTCCCATAAGGAACTAAAAACAATAGTGATAATAATAACAGGACTCTGGAAGAACTTTTTGGGAGCTTAAGGGGCAAGTGGAGGTGGATGTATGCAGTTTTCTGGGTCTAGAATGGGGCCTGAGGTACTCTCTCCTAGCTTTTTTAGTGAAATAACTGCAAGGAGAAAGAGCACATCTGTGTGTGTTCCTTAGGAGCCTTTGTTGTAGTTGAGTGCCCGTCAGGAAGTTTCAACTCATAGTGATCTTACACACAACAGAAGGAAACAATGCCTGGTCCTGTGCCACCCTCACAATCATTGCTATGCATGAGCCCATTGTTGCAGCCACTGTGTCAATCCATCTCATTGAGGAACTTCCCCTTTTTCATTGACCCTCTACTTACATAACATGATATACAGGTCCCTTTGGACAATATGTCTAAAATATGAGAGACAAAGTCAGGCCATTTGCACTTCTAAGGAGCATTTCAGCAGCACTTCTTCCAAGACAGGTTTGTTCATTCTGCCAGCAGTCCATGGTTCATTCAATATTCTTTGCCAACCCCACATTCAAATGTCATTTTCCATATTCATTGTCCAGCTTTCATATGCATATGAGGTTATTGCAAAGACAATGGCTTGGGTCAGGTATACTTTAGTCTTTAAAAGGACATCTTTGCTTTTAAACACTTTAAAGAGGTCTCTTGCAGAAGATTTGCTCAATGGAATACATCATTTGATTTCTTCATTGCTGCTTCCATGAACATTGATTGTGGATCCAAGTAAAATGAAAACCCTGACAAATTCAATCTTTTCTCCATTTATCATAATGTGCTTATTGGTCCAGTTGTGAAGATTTTTGTTTCCTTTATGTTGAGGTTAAATTCATACTGAAGGCTATAGTCTTTGATTTTCATCAGGAAGTGCTTCGAGTCCTCTTCACTTTAAGCAAGCAAGGTTGTGTTATCTTCATATTGCCGCTGTTAATGAGATATTCTCCCATTTTGATTCTGCATCCTTCTTCATGCAGTTCTTCTTCATCCCAGCTTCTCAGTGTATTTTTGCTCAGCATACAGATAAGTGTGATGAACGGATATAATGCCGATGCACACCTTCCCTGATTTATTTATTTATTTATTTATTTATGTGGATGTGTCACCCTTGGTCAAATCACCTTCCCTGATTTAAACAAGAAGTATCCCTTTGTTCTGTTCAAATGACTGCCTCTTATTATGTAAAAGTTCCTCATGAGTGCAATAAAGTGTTCTGGAATTCCCATTCTTCTTAATATGATCCGTAATTTATTATGATCCACATAGTTGAATGACTTTGCATAGTAAAACACAGGTAAACATCTTTCTGGTATTCTTTGCTTTCCGCCAAGATTCAACTGACATCAACAGTGATATTCCTTGTTCCATGCCCTCTTCTTAATCTTGCTTGAATTTCTGGCAGTTCCCTGTCATTGTACTGCTGCAATGTTTTTTAATTATTTTTGGCAAAATTTTACTTGCATATGATATGAATGATATTACTGGATAATTTCCTCATTCTATTGGATCACCTGTCTTTAGATTGGGCACAAATATGGATCTCATCCAGTTGGTTGGCCAGGTAGCTATCTTCCAAATATCTTGGCATAAATGAATGAGTACCTCTAGTGCTGCATTCATTTCTATGGGTATTGGTCAATTCCTGAGGCCTTGTTTTTCATCAATTCTTTCAGTGAAGCTTGAACTTCCTCCTTCAATACCACTGGTTCTTGAGCATTTGCTACTTCCTGAATGGTTAAACATCAACCAATTCTTTTTGGTACAGTGACTCTGTGTTCTTTTCCTTTCTTTTTTTTGTGCGTGTGAGAGGAAGCATCTTTGTTTTTTTCACAGTCTTAGGGGGGAAATCATCTAGTTTCCTACAGTTAAATATAATCTATATTTAAGTATACTTCTTTCTCAAATTTTTATTTTGTTGAAATAGGTGAGAGTTTTTATCATGAAAGGGTGTGGGATTTTTTTTTTTTTTTTAATTGTGCTTTAGGTGCAAATTTACAGAGCAGGGTTTGTTTTACATTCAACATTTCATGTACATTTAGTTTCACTCTCCATTTACCATTTCCAACCCTAACCCTGTCTCCTCCCCTCCTTGCCTGGTAACACCCCACGTGCCCCTCATAGTTATGCATTCCTGTGTGTCCTGCATTTCCTCCATGCAAATGTTGCCCCTCTGGTGCCTTGTGGTCAAATCCTCCAAAGGACGCATCTCCACAGACTATGTGTGCTCAATCACCCTAGACTGAGTGGTCTACATGCACATCTTGTTCACTATTGGACTGAGAGCCAACCCCTGGGAGTGAGTTTTAATTCCAGGCCCAAAATGTATCCCAGGGCCATAGTGTTGGGGGTCTCACCAGACTCCATCAGACCAGTAATTCTGGTCATTACTGAGTTTTTGGATTTTGTTCCATGTTTTTCCTCCCACTCTATCTGGAATCTCCAGATTTAATCCTTTACTGAGTGGTTGGCATTGGTAGCTGGGCACCATCTAGTTCTTCTGGTCTCGAGGTCCATCATGTCCTAAGGCTGATTGCTTCCAAATTCCCTTGTGGTTTTGCAATCTTCTTCACTTCCAGTGATAAGAAATCATGAGCTGCATTTTAGATGGCCTCTTGAAAGCTTTTAAGACCCCAGTCACTACTCACCAATGTTCGATGAAGGACAAGACTTTTAGCTATTTTGTTGTGCCAATTGAGTCTGGTGTCTCCCAGTACTTTTGTCCTGAGTCAGTAGATCTGTTCGATCTCTCTCCCACAGTGTCTGGCTGTCTGTGAGGGATTATATTATGTCTGTCTTCTGTTGTTTCCATAAGGATTGCGGGTATTTGAATCACTGGTATCTGTGCAAGATTAGCCTCAGCTGAATCTATCTGTGGTCTAGAATATAATCCAGTTCACTGACCCCCATCTCAGATGTTTATGTGTTTATCTGTAGTCTGGTGTTTGGTGTTAATGGTAATGCAGTATTATGGATATACTGGTTGGTATTAGCATCTGTCATCTATCTCTTATTTGCACAATTCCATGTCCTCCCTTTTCCTAATGATATCATGGTGGTCACAGACTCCTTCTATACCATCCCTCCCCTTACCCATGTCAGTGATCCACCTTCTTTTGATGCTTCCTGTATCCTTCTATATCTTGTTCATAGAATCCTTCAATATTGCAACTTGAGGCTTGAATTTCTTCTTCAGTTCTTTCAGTTTGAGAAATGCCAAGTGTGTTCTTCTCCCTTGATTTTCCAACTCCAAGCCTTCTGTACATTTCATTATAATACTTTGTATTTTGGAGCTGCCCTTTGAAATCTTCTGCTCAGGTCTTCATCATTTTTTCCATTCACTTGAGCTACTCTCCATTCAAGAACAAGTTTCAGAGTTTCTTATGAGATCTATTTTTGCTTCTCTTCCTTTCCTGTCTTTTTAATTACCTTTTGGTTTCTTCATGTATGATGTCCTTAATGTCATCCTACAACTCATGTGGTCTTTGATTATTTGTGTTCAGTGCACAAAATCTGTTCTTCAGATAGTCTCTAAATTCATGTGGGATATACTCAAGGTCATATTTTTAATCTCATAATTTTTTTTTTAATTTTCTTTAGCTTCAAGGTAAACTTGCAAAAGAACAATTGATCGTCTGTCCCTCAGTTGGCCATTGGCCTTGTTCTGACTGATGATATTGAACTTCTCCATTATCTCTCTCCAGAAATGTAGTTGATTTGATTCCTGTATATTCTACCTGGTGATGATTATATGGATAGTCATCATTTATTCTATTTAAAGAAGGTATTTCCAATGAATAAATCATTGGTCATGCAAAATTCTGTCATATGATCTCTAGTGTCATTTCTATCACCAAAGCCATATTTTCTAACTAGTAATGGTTCTTCTTGGTCTCCAGCTTTCACATTCCAATCACCAGTAATTAGTAACTAACACATTTAAAGTTGGGTGGCTAGCATGTTTCCCAGTGTCTGCACGTGGTCTGGTAAAGGCAGCTCTGGGATCCACAGACTAGAGACCTGTCATAATCCTCATGATGTCTCATGGTTATAGGGCATAAGGAAAGGATTTCTGCATTCCCACCAATTTCTGGGCCATTGAGTGAACATTTCTTCAGGTTTGTAAAGAGAAACAGCTTGAGGAGAAAATAGCAACAACAGCTTCTTAGTTTTACATTAGGCTTTATAAATTCATATTTGTATGTACATAGCTGCATTGATCAAAATTTTTATCATTGTTTGATGCTATTAAGTGCTTTTACAACAGTAAATGTTATGGTCCCCATTTTTTATTTATATGCCTAATAAATACCTTTATTTAAAATAGATTCTTGTGATTAGATCAGAGCAATTTTGAAAATGACATAGAATTTGGTGATGAAGAGTACTTGGGAGAAGGCTACCATCTCCATCTTCATGGAACCAACTTTGTCAAATTATTGCCTGGACGACACCAACTCGGAACTTTTTTGATACCTTTTCCTTATTTCTTATTGCTCTCTATTGTCTCCTATTTTAAAATCCTTGGGTATGTGTCCTGTTTTCTCTTAGCTCCAAGCTAATTCCTCTACCACAAAACAAATTTAAAATGATCAAAGGAAAATGACAAAAGGACCTTTCTTGCAAAACATAAAAAAACACATATATATATTTTTAAAATTGTGTTTCAATTTTTCTATTTTAAGACCATAATGCTGTCATGCATGCCACCTCAGATTTTTACTTCTATTTGGATATTAATATACAAGTGGGACAGACTATTGTGATTCTTTTGAGATAAGCCATAAGTCAGTTGAGAATATGCTCTTTTGGAAAATAAATGAACCCTTAGCTTGGGAAAACTTTTCTTAGATTGCAGGGCCTTACAATCCAAACCTGGTTACTTGGCAACCCACAAATAAGATTAAAGTGTAAAACATTTGAAGATTTTATTACTATGAACCTTATAGTATAAGGGATAATGGTTTTAGTTGAAAAGTTAATAGGTACTCATGGATAGATGTTACAAGGCTAAAAGAAAGAAGGAAACTGATTTTACAAATTAGTGAGATGGTTATATAAATCAACTAGGAACAAATGTTTGCACCTCTTCTCTTAGACATACATGCCAGTTGTATTTCAAAGCACTTTTTTAAAAATAAAAATTTCATTTTTTTTTAGATGAATACCGTTGGGCAATCCTACTTCCGTAGTGATACTGCCTCGGAAACCCAAGGAGGGGTCGCTATGAGTTGGGGCCAACTCGACGGCACATAACAACAACAACATTCTAAATTCCTTTCTGGCCAAGAAATAAATTATAAATCTAGAAGTACAATTATTTTAAAAACAAAAATGGCGTAGTACTTATAAATGTATTGAAAGTTTCTGAAACTGTAGTAAAAACAATGCGTGGATATATAAGACAAAATGAAAAGAAATGTAGTAGTGTCTCAACTCAGGAAGATGGTAATAACTATATATATAAAGAATCAATATTGATAAACAATCAAATGAGTAGATGTATATAGCTGAATTCAACAGACTACGTTTATGAGGAAAACAATTTCCCAGACCTATCTCAGAAATTCTCATCAAAATGATAAAATAGACAATAAAATAAACAAAATTATAATTGAGAAACATTATAACAACAAATGTGAAGGACATAGAACTTTTAAGACCTTTTCATATAAATCTATTGTAAAAATTTTGAGGCAGTACAATAGATTTTTTCCAAAAAAAAAATAAAATTAATTCCAGAAAAATACATAATCTAGGTATATTACTATCATTAAAAAAAAAAAAAAAAAAGGCCTTTTGAGAAAAGGTTAGAGATCAAACACATTGAGTCAAACAGTATTTAAAACAAAACTACAAGGAATTTGTTCCAGGACAACAAAAGAAATATGATTGATATTTAAACGCACTTGTTTTAGAAAATTTGGAATACATTTCTTAAATGACTAATATGAATATACTTATCAACAATGTATCTCACATGAGAATCAGAAACAAGACATAGGTATTAATGTTTTTCTATTTATTCACAGAATGCATTAAAAGTGAAAGAGAATCAAAAGAAAAAAACACTCAAAATGTGACAGATTAAATTTTTGAAGATATTTTTAACCTACAAAATTGAAATAATTATCTAGAAAAAAATAGTAACATTAATTAAAAAAAAAGGGTTTTAAAGTGGTTAAGTGAAAAATAAATAGATGTGAAATGTCTATAGATTCCCTCAATAAACTTTTACGATACTGGAAATAGCTAATTCAGAAGAGAGTATGTATGGAGGGACATAAGAAAGCTCTGAGTAAATGAATAGCTATTTTCAAAACAGTGGCAGAGATGTTGTTGCTGTTATGTGCCATAGGGTCGGACCCGACTCATAGTGACCTCTCCTTGGGTTTCCGAGGCAGTATCACTATGGAAGTAGATTGCCCCATCTTCCTTCTGAGAAGTGGCTGGTGGGTTTGAACCTCCAGTCTTCTGGTTAGCAGTCAAGTGCCTTAGGCACTAGGCTACATGTATTAATTTAAAGCATTTGCTAAATTTAGGAGGCGTTATTGCAAATTAGTGCAGAAAAATTATTTTTCACTCAGTGGTGTTGAGACAACTAATGAGATACATGAAAGACAGATAATATCACATGTACCGTATTAACAGCCCAGGAAGAGGGTGTGGTCTTTCAAATGTTGTATCAAGGTAAGAACATAGAACAGCTTGTGCTTGGACACTTCCCATCTCAGACATCTACAATCTAGCTTCCCTGGTTGCATGCAATACTCTGTGTTACCACACTGTATCCTCTAAATGAACCCAGTCCATCATTCTTCCTCTTTCTTCTTCCCTCCCTCTAAAATTTTTCTAATCTTTCCTCTTGATTTCCAGATCTGTGATCAGCAAGAACCCTTCTACATCTTCAACCACTTGTGGAACATTCCTTAAGATGTGGGACAATTTATTAGAAATAGGCTATTCCCTGAATACACCTCACCCTTCAGGTCTTCAATAAAAGCTATTTTTTCTTACAGTCTCATGTTTCAGGGTCTGGAATTGGAGTATTTTCATTGCCAAATAAATCCACAGCATGTTCCTTTCCTCCTGCCTAAGAACCACAGCCCTTAAAGCTGTGCCATTCTGCAGTGCATCCACTATCTTTTCTATACCTTTGGTACTCCCTCTCATTCTCTGCAGACTGTAGCTCCTGGTTCATAATTTTACTTTTCATCTGTGATTCTGTCATCATTTTTGGTGACTTCATCATTGTGGTGGATCACGCATCCTGCACTCATTTTGTTGACCTCCTCATTTGTTGTTCTTTGCCATCAAGTTTATTCTGACTCACAGTGAACTCATGTGTGGGACAGAACTGCTCTATAGGGTTTTCAAGGTTATGACCTTTCAGAAACAGACTGCTAGGCCTGTCTTTTGAGGCCCCTCTTAGTGGATTTAAACCATCAACCTTTTGACTTGTTGTCAAGTGCTTATCCATTAGCACCACCCAAGGACTCCTCTGTCCTCCTCATAGCAGAGAAAATTTACATTTGCTCTCCTTCATCCATGCACTCCTGTGTTCATATCCTTGACCTTCACCACCTCTGAAATCTTAGCCTTAAGCTTCAACACTCTCACCACTCCTCATCTTTTCACCAGAATTTCTATAATTCCGGATGCTATTGAATACTCTTTTCTCTTTGTTCTTCAGCTTTTTGACTGGCGTCTTTTCCTTCATTTGCTTTGAAAATATGCCATGATAACTATGGCTTTGCAAACAAAGCACATTGCAAACACCCCTCTGTTGTGCTTAACTGGCAAAATTGCAACTTTGTGTGAGCCCAGTTATCCTGCCATCTCATTACTTATATCCGACAATAGAAAGTTGCCAGAGGAAATCGCTTAATTGCGAAGTCTGATTTAACTTTGAATTTATCATTCCAGTGAGCAGTTTCTGGAAATCCTACTAGGAAGTTCTCTGGGAAGTTATGTTATTTTCTATTGAAGATAGAGATTTCCACACCATTTCTCTTTCCTGAGACCTTCCTCAGGCCCTGTCACTCTTATTTGATGATGTAGCCTCATCTTTCCTATTGCATCTACAATTCTATCTGCATCTCCTTCTCCCCTCTGTCTATCCTTCCTTTCTTTGGAAGACCTAACCACTTGTGCTTTGGATCCATCTCCTCTTGCCTTCTCAAGACTTTGTTTTATTTATTTATTTATTTTCCTTTATCTCTAGTTTTTCCCTCATTACTGGACTATACCTTTGGCACACAAATATTTTGTAGCATCTATCACTAAGGAAAAAGTATAACCTAAGCCTCCCTTGCATCTAGATATGACCCCATTTCTCTGTCCCATTTACAACTCAGGTTCTCTCTAGAATGTTCTATACAGGCACACTTCATTTTGTTGTGTTTCACAGATATTGCTTTTTTTTTTTTTTTTACGAATTGAAAGTTAGTGGCAACCCCACATTGAGCAAGGAGCCATTTTGCCAATAGCATATGTTTGCTTTGTGTCTCAGTGTCATATTTTGATAATTCTCACAGCATTTCAAACTTTTTCATAATGCTATTACACTGTAATGTTCTTGTTATAGCGTTTCCTTTACTAATCTCAGGGCTCAGTCCCTAACCCTCTTTTCACCTTTATCTTCTCTTTCTCCTTGTTTCATCAAATCCAACTTCATGACTTTAAGTATCATCCATATGCTGATGTTTCCCCAAAAGAAGACCTTCAGCCCTACCTGAATACTAGAAATTCAACTGTCTACTTGACACCTCTACCAGGACTGTGACAGAAATCAGAATGGAACTTGTAATCCTCCCTACAGTCAATGCCTCTCCCTCCCAACTTTTTTCCCACTTATATATTTGCTTCTTGGGGTGTTGTAACAAAATACTACAACCTAGGTGACTTATAAGAACAGAAAAATTACTGTTTCACAGTTCTGGAGCCTAGTAGTCTGAACTCAGGATGTCCAGAGGGCCATGTTCTCTCTGAAGGTTCTTACTGTACCAGAAGCAGGGGGAGCCAGGATCCCTCTTGCCTCTCCCTGCTTCTAATAGCTCCAAGTGCTCGTTGGCTTGTAGGATGCATCGTCATATGAACTTTTCCTTTTATATGTCTCTCTCTGTCCATTCTCCTCATTTATAAGGGCAGCACTCATATTAGATTGAATTAGGGCTCACACTACTCCAATATGACTTCATAATGACTTAACCGATAATACCTTCAAAGATTCTATTTCCAGACAAGGCCAGGTTCACAGGTACTAGGGGTTAAGACTTACATGTATCTTTTTATGAGACACAATTCAATTGATAATATAGTTCATCCCATTTAGTAACAGTCTTCCTTGAGTTATTCCTTTCTTAATGCGTCTGAGCTCTGGTAACATAAAGCCTAAGGCACTTGGCTGTCAACCAGAAGGCTGGTGGTTCAAACCCACTAGCCACTCCTCAGAAGGAAGATGGGGCAATCTGTTTCCGTAGTGATGCTGCCTCGGAAACCCAAGGAGGGGTCGCTATGAGTCGGGTCTGACTCAATGGCACATAACAACAACAACAACAACTCTTTCCTCCTCAGGTGAGGTCAGCATCATTGTTGCATGGATGAATTAATCTAGCTAGTCTCCCATCTACCCTTATCCTCCTACAACCTATCGTCAATACAAAATAAACAGTTCAAAATCATATATTATACCACTCCACTCTGCTTGCTTAAAAACCATTCAAGAGCTTTCCATAGATGTTTGACTAAAATCAAAACACTTTATTATAATCTTCAAGGCTCGCTATCTAGCCCTCTCTTTCATCTTCCAAACATCATACATCTGTAAAGGTTTTTCCTACTTCAGGACTTTTGCACATGCCATTCCTTCTTCTTGAAAGGCTATTTTCTCAATCTTTTGCATTCTTGGCTCCTTCTCATCATTTAGGTCTCAGGATCAAGTACTGCTTTATCTGAGAAGGTTGCTTCTCTGATCTTCCTATTTAAAGCAAACTGTCAAACTTTGAACTCACCCCACTCCATGTTATATTATATTCCCCCATATATCTGACTCAAATCACAACCTGAAGCACTCTTAATTTCTTTGTGGGTATACATACTATGTGAATCATAAGACTTGTGTTGTTGTTGTTGTTGTTTGCTGTCGAGTTGGCCCTGACTCATAGCATAGTAAGATTTGTAGGAAACGATTTATGTACAAAGGTGCTTACTTCAGTAGTATTTTATAATGATGAAAAATTAGAATCAACTTAAATGTTTTAAAATAAGTGTATAGCTCAGTAAATTATAGTACATCTTTGAGGATGGAACACTTGTACAAAGACATTAAAATTGTGAGCTTTAAGAACAGATTTCTAGGCTTGTCTTCAAATTGTCAGCCTCTTGATTAGTAGTAGAGTGAGCACTTAACCTCTGTGACTAGTGAATGTCAGTAACTTAAAAAATTCATCCCTGAGAATTCTTTTCTAGTTTCTTTTTTAAAATTTCTGGATCCAACAGTATGATCAGGGGAGAAGGAAAATAGAGGCTTCCAAATTGGCCCAATAACAACTTCACTAACTGAAGTTATTTACTCATCATTATTTTCATAATAGCTAAAATCTACATAATAATTTTCTGTTTATGAAATACTTTCGCATACATCATCAAATTTAATATGATGTACAAGCCTTGTGCAGAATGCTCTGTAAAACACAGAAGTAGCTCGTTATATAGAAATATAAAGTGCTTTTTACTACTCTGAAGATTGTCAAGAGAGAATGTGTTGTCATTCCCCACTGCTCTCTTTAATACTGATCTGGGAAGAGTAATGATTTGTATACATTCATTCTTGTGTTTGTGGTCCTGTTCTACCCTCAATCTTTATCACAGAGTATCTTAAAGGTGTTCAGCCTTAATGCCAATTATGACTTGGGAATATATGTAAATTCTCTGTGTGTGTCCAAACCTTCCAAAAGGCATAACACTGCCAAGTGGCAATTTAATGCTCATTTAAGGCTCTCACTTGAACATTCCCAGTCTGAGTTTGTGCAGAGAAAGATCAGCGGCCTCAATAAAAGAGAAAGGTGAAGTTCATTTAATTGGTCCCATGCTCACTATGGCATGGAAGATGGCATATACAAAGATTGCCATATGTCTGTCATTTCCACCAAATTACCAGGACATGATTTAACACGCCAAGAGGCATAACCAAACCAAACCAAAACCACTGCCATTGAGTAGATTCTGATTCAAAGCCACCCCCACATTGTGTTTCCAAGGAGGTAAATCTTTACGGAAGTAGATTTCCTCATCTTTCTTTCAAAGAGCAGCTGGTGGGTTTGAACTGCCAACCTTTTGCACTGTGCTGCCAGATCTTGTCAAGATGCATATACAAGGTCAAATACAGAGAGAATTTACTCTCGGGGTCTTATTTAAGGAGAAAAGAACCTTCTGCAGACAAAACCTTCTCTGAAAAGCCTCAACAGGACATGATATCTGAAAATACTTGCAATAGTTTTTTTTTTTTTTT
>NW_006921606.1:9531006-9536392 GCF_000298275.1 Orycteropus afer afer
GGCAGACAGGGCAGGGCATCCAGGCTCCGTCTGAGCACACAGACTGTGATGGAGTTCCTGTGGGCCTAGAAAGTAGGTGGGAGAGGGGGATGGCTGCACCTCAATTCACCAAGTGGGTGTGGGGTATAAGAATAACAAGAGCAATGTTGTACCTTTTCAGTCTTGCAGGTCTTGAGGGTTCTTGGGGTTGCTGGAAAGCAGAACGTGTTCTTAAGCTCCAGGAATCTGCGAGAGTGTTGTCTCTTTAAATATTCAAAATAGTCGAGCCACTTTTAGACCTTCAAAATGGTGGCATCCTCTGGACTGGCAAAAGTCCACAGCTCAGCCCACCTTTCTCTTCACCTTTTCCATTTATTCCCCAGCTACCGTGCACAGTCCATGCAGTCCCTGGCTAGCAGGTCTGATTTTTAGGTTAATTCTTAAGTTCTACCAGCACTCAGGAATCTCTAAGCTGTCTGTGCCGTCAGGATCGCTGCCAGACCACAGCTCCATCTGTCTCTTTTTTTTGGTATTTTCATGCAAATTCTTCTGCTAGTTGGGGTTTAGTCCACTTCTATATCCTTCCCTTCAATGCTCAGGGGTCCAGGATTATCTTCTGTGTGTGTGTTAATTGGTTTCCCTTTTCTTTGTTGAAGAGGGTCTGTGCAGTCTTTCTGCCTCGTCCTCTATCTTGCCGGAACCCACTTGCAATAATTTAGATACTGAAGGTAAAATACCCTTCATTCAGTAACAAAGACCATCTTCCCTTTTTTCCACTGTCTTTAGTGTTTATTGACAAAAGAAAAGTTGAGAATAGTCAAGAGCAATTGTTGGCTGTGGCTTTCACACAGCAGAGACATTGGCTATACAGACAGAGGGTAATGATCTACCCTCTGAGGAAAGATTATAGACAGAATCAAAGAGCATAGACACTGGTAGAAGAGAGGCACATCTTATTCCTCACTCCCACATCCTCTTTCCCATGAGTGCTCCTATGATAGTGAGTTTGGGAATGGTGTTCTGGTTCCATGTTTCCCAGAGCTGGGTTTAAGAAAACATATAGTGGCTTCTCCTTTTTAAGCCACCATTGTCTCAAATCTTAAATAGGGGAAAGCTATATCACAGAAAAAGAAAGAGAGGTTGTCCATAGAGCCATCAACTTTATCAAATCCAATAGAGGCTATTTACATGAGCTACAATGTGAATGACACCCCATGGAGTTGTACCACACTGTATAGCCTGAGTATCTTGTGTATCATTCTCTTGCATTATTTTAGGCTGATCAGTATTCTATTCATCAGCCCTTTCTACTTCCAAAGCATCCATATTCTTTGGTAAGAAAGGAAAATTCCCTTATGGCTGCTATGGTTCCAGTGAAGATAACATCAACCCATGGTGCAGAAGAGACTCTATATTTCAAACAAATTCACATTCCATTCAGGCTTCAACAACAATGAAAATTTGGTTTAGGGAAATCAGACCTTTACAATTCTACCTTGGAATATAGTGAAACACAAGACTATCTGTAGCATCTGAGATACCCAGTGCCAGAGTTTGGTGTGCCACATGGAAATAGTTTACATTTACATGACTACATACATTATCCTGTGAGCTTGATTTTGTTTACTGAATGAGTCATTCACTGACTTGAAATGACTACTAAATTAAAAAATCTATAAGGTTACCCTAGGTTCAGGTGTTCAGGTGGTCATTTGCATTGAGACAGAAGATAGAGGCTGTGCTAGGATGCACTAGTTATGAAGTAACTAACAGGAGCTCCACAAGTTCTCTCCCCAGTAATAGGATGAGTCACCCCCATCACACTTCCTCAAGTATATTAAATCCAACTATTGTAATGGACAAGCAAGTGAGTGGATAAGAAATGTCATCAGAGGGCACTGAGAGATGGTCAGACAGAGTCCTTACAAAGCTTTCTGAACTGGAGTTTGGCTCTGAGAAGCAAATATCAGGCCTAATTATCTATTTTGAAGGAGACATTCTGAGCCAGCATCATCTGTCTGTTGATATGTTGTACTATGGTGATTTGTGTGTTCCTGTGATTCTGGACCCTATGCTATCAGAATTTCAGATAGCAGGAGGATTACCTACTGTGGACAAGTTTCAGTGGAGCTTCCAGACTAAGACAGATGATCAAGAAAAGCCTGAAAATTAGTCAATGAAAATCCTGTGGATCAAAACAGAACATTGTTCTATATGGTGCTAAAAGATGACTCACTAGGTTGGAAGACACTCAAAATTAACAGAGGTCTCAACAATGGAATGAAATATATTGGCCATTAAGAAGATGATGCAGCACTAAGCAAAGTTTCATACTTTTGTAACAACATTCAAAGCTAAATTCAACTCAGAGCATGAGATGAGTGTTTCAACAATGAAGTGAGAAATTTTTTCTTGGTTCCAGTCTCTAGTAGCATGAAGTATGCTTGTTCGTTACTGCTCTCACCCAAAGACCCTCCCAGGAAGCCAAATAAGAATTCCTGTCCTTTGGGTATCAGCATTTATATTAGACTGGGTTCTCTAGAGAAGCAAAACCAGTAAAGCTTAGAGAGAGAGAGAGAGAGAGAGAGAGAGAAATTTATCCTAGGAAAATGGCTCACACACTTATAGAAACTGGCAAGTCCCAAGTTCTTGGCTCAAACATCAATCTGGAGGTTTTTCCCAACTCATGCAGCTATAGGGGCTGATGAGCTCAAGGTTGGCAGGCTGTATATTGGCTGTTGACTCCAACGAATGATGAATTCAAGATCTCCAGGTTGAATGATGGATTGTTTGCTCACAGACTGTTGTTGTAGGCAGCACAACAGAATCCTGATCCACCGAAGAGTGTCTCTTTTCCCAGGATGTCCATAAATATAATGGAAGCAGACCACACCCCTAAGGAAACTCTTTTTTCAATGGATTGGCTGCTCAAAACATATACATCTGATCCCATCATGGGAACAACCCACACCAAAATTGCTTAACCACATAGAATTGTGGTCCAACCAAGTTGACCCACAGCTCCAACTATCACAGCATTCCTTTGCTTTCTCTGCTGGACAAAGACTAAGCATACTAACCCATGGAAAGCACTGGGACTGCCTCAGTGAGCCTTGAATCTGTTAATCATGAAAATTCTTTGCCTTTCTGAGATATGAGGAAGCATAACTTTCTGTTCAGTCACTTCAATTTTGGTCAATAGGCTTTGATTAAGGAGTCCTGATTGAGTCCCTGGTGACACAGTGGTTAAGTGATCAGCTGCTAACTGGAAGGTTGATGGTTCAAATCCACTAGCTGCTCTATGGAAGAAAGATGTAGGAGTTTGCTTTCATAAATATTGTTGTTGCTGTTAGGTGTCATTGAGTCAGCTAAAACTCATAGCAACCTAAGTACAACAGAACAAAACACTGCCTAGTCCTGGGTCATCCTCACTACCCTTGCTATGCATGAGCTATCATTACAGCCACTGTGTCAATCCTTCTTGTTGAGGGTCTTCCACCTTTTTCATTAACCGTCTACTCTACCAAGCATGATATCCTTCTCCAAGGAATGGTCTCTTATGACAACATGACCAAAGGAGGTGAAATGAAGTTTGGCCATTCTTGTTTTTAAGGAACATTCTGGTTGCACTTCTTCCAGGACAAGTTGGTTTGTTTTTCTGGCAGTCAATGGCATTTTCAGTATTCTTTGCCAACACTACAATTCAAAGGCATGAATTCTTTGGTCTTCCTTATTCATTGTCCAGCTTTCATAAGCATATGAGGTGACTGGAAATACTATGGCTTGCATTAGGCACACCCTAGTCTTCAAAGTGACATCTTTGTTCCCCCACAGTTTAAAGAGATTTGCAACAGGTTTGCCCAGTGCAATATGATGTCTGATTTCTTGACTGCTGCTTCCCATAGGTATTGATTGTGGATACAGGTAAAATTAAATCTGTGACTACTTCAGTTTTTTTCTCCATTTATCATGTTGTTTCTTGTTGGTCAACTTGTGAGGATTTTTGTTTTCTTTATGTTGAGGTGTAATTCATACTGAAGATTATAGTCTTTGATCTTTCAGTAAGTACTTCAAGTCATCTTTATTTTCAGCAAGCAAGGTTGTGTCATACTTGTTAAGAATTCATTCTCTAATCTAGTCAGCTGCAGGGATCCAGGTGAGGAGAGAAACTCAGGAAAGCCCAAAGCAGCAGTGCAGGGGAGCAGGAAAAAGGGGATTAAAAGCCAGGAACTCGGACAGAGGAGTAGTCAGCCCCAGGGATCCAGGTGAGGAGAGAGAAATCAGGCAAGCCCAAAGGAGCAGGGTGGGAGAGTGGGAGAAAGGGGATAAAAAGCCAGGAAACTGGACAGAGGAACAATCAGCCACAGGGATCCAGGTGAGGAGAGGAACTCAGGCACACCCAAAACAGCAGTGTGGGAGAGCAGGAGAAAGGAGATTAAAAGCCAGGAACCCAGACAGAGGAGCAGTCAGCTGCAGGGATCCAGGTGACAAGAGGGAAATCAGGCATGCCCAAAGCAGCAGGGCAGGAGAGCAGGAGAAAGGGAATAAAAAGGCCTAGGAATCAGGACAGAGGAGGAATCAGCCACAGGGACCCAGGTAAGGGTGGTACGAGAGGTTTCCAACAGGGAGACAAACTTGTCTGTCAGTTTGTTCTACCATGGTGACGTGTTGATGTGAGCTTTGAGGCTGAGCCACTGGTGTTTCAAACCCAGAGGGATGCACATGGTGCACAGGTATCAGCCAAGCTTACAAACTGAGACAGACTAGGAAGAAGGAGAAGGCCATTCACTTCTCAAAGAATTGGCAAGGGAAAACCTTATGAATAGCAAAGAAGCACTCTTTGATATATTACCATGCAACTTTATGAATAGTCCAGTTAGGTTAGAAAGCTCTCAAAATAGGACTGGAAAGAGCTGTATCATCTGAGTAAACCCAGCCTTACTCCTATGGATAAGGTAAAGCTTTCAAGACATCCATTTACTGATGTGGCACCACTCAAATTGAAGAAAAACAGCTGCAGACATCTGTGAATCATTGGAACATGAAATCCATGAAGTATGAATCTAGGAAAATTGGAAGTTGTCAAAAATGAAATGGAACGCATAAAGAGTGATATTCTCGGCATTAGTGAGCTGAAATGGACTGGTTTTGGCCATTTTGAATCAGACAACCATGTGATCTACTATGCTGGGAATGACAGTTTAAAGAGGAACGACATGGCATTCATCATCACAAAGGATGTTTCAAGATCTTTCCTGAAGTACAATGCTGTCAGTGACAGGATAATATCCATATGCCTACAAGGAAGACCCGTTAATATGACTATTATTCAAATTTATGCACCAACCACCAAAGCCAAAGATGAGGAAATTGAAGATTTTTATCAACTTCTGCAGTCTGAAATTGA
>NW_006921606.1:9538686-9565186 GCF_000298275.1 Orycteropus afer afer
GAAGTGAGAATGGCCAGACATCGTCTCATCCATTTTGGTCATGTTGTCAGAAGGGACCATTCCTTGGAGAAGGATGTCATGCTTGGTAGGGTAGAGGGTCGATGAAAGAGGGGGAGGCCTTCAACGAGATGGATTGACACAGTGGCTGCAATGATGGGCTCCACTATAGCAGGAATCGTGGAGCTTGCACGGGATTGGGTAGTGTTTTGTTCTGCTCTGCATGGGGTCGCTGTGAGTTGGAAAGGACTCGACTACACCTAACAACAGCTGGAAGATGGGAGAACAGGCAGAGAAACCACACAGACCCTCTTCAACAAAGAAAAGGAGAACCAATTAACACAGATACAGAAGATAATCCAAGAGCCCTGAGCTTTGAAAAGAAGGATACAGATATGGAATAACTTCAACTGTGAAAAGATCCTGCATGAAAATACTGAAAAAGGAGGCATGTGAAGCTGTGATCTGTCAGTGATCCTGATAGCATGCACAGCTTGCATATTGCCAAGTGGTGTTAGGACCTAAGAATTAACCTAAAAATCTGCTGTACTAACAGGCACTGCATGGAGGACTGCACTGACAGCTGGTGAACAAAAAGGGAAGCAGTGAAGAGGGAGATGGGCAGAGCTGTGGACTTACACCTGTCTGGAAGACACAGCCATTTAAGATGTTTACAAGAGGTTCAACCATTTTGGATATTGGAAGTGATAGCATTCTCTCAGATTCCAGGGACCTATGAATAGGTTCCACTCACTGGGAACTGCATGGACATTCTGGATATGAATGACTGGAAAGATGCTATATTCCCCTTGTTACTCTTATACCCCATGCCTTGGTGCAGGGAAGTGCAGCTATCTCTCATTCCCACCCACCTTCTGGGTCGGCAGGAATTCCATCCCAGTCTGTGTGCTCTAACTGAATGTGGATGTTCTTCCCCACCCTGCCCAGATTTTTTTCCTTTTTTTTTTTTTCATTTTTAGTTTGTGTTTGTCTGTTTTAAAATACTAATAATGATAATGATAATTCTTTTTTTTTGTTTCTCCTTTTTATTATTATTATTTTTTCTTCCCTTCCCAGGTTTTAGTTTCAGCTTTATCTCTCTTCCTTGTTCCTGGTTCCCGTTATTTTTTCTTTCTCATGGTTAACCTCATTCCTTGTTTTCTTTTTGCATTTTTCAAATTTTTTTCTTCCTTATTCTCCTACTATATCTATTTTCTCTTATTTCCCCCTCCTCAGGTATTGTTATTTTTTTTTGTTGTTGTTTGTTTTATTTTATTTTTTCTGTTTTTTGGTGATTGTTACTCTGTGTTTATGTGGTATGCTTTTTGTCCACTTGCTTTTACTTTTTTTGATGGTTTTTCAATCATAGTTTTTGTCTAACTGAGTAGGAGACAGCAACTGTGCCCATAGGACAGAACCACACTCACCTCCTGCAGCTCCACTTACTGAGTGAGAGCCACCACTTCCTTCTCCACCAACTGGCCAATGGTAAATGGCCACTAAGAAGAGCCTGACTCACCCTTAACTGCTCTTCACAAACAGTTAGCAGAGATCTAAATACAACAGCATCACAATGTCTCCGAGACAACAGACAATAACTCCACACAAAGAAGAAAGATAAAGTGGTAGAAACACGGGAGCAGGATACAGTCTCAGAACACATCCCTGAAAAAGAAGTAGCATTGGAAATCCCTGATAAGGAATTCAAAAGAATTATATTTAGGTACCTTCAAAGGATTGAGAGACTGATCAAGTAAAAACTGACAAAATCAAGGACAAAACACAGACAAAATCCTAGAACAATTTCAGAAGAAAATATAAAAACAAAATGACAAAATAAATGAAAAGTTAGAAGTGATGCAAAATCTACAGATAGAAAGCCAGCAGATTAATTCTAAATTCTCAGAAATAGATAAAACATTGAAAGGGCAAAGGAGTAGAATAGAAATAATGGAAGACAGAATTAATAAGATGGAAGACAAATACCTGAATACTTCTGTGGAAAAGGATCAATCAGAAAAAGATCAAAACAAAATGAACAAAACTTAAGGTTCTTGTGGGACAACATCAAAAGGAATAACCTACATTTAATTGGTATTTCAGGACAGGAAGAGAAAAATAAAACCACTGAAAAAATTGTCCAAGGTTTGTTGGAAGAGAACTTCCCTGATATGTTTGAAGATGAGAATATACCCATTCAGGAATTCCAAGGAACCCCAAACAGGCTAGACCCCAAAAGAAAATCACCAGGACATATCATCATCAAACTAATCAAAACCAAAGACAAAGAAAGAATCCAGAAAGCAGCATGGAAAAAACAGTTACCTACAAAGGACAACCAATGAGAATAAACCCTGATATCTCAGCAGAAACCATGAAAGCGAGCATGCAGTGAGATGGTATATATAAAACCCTGAAAGAGAAAAATTTCCAACCAAAATTTATATACCCGGCAACATTATCCCTCAAATATGATAGTGAAATTAAGAGATTTCCAGATAAGCAGAAATTAAGGGAATTTGTTAAAAACAGACCAGTCTTACAAGAGATACTAAAGGGAGTCCTTTGAACAGACAACCAATAATAGAAAACAACAACTAACCATTACTGCACAAGATGACATAACTGATAAACCAAAAAAGGTATGAAAGTATCCAAAGTAAAATAAGCTTACAAAACTGTTAACAGGAAAACAGAGACATCAATTGGCAAATAAGGACTACTACAAACCAAAAAGAGGGAGAATATAGTGTAGTTACAGAACTGCTGAATGGTGAGGAAGCCAAGAGAGTTGCAAGATAGAATGGACTGTTCTAAACTCGGTAAGAAAATTATAAATCACAGGATAACCTCAAAGAAAAAAGATAAACCTTCACATCACAATTAAGGAGGATAAGCATAAATATTTAGCAAACACTAAAACAATAGCAACAAAGGAAATAATAACATCATTCATAAACACAATGACTCAGCACAGAAAATTATATGGAACAAAGAAACCAGGAACACCATGAAAAAACTCATAACAAAATGACAGAAAGCAATTCATATTTGTCAGTAATTACACTGAATCTCAATGGATTAAATACATCACTCAAGAGATAGAGTTGCAGGCTGGATAAGAAAACATAACCCATCAATATGCTGTCTACAAGAGACACACCTTAGAGACAAAGAATAAAAATAGACTAAAAATTAAAGGTTGGAAGATGATATATCAAGGAATGTCAACCAAAAAAGAGCAGAAGTGCCAATATTAATTTCTGATTAAACTGATTTTATGACAGAGACCACCAAAAGAGACAAAGAAGGACATTATCTAATGATTAATGGATCAATTGAACAAGAAGATATAACCATAATAAATACCTATGGACCCAATGAAAGAGCCCCAAAATACATAAATCAGACTTTAACAGAATTGAAAAGGTAAACCAATGACTCCACAGTCACAGTAGGATACTTTAATATACCACTTTCAATGAAAGATAGAACTGGAAAAAACTTAACAAAGACACAGAAGAGATAAACAATACTACCCACCAATTTGATCTTATAGACATCTACAGAGCAATTCACCCAACAACAGCACAATATACATTCTTTTCCAGTCCACATGGAACATTCTCCAGAATAGACCATATATTAGGGCATAAAGCATCCCTTATTAAATTTAAAAACATGGAAATATTGCAAAGCATTTTCTTAGATCACAATGCTATCAAATTAGAAATCAACAATAAGAAGATCAACAGAAAAAAAGCAAACACATGGAAACTGAACAACACCCTCCTTAAGAAAGACTGGGTAAGAAATAAAAAAATGAAATAAAAAAAAATTTCCTTGAATCAAATGAGAATGAAAACACAACATATCAAAATGTTTGGGACACAGAAGAAGCAGTGATCAGAGGCCAATTTACAGCAATCAGTGCACACATCAAAAAAGGAGAAAGAGCCAAAATGAACACCTTAAACCAACATCTCCAACAATTAGAAAAAGAACACCAAGAAAAGCCTACAGTCACTAAAAGAAAGGAAATAATCAAGATTTGAGCAGAAATCAATGAAACAGAAAACAGAAAGACAATAGAAAAAATCAAGAAGACTAGAAGCTGCTTTATGAAAACATTAATAAAATTGAGAAACCACTGGCAAAATTAACAAAAGAAAAGAGGGAGAGAGTACAAATAACATGGATAAGAAACAAATGGGTGGCATCCCAAGAGAACCAACTAAAATAAAGAAGATAATATCAGCATACTATGAAGAACTGTACTCCAACAAATTTGAAAATCTAGAAGAAATGGACAGTTTTCTAGAAACACACTACTTACCTAAACTAACACAGAATGAGGTGTAAAAATTGAGTAGACCCATAACAAAAGGAGAAACTGAAAGGTCATAAAAAAATTACCATCAACAACAACAACAACAACAAAAACCCTGGTTCAGACAGTTTCACTGGAGAATTCTACCAAACATTCAGAGAACTAACACCAATCCTACTCAAGCTATTCCAGAACATTAAAAAGTATGAAATCCTCCCAAATTAATTTCATTAAGCAAGCATAACCTTGATACCAAACTTGATACCAAAACCAGGAAAAGATATCACTAAAAAGGAAAAGTTCAAACCAATATCCCTCAAGAATATAAATGCAAAAATCTTCAACAAAATCCTAGCCAATAGATTCCAGCAGCATATGAAAAAAATAATTCATTACAACCAAGTGGGGTTCATATCAGTTATACAAGGATGGTTCAGCATTAGAAAAACAATCAATGTCATCCACCACATAAACAAAACAAAGGAAAAGAACCACATTATCATATCAATCAATGAGAAAAGTCATTTGATAAAATCCAACACTTGTTCTTGATAAAAACTCTCTACAAAATAGGAACAGAAGTGAAATTCCTCAACATAATAAAGCAAAACCAAGAGTTAACATTATTCTCAATGGAGAAAGACTGAAATCATCCTCCTTGCCAATAGGAGCTAGACAAGGATGCCCTCTATCACTACTTCTATTCAACATTACAATGGAAGTCTTAGCCAGGACAATAAGGCAAAACAAAACAAAACAAAATAAAAAAAACAACTCACTGCTGTTGAGTTGGATCGGACTCATAGTGATCTCTCCTTGGTTTTCCAAGGTGGTATATTGTTCAACCTTCCTTCCAAAGAGTGGCTGATGGGTTTAACCACCAGACTGCTGGTTAGCAGCCAAATGCCTTAGGTACTACACCACCAGAGCTCCCAAATAAGGCAAGAAAGGGAAATCAAAAGCATCCAAATTGGTAAGGAAGAAGTCAACCTATCCCTATTTGCTGATGATATGATCTTATACCTAGAAAACCCAAGAGATTTGGTAAAAGAAAACTACTGGAACTAATTGAGAGATTTAGCATCATGGCAGGATACAAGATCAACATCCAAAAATCAGGTGGATTCCCCTACACCAGTAAAAAGATTGTAAAAAAAGAAATAAGGAAATCAATACCATTTACAATTGTTGTTGTTGTTGTTATGTGCCATCGAGTCAAACCCGACTCATAGCGACCCCTCCTTGGGTTTCCGAGGCAGTATCACTACAGAAGTAGGATTGCCCAACCTTCCTTCCGAGGAGTGGCTGGTGGGTTTGAACCACCAGCCTTCTGGTTAGCAGTCAAGTGCTTTAGCCACTATGCTACCAGAGCTCCTCCATTTACAATAGCTATCAAAATAATAAAATATTGGGAATAAATCTTACCAGGGACATGAAAGACCTGTACAAATAAAACTATAAAAGACTACTTCAAGAAACCATAAGCCTTAGTCACTATGCCACCAGAGCTCCTCAAGAAACCATGAGATCTACGTAAATGAAAGAACATAAATAGTTCAACATAAATGAACTATTAAGTATGTCTGTGCAGGGGCTAGTGTCCCCAAGACCATGTATAGGATTTGCAGACAATCTTTCTACCAGTGCATTGCTATGTTCTGTAAGAATTCCCAGGTGTATAGTAGAAATGACAAGGGACAAGGTTGTAGTCACTTCTTGGCCACAGCCAGCTACCCAGAAAAAGCACATAGTTGGACCTGTGGGCTCAGGACCATAGTCTCAGGGGACATCAAGCTCAATTGGCATACCATACTACACAAAACATTGTTGCAACTCCTATTTTGGCAAATAGCGACTGGGATCTTAAAAGCTAACGAGAGCCATCTAGATGCAAAATGGGTCTCTCCTCATCCAGAGCAAAGAAGAATGAAGAAAACCAAAGATTCATGGAAAGAATTAGTCCAAGTGACTGGTACACCATGCAATCCTCAGCCTATATGACTATGAGACCAGAAGACCTAGATGGTACCCAGCTACCACTGTAAACTACTTGGAGTGGGATCTATGTAGGTGATCCTGGATAGACTGGGAGAACAATGTGGGACAAAACTAAAAATCATTAAAAGAAAAAAAAAAAAGGATCCAGGTTTGCTGGTCTGATAGAACCTGATGGAACCCCTGAGACTATAACCCTTAGTTGTCCTTCAGTTCTGGAATTGAGTGGATTCCAGTCAAACAAAAGACAGGCATATGAGGTGAACATTTACACTAGGTAGATACACTCCTTAGGGTGAACAATCATGGGAGAATAGAAGAGCTGTTTATGCATAGAGACATAGCTCAGGGGGCAGGTGTGCATGGAGGGAAAGACACAGGGAAGAGGTAACTATGGGGAAGAAGTGGGAGGGGAGCTGTTGCATTGTGGTAAATTGTAGTCAATGTCATGAGACAAAGTGTAAATGACCTGCTATACGGAAAGTGAATTTGCTCTGTAAACTTTAACCCAAATAACAATAAAGAAACAAAGAAACAAACAAACAAAAAACTGGATATTCACTTGCAGAAAAATGAAACAATATCTGTACGTTACACCATACACAAAAACTAACTCCAGATAGATTAAAGACTTAAATGTGAAACATAAAACTATGAAGTTCCTCAAGGAAAAACAAAGGGAAAATTTAAGGGCCCTAGTATATGGCATAAATAGACTATCAAGAATAACCCAAAATGTACAAACAACAGATGATAAACTAGATGAATGGGACCTTTGAAAAATTAAATTTTTATGTAGTTCCAGAAACTTGTCTAAAAGTGTCAAAATAGAACCTACAGATTGGAAAAAAAATATTCAGCAATGACATATCTGACAAAGGATTTATCTCTAGAATTTATAGAAAACTCCAACACCTCAAAATATGAGAAATAATCCAATAAAAAATGAGCAGAAGACATGAACAAACACTTCACCAAAGAGGATATTCAGGTGGCCAACAAACATACGAAGCAAAGCTCACGATCATTAGTCATTAAAGAGATGCAAATCAAAACAACGAGACACCATATTGCCCCAGCACTAGTGGAAAAGTTCAACAAGACAGAAAATAACAAATGCTAGCAAGGATGAGGAGAGATTGGGACTCTCATACACTGCTGGTGGGACTGTAAAATGATAAAACCTCTGTGGAGAGCAGTATGGTGATTCCTTAAAAAGTTGGAATTAGAAATACCATTTGACCCAGCCATTCCATTACTAGGTATATATCCTAAAGAAGTGAGAGCCAGGACAAGAACAGATATATACACATCCATGTTCATCACAGCACTACTTACAATAGCCAAAAGATGGAAACAGCCTAGTTGCCCCTCAACAAAAGAATGGATAATAAAACTATGGTACATACACACAATGGAATACTATGCAACTCTAAAGAATAAGCAGAATCTGTAAAACACTGCATAATGTGCATGAACTTGGAGGATGTTATGCAGAGTGAAATAAGTGAATCACAGAAGGACAAATATTGTATTAGTCTTTTATTGTAAAAAGTCAAGGAAAGGTTTATATATGGAAGGAAATTTTCTTTGTTGGTTACCAGGGGTGGGAGGTGAGGGAGGCAACACTGTTATATAGGTAGAGACAAGTATTGATTTGGGTGAAGAGAAGGGCAATGCACCAAATGTGAGTGATCAATACAGTGGCACTGAGGAAGAGAAAGACATAGAGAAGTGCTTGGGAGGTACAGACAACAAAGATGAACCCTTTTGCACATATAGTACTGTGTTGTCAGTGAAGGCAAACATTGATCTACAGGTAGATAGATGGGTGGACAGGTGATTAGGAAAGTCTATGCAGGGGGGAATGTGTTCATGACCATGTATAGGGTTGGCAGACAGTGTTTCTAAAAGTGCATTTGTATATTCTGTAAGAATGTCCAGTTATATAGCAGAGTCAACAAGGGACAAGGTTGTAGTCACTTCTTGGCCACAGCCACCTACTCAGAGGGAGCAAGTAGTTGGACCTGTGGGTTCGGGACCATAGTCACAGAGGACATCAACCTCAATTGGCATAATATAATACACAAAAACATTGTTCCACATCCTATTTTGGTGAGTAACAACTGGGATCTTAAAAGTTTGCAAGTGGCCATTTAGATGTGATGATGGGTCTCTCCTCATCCAGAGCAAAGAAGAATGAAGAAAACCAAACACACATGGAAACAATTAGTCTGAGCGACTGCTACACCATGCGATCCTCAGCCTATATGACTATGAGACCAGAACTAGAGGAGCCTAGCTACCACTGTCAACCACTCAGAGGGGGATGTGTGTAGGAGATCCTGGGTAGAGTGGGAGAACAATATAGAATAAAATTCAAAATCATTAAAAAAAAAAAGAAAAGAAAAAAGGGCCAGACTTGCTGGTCTAATAGAGCCCGATGCAACCACTGAGACTATGGCCCCTAGTTGCCCTTCAGGTCTGTAACTGAATCTACTCTTATGACTTCCAGCTAAACAAAAAGACAGGCATGTGAGCTGAACATTTACATTAGGTAGATACACTTCTTGGAGATCAATCATGGGAGAATAGAAAGGCTGTATATGCAAAGGGAGATAGCTCAGGGGGCAGGAGTGCATGGGAGGGAAGGACACAGGGAAGAAGTAACTATGGGGAGGAAATGGGAGGGAAGCCATTGTATTGTGGTAAATTGTAGTCAATATCATGAGACGAAGTGTATGTGAGCTGCTGTATGGAAAGTGTATTTGCTTTGTAAACTTTCACCCAAATCACAATAAAAATTAAAAAAAAAATATTTCTCTAATCATATGGTTCCCATTCTCAGATTATTTGCTCAGCATACAGATTGAATAAGTATGGTAAAATGTTAAAATCCTGATGCACACCCTTCCTGATTTCAATCCCCTTTGTTCTGTTTGTACAACAGCCCTTTGGTCTATGTACAAATTCCTCATGAGCACAATTAAGTGCTCTGGAATTCCTGTTCTTCACAATGTTATCCATAATTTGTTATGATCCACACAATGAAATGCCTTCACATAGTCAATAAAGCACAAGTAAATATCTTTTTGGTATTCTTTGCTTTCAGCCAGAATCCAACTTGCATTTGGCAAATTTCTGTCAATATACTGCTACAACCATTTTTTGATTATCTTCAGCAAAATATTACTTGCATGTGATATTAATGATATTGTCTGATACTTTCTACATTCTGATGGATCCCCTTTCTTTGAGATGGGCACACATATGGATCTCTTCCAGTTGCTTGACCAGGTAGCTGACTTCTAAATTCCATGCCATAGATGAATGAATGCTTACAACATTGTGTACATTGGTTGAGACATCTCAGTGTGTAATCTGTCAGTTCCTGAAGCCTTGTTTTCCCCTAATGCCTCCTATGCAGCTTGGACTTCTTCCTTCAATACCATTGGTTCTTGATCATATGCTACCTCCTGAAATGATTGAGCATCAACCAATTCTTTTTGGTACAGTGACCCTGTGTGTCATTGTCCTTCTTTTGATGTTTCCTGCATTGTTCAATATTTTCCCCTTCAATATTGCAACTTGAGGCTTAATTTTTTTCTTCAGTTCTTTTAGCTTGAGAAATGCTGAACTTGTTCTTTGCTTTTGGTTTTCTAACTCTAGGTCTTTGCACATCTCATTATATTATTTTACTTTGTCTCCTCGAGCCACCCATTGAAATATTCTGTTTAGCTCTTTTATTTCATCATTTCTTCCATTGTCCTAACCAATATGTTGGCAGTTTGAACCCACCAGCCACTCTGTGTGAGAAAAACCTAGCAATCTACTCCTGTAAAGATTATAACCTATGAAACACTATGTGGCAGTTCTACTCTGTCATGTAGGGCCATTGTTAGCTAGAATTGACTCACTGGCACCACCACCACCACCAACAACAATGCTTTCACTATCCCACCACCCATCTTTCAGTGTGTGGTACTCTGGTAGCTTGCATGGTCCTATAATGCTGGAAAGTATGACACTGGTCTTTCAAATACCAACAGAGTAACTCATTGTGGACAGGTTTCAGTAGAACTTTTAGACCAAGACAAACTAAGAAGTAAGGCCTGGCAATCTACTTCTGAAAATCATCCAGTGGCTATATGTCACAACAGTGTACTCTCTGATATAATGCTGGAAGATGGTGCACAGCTGGGGAAAGTTTCACTTTGTTATATATAGTGGTACTATGAATCAGAACTGACTTGACAGCAACTAACAACACCATTTTACTCCAAATATAAAGCCCTCAATTTGCCTATCAGTAAGTATTGTCTAACTTACTATCTGGTCCCTTCTCTATTCGAACCTAGAAACATAATTTTGAAGTCTCTCAGTTTGGAATTCTTCATGTTCTTGATCATTTGAAGAAAAATTTATGACATTTGCTGAACAATGTTAACCAATGTACTATAGTCCAAGTGCTAACTATCCTGTGTGAATATTTTGCTGCTTACAATGTGCTTTAATATGCATGATCTTTATTGAGTCTCAACAACTTTTTGAGGCAAGTGAGGAGGGATATTTTATTGCTAAGAAAAGAGTGACTCAGAGGAATGATTAGAGTCATCCAACCAGAATCCCATGTCCAGTAAAGAATGTAACTGGGGATTAAATCTGGATTTTCTATGCTTCCATTTGAGGAAACTTTATTACATGTAGTAAGTTCTTGTCCTATAGGGATTCTGAGAAGACAGAAATAACCAACATAGTAAAAAGGAATCTTGAATAGAACATTTTGCCATGATCATCACCAGCACTGCTAGATATTGAATTGTTTCCCAATAGCTCTATAAAAGCCACCCAGATATATAAAACCTATTACCATTGGGTTGTTCTGACTCATAGCAACCTGACAGGATAGAATAGAGCTGCCCCATAGAGTTTCCAAGACTACAAATCTTTACTGAAGCAGACTGCCACATCTTTCTCCTACAGAGTAACTGGTATGTTCAAATTGCCAACTTTTAGTTGAGAGTTGACTGCTTAATCACTGCACCACCAGTGCTCCTTCCTAGGTATATGTTGCTGTTGTTGTGTTTTGCCATTGAGTTGGATCCGATTCATAGCAACCCCTCCATGGGTTTCATAGGCGATATCACTATGGAAGTAGATTGCCTAACCTTCCTTCTGAGGAGTGGCTGGTGGGTTTGAACCGCCAACTTTCTGGTTAGCAGTCAAATGCCTTAGGCATTATGCCACCAGAGCTCCTTCCTAGGTATGTGCTGACCCTTTTTTTTCCCAAAGACCCCACTGCAAACATATTAGCCAATGAACAGGCTAATTGTGTTCCCTTGAGGAATATTAAGAAGCTGGGCTTGGCTGCAGTATTGGGAAGTGTGAGTGAAACCTTGGTCTTCCTTTGTGGCTTGGGGCAGATTAATGCTCTCCTTTGGCAGATGAAAGTTGTCTGAAACAAGGCTTATTGACCCATAAAGAACCATCTAGCTATGTTGGCCTTTGCTTCTTGAACTCTGCCCTCTTATTTACAACAGAACATTTCTAAAACAAAACCAACATTTGAGAAAGGTCAGTTGCCAAGAGGAGCACAGAATACCAGTGAAAATGACAGAAAGAAGATAAACAAACCAGAAAACATCAGCCTCAAATGTTTTCTGCAGCTGGCCATTTTGGGATGATGGCCTATGAGGCTAGTATATAGAAATGCTAGAAGGGACTCTGCCCTGCCCTCTGATACCTATCCAGGGATCTTAAGGGTATTCTTAGAGATCGACTTACTGGGGTTCTAAGAAGACTATTCCTATTGAAAGTTCTGATTACTTATGTATACTGCTATCTAGTTTTAATACTTTTAAAAGACCTTGCTTGGAAAACCCCTTTAGTTGCTTATGAATTATAGTAACCTACTATAAGACTTTTGTTGTTGTTAGCTGCTATTGAGTCTGCTCTGACTCATGGTGAACTCATGTATAACAGAACAAAACATTTCCAGTCCTGAAGCATCTTTAGGATCATTGACACGTTTCAATCCAATCAGACAGTATTTTGTTTTGATCCATAGGATTTTTATTAGCTAATTTTCAGAAGTAGATCACCAGACCTTTCTTCCTAGTCTGTTCTTGTCTAGAAACTGCTAAAACCTGTCCACTATGGGTGACCTTGCTGATATTTGAAATTCTGGTGGCATAGTTTCCAGCACTGTAGCAACATGCAAGCTACCAGAGTAAGACTGATTGAGGGAGAGGTGGTAGATAAGAGGTTTGGAGCTTTGACTTCTCCTCAAAATACTAAACTTGGGCAAGAAAGGCAGAGAAAACATTGCCTTTCCTAGCTCCTGGTGTGCTACACACTTTATTACTTTTAAGGCTGTTCATTGCTACACAACTGTACATCTGGAAATAGTGTCAAGCCTATTGAGCCACTAAAGCACATTTTCCACAACTCTGCCTAGATTTTCCCAATCATTTTCTAACAGTTCTGAAGTGACTCACTTTTTCCTATTGAAAATGCCCTGGATATAGGGAGGGGTACATCTGGGACCTCCTCAGAATGGCACTGACAGTGTGATTCTCACAAGCCTAATATAGTCTATCACTCAATCTGCCAGTGACAGTTGCAGAGAAATCAGGACCGAGCAGTGTTTCAGGTGGCTGCTTATAGAAAACGTGTGCTCAAAGTGCCTGAGGGCCTAGAGGTCCCTGTAGAGGATGTATGTGCTTAGCTTCTCATGAGCTCCATTGGAGATTATGATTTACTTGGATATTACTAAGTGAATCTTACGGCAGCATCTATCATGACAGCAACTTCCTCTAGATTCACCATACAGTTCTGGACTTTGTCTTTGAAATCAATATCATAAGATATTAATGTTTCTATACAGGTCAGTGCCAAAGATTTGTGGTGTGGCACAACTAAAATTTATTAATTTATAATAGCAGTAAGGATAATTCCTGGAAATTTTCACTCTTGCAAGAATAGCTAAAGGCCCTCCCCTTGTTAAAAAAAAAAAAAAGTGGCTTATTATAATATTAATCTGCATATCCTGGGGGCTAAGTCATTTTCCTTGAATGGAATCAACTTCTAACAATTAAATCTTGATAAAGAATTGCCTATAACACTGGTAGGAATTTTGTTTCTTGCATCAAATTTGTACAATAGGTTCTACCCTAATAATTGTTAGAATTTTTTATGGTCTTGTGAAAGCTCTTAACATTATGTGGTTATATCTTTTTGTTTTCTTATTTTATACTTTTTAATATTTACTCTTCATGTACTTATATATATGCATATAAATGAAAATATCAGTATGAACAAATTTATATTATTTGTATTTGCTCTCTCTCATACACACACATAAACATACACAAACACACAATATACAGCATACAATACACAGCAACGTTTTTCTCGGCCAAGAATTATTTGTGATAGCATTGCTAAATGTGCTCTTCCCCCCCCCCCTTGAGGGATTTCATTATTATTTGTTTGCAAGATGTCTTCATTTTAGACTTTCATCTCTGTATATTCGTGGTTGTAGGCATTTTATAGTTCCAGCTGCAGGGCAGGGCATTTTTACAGAGGTGAGGATGAGCAGGCGCCTTTTATCTGTACTAGATGTAGGGGAAGATTACTGTTGAGCCCCTTCCCTTTGATGACCACAATCTCTTCCTTTCGTTACTTGTTCAGTTTCCTGACAAGCGGATGTGATTATCTTAATGCTCTTTCTCTCGTGTAAAGGCCCATACTCTCTGCTCTGACATGGGGTCTCTCTTTGATGATATTTTAACTTTTATTTCTTCTCCATTCCCCATGGCAGAGTCTATCACCCTTAGGCTTGTGAGTGATGGGTTCTGCAGGTCCAATGGATCCTACAATTATTGGTGAACTGATTCCTAATGCTTTTGTTTTAAATACAGAAGAATTCACTGAAATAAAAAAATCCTTTATTAATATTTATTTCAATGCAGCTGAAGGGTATAGTATACCTGGGGAAAAGACAGGTATGTCTATCTTAAATGCCCGTTCACTTTCCTTCTCCCTATATTGTTATTAGTCACTGAGTCTGCACCATTTTTATGATGGTTGATATGCCTGAGTCCATTGTTGTGAACACTGTGTATCCTGAGTGGCTTCCACTGAAGGAGGCTTATCTTCAGCACTATAATTGTTGTTAGTTGCCACGGAGGCGGCAGAGCCAAACTGCGCTTCATACTCCATGACTTTTTGGAAGCAGATCACCAGTCCATTCTTATGAGGTGCCTGTAGATGATAGTAGTCAAGTGCTTAGCCTTTTGTGCCACCCAGGAGTAGCACTAACACTATATCGTATGCTATTCTGTTGTGAGTCATAAGATTTTCACTGGCTAATTTTCAGAAGTAGACCATCAGGCCTTTCTTTCTCATCTATCTTAGTCTGGATGCTCCACTGAAATTTGTTCACTGTGGGTGACTCTGCTGGTATTTCACATGCTAGTGCCATAGTTTCCAGCATCATAACAAAATGTAAGTCACCACAGTACAACCAACTGGCAGATGGATGGTGATTCCTCCTCACAGGTAGATAATAATCCTTTCCTACACTTAATTCCTCAACATAACTATTCTAGAAACTTTGGCTGTCACAGTTTCTTGAAGTAGGTCAATCGATGGGGAAACCTAAGATGGCTGAAGAGATTTTAACACACCATTGTCATCAATGCTTTGTTGTTGTTGTTGTTATATGCCGTTGAGTCGGCCCCGACTCATAGCGACCCCTCCTTGGGTTTCTGAGGCAGTATCACTACGGAAGTAAGATTGCCCAACCTTCCTTCCGAGGAGTGGCTGGTGGGTTTGAACCGCCAGCCTTCTGGTTAGCAGTCAAGTGCCTTAGGCACTATGTTACCAGAGCTCCTCATCAATGCTTTAGGGCTCTCTAAAAACTTCCTATTGATACTTTGAGGGACCTTTTTTTTCTCTTCCTTTGTATCCATGGATTAATGATTATTTAAAACTGTTCACCCTTCTGCCTGGCTAGCAGAAGGTCTAATAAAAAATAATTGTGGGGATATTATTAGACATAAATCTTATGAAAAACATATTGTTGTCCCCTCTTCCAAAGTATAAAGCTGTGTGCATATGCAAAGGCTTAGCTGTGATGATCAGCTATTTTAATGATATACTACCTATATGTCAGCTTGTCATTCTATGGTGGCTTGCATGTTCTCATGACTAGCTGGAAGCTAATCCACTAGTATTTAAAATATTAGCAAGAAGGCCTATCATGGACAAATTTCAACAGAGTTTCCAGACTAAGACAGACTAGCAAGAAAGCTTGGAAATTTATTTAAGTAAATTAGTCAATGAAAACATTATGGAGCACAACAGAACTTTGTCTGACTCACTTGCTTTGGACATGGCATTAGGAGGGTCAATAGCTGAAGGAAGACATCATATTTGGTGAAGGAGGAGGCGAGCAAGTGTGAAGAAGACACTTGATGGATGGACTGGCACAATGGCCATAACAATAGATTCAAACATTCCAATGTTCATGAGGTTGATGTAGGATTAGGCAACATTTTAGTCTGTTGTTCAGAAGATAACCACAAGTTGGAGTTGATAGGCAGCTATTAACTTTTCCATCTATATCTATCTTTCTTTCTTTCCTTCCTTCCTACCTACCAACCTACCTAGATTCTGGGGCACACAGGATGAAATGTAAATTTGATGGGTGAAGTCACCAAAATTCTTACAATTTATATGACATTAAGTGTCAATTTCAAATGTGGAAACTGAAATAATCACTGTGTATTTGGGTTTTCATAAAGTAAATACCTTTATTGAATGTATATGGGAACCACTCCTCGGAAGGAAGGTTGGGCAATCCTACTTCTGTAGTGATACTGCCTCGGAAACCCAAAGAGGGGTTGCTATGAGTCAGGGCTGACTCGACGGCACATAACAACAACAACAACAATGGGAACCTAATCTCAAACTTATTTTTGGTGAAATAATATAGGACAGAATCTTTTTTTTTTTTTTTTTGCCTCTAAGGTCAGAATCTATCTCCCTGGAAAATGAGGAAAGTAATGGGCATTATATTTCACAATTACTCACAATTTGAAAAGCCCTGTAAATATACAGGACAAGATTAGCTGAGTAGTCAACGGCATGTCAGCATGGTATACAAGCTATGGTGAGGCTAGTGTCCTCCCATAAACCTCAATTGGCTTACCAGGATGTCTGGTACCACTCCTATCTTGTAATTCTTTGGATGAAGGCATTGTATCTGCAACAAATACTCATTAGCATTTGTGATAGTTAAAGTTATGGGCCAACTTTACTGGGCCTGGTTTTGAGTGGCTGGGCACCTGGTGGTAGTTATTACCCATGATGAGACTGGCAATCAACTCCAGGGTGAAATCTACCACAAGCAGGTGAGTACTGCTTTAGGGATGTGGTCTGCTTTCTGTATCTAAGGAGCAGCTTTCAGAATGGTCTGTAGCTTTTGGCACTTTTGAATCCTGCATGTAGCTGAGTCGTTATTCAGGAGCCTGTCATGTTGTGTGCTGATCTAAGGACTCTTAATGGACTTGAATCAATGGCCTGCCATGAGGTTTGGTAATATAAGGACCATATCATTTTTATTTGTCAACGTTGTGCTTGTCAACCTCAGCAGCCAGCCTGAGTGAAGAAAGCCTCCAGCTCCAGTGGCTGGGAGCAAGAGGCAGAGCTGGGCTTTCTCCCAGCACCTAAAGCCTGGCATTTTGAACTCAGACTTCTAGCCTCCAGAACTGTAAGAGAATAAATTCCTGTTTGTGAAAGCAATCCCGTTTTTGATATTTTCTGTTAGAGCAGCATGAAATAAACAAAACAACATTCTACTGAATTAACTAGAAGAAAGACGTTAACCTAATATCAGTAATACCTTTTATGCCTTGGCATAGATTCATATATCTGAAAAGCTATGGTTCTCATATAGAACATGACCTAGAACAAATGTGACAGAGATTAATTTTTTTCTCTTATACTTTTTTTTTTCACTTTTATTTGTCACCTTATCTCTGTTGTATTTTCTTTTTATTTATCTAAACTAAAAAGTAATAAATGCTCATTTATTTAATTAGAAAAGTGTAAAAATTTTAATTAGAAAAGTGTAAAAATTAGAAGTCAAAGTTCTCATCTGCATTTACATTATTCCCTTCTATCCTGCTTTCTGGAAATACACATTTTTATTTATTTATTATTTTTATTTTAAGAGCTTGTTTTACAGAAGTACACATTTTTAGATCCAAATATTTTATGATATAGAAACATACACTGTAATTTGGGATAATAACTATATATATTGCTCCTCCTTATCCTTGCTGTTGTTGCTGTTAGGTGTCAGTGATTGGTTACAACTCATAGTACTCATGTGTCCAACAAAAGGGAATACTCTCAAGTCCTGTGCCATCCCCACAATTGTTACTATATTTAGGCCCATTTAGCTATTGTGTCAATCCATCTCATTGAGCATCCCCCTTTTTTTTTGCTGACCCTCTACTTTACCAACCATAATGTCCTTCTCCAGGGATTAGTTCCTCCTGATAACTTTTCCAATGTATGTGAGGCAAAGTCTCACCATCTTTGCTTGTAAGGCTCATAGTGACTGTACCATTTCCAAGAAATAATTTTTCATACTTCTGGCAGGGCCTAGTATTCTCAGTTCATGGTATATTATTCTTCACCAACACCATAATTCAAATACATCAAATTTTCTTAGGTTTTCCTTATTCATTGTCCAGCTGTCACATATATATGAGGTGATTGAAAATACCATGGCTTGGATCAGGCCCACCTTAGTCTTCAAAGTGACATCGTAGCTTTTTCACACTATCAAGAGGTCTTTTTGTTATTTTTGGTGATGAATGTGATGCCATTTCCCTCCACCTGTCACTCCTAGCATTTTAAAATGGCCAGTATCAGTCTGTTTCACTTCACCAGTGCCTTGGATATTGATCTCCAAGTGTTCCATTTTATTTTTGATGATATTCGATATTCCTGGTTTCATAGTTCATACATTCCATGTTCTGATTATTAATGGATGTTTTTAGCTGTTTCTTCTCATTTTGAGTACTGCCAGTTCAGCAAATAAAGGTCCTAAAAACTTTACTCCATCTACATCATTAAGATCAAGTCTACATTGAGGAAGTAGCTCTTCCTCAGTCATATTTTAAGTACCTTCCAATCTGAGGGGCTCATTTTCTGGCACTATATCACACAATGTTCTGCTGCCATCGTGTATTCATTGGCCAATTTTTTCAGAAGTAGATTATCACATCATCCTTCCTAATCCTGTCTTAGTCTAGAAGCTCCACTGAACCCTTTCCACTACAGGAGACTCTTTTGAAATACCAGTGTCATAACTTCTAGCTTCACAGTAGCAAGCAAGCCATGAAACTGGTAGACAAGTGATGGGCCTTATCCTTAGTTCACTTAATATATCATAGAGAGACTGACCTCATTTTGCCTAAAAGCTACATAAATATACCAGTGTATTACTAGAGCATAGCTTATTTAATCAGTACCTTAATTGACAGATGTTTAATTTTTTTTTCAAAATTACAAATGATATTGCAACAAATTTCTCTCTTTTCAATTAGATCTCATTATATGGGGCAGTTATATTTTATAAAGTCACCATTAACACTGAATTAGTGAATACGGAACAAATACACTAGGAAATACAGTGTTAGGTTCCTGCAAGACTCTGGTCACAACACTTTCATCAACTGATCAGCAAGTCACCTTGTTTTATGTGTTTTCTGTCTAAAGACACCTTATTTAATACATATTGTCAATGTATTAACATTGATCTCGGGGCCAAGAACACTACAACTCATGCCTGAATAAAAGTTATCTAATACATGTATTTTCACTGTGGGGCATATCACAGCCTTCTCGAGCTTAAGGACACCAGACAGCACTTCAGTACTATGCTTAGGGAACATTTTAAATAATGAAATCACCAACAGAAAGGAAAACAATGTGGAGAACTTGTCACTAAATAGATTGCAAAAGTATACTTGTTTAAGAGATGAAACAAAAAGGCAGAAATTGCATCTTAGCTAGCAATGTGTATATTCATGACTCAAATTATTTCCACTGTGTGTAAGTCCACAAATCACTATGAAAAACAAACAAACAAACAAAAACACTGTTTAGTTATTTGGGATTACAGGTAAATTATAGCAGAAGCCCTGGTGGTGCAATGGTTAAACACTCAGCTGATAATTGAAATGTTGGCATTTCAAAATCACCAAGCAGTCTTCAGGAGAAAGACTTGGGAAACTGCTCCCATAATAGTTACAGTTAAGGAAACATTATGGGGCAGTTCTATTGTTTCACAAGAGGTTTTTATGAATATTAGTATCAACTTCATGGCAACTAACAACTATGGCAACATGTGAATTAGCAAATACAAAATTCACAAATAATGAGAATTAACTGTATACACACATACACACACATACCTGCACGCAGATGCACACATGTATACGTGGGTATGTTATTTGTTACACACTACAGAAGCATATATCTAGATAATTTTCTAAAAGTAGAATTGCTTACTGAAGGGTATTTTCATTTTGAATTTTGTAAATATTAGAATGATCCAAGAATGTTGTACCCATTAACCCTCTCATCAACATCTTAAGAAAGTCTTTTCTTCTGCATATCATTCTGAACTTTGAACAGGATGAGGCTGGAGCCAGGAATACTGGCCAGGGAAGACAGGCCAAAAGGAAGCCACAGGTTGATTCTTGGGAAATTAGAGAACTTTGTTAGCATCACTCATTATTTAAGAATAATAATTCATATTTTCAATATTCATATTCTCTTGGTGATCAAAATTCAAGAGATCTTTAGTAATCTTGTCATCTGTCTCTATCCTGTGTGATGCTAGTAAATGTTTAAGAACTAACTTTTCAGGGAGAAAATGGTCTTAATTTATAGTGCTTGCCTATTTCCATGGTATAAATATTCCCACAATGGCTGGTCTCTTGCTACCAGTGATTTAACAACTGGCTCTCCAAATATCTGAAAATTTAATGATTGTATCTTATGAGGTAGCAAAAGCCAGCTTACACACATCACTGTCCCTATCATTTTATAGATGCTCAAAGGTTTAGGAAGGCCACTGACGCCTCTGCAGATTCAAGAGGTGACAGAGATGAGTGTGAATATGCAGGCTTTCTCATCTCATGTCTAGTACTCCCAAACTAGCTTTTTTCTTTCAGAGCCTTACTTCATGCAAACTTTTGTTTCTGTCAAGTTTTCCTCTTATGCAGAATCTATGAGGAGGTTTCAGCCATGATTTCTATTGCCAAAACACTGGGATCTTATGGAACATATGCATTAGCTCTTCATGAAGGAAGTACAGGTAGTCCCCAACTTACGATGGGGTACTGTTCAGACAACTCCTTTTTAAGTCAGTTGTTATATAAACCAAATGCCCACACCACCCACTTTTTTTTTTCATTTTTCATTATTATTGCCTTTTATTATTGGTATCTTTATAAATCTAGTTTTTGAACATCTGCAAGTTAATATATGAGAATGATAATATCAGTAAATGATGCACTGCAAAATTGTAGGTAGTAAATATTAGAAAAGATAAGATGTAAAAATTAAACCAGATGTCATAAGTGCAGCTCATCTTAACTTGAATATCTTGTAAATCAGGGAGTACCTGTATAGCAGGTGGTTAAAAATACTAGATTTGGGATCAAACAAACCTGGTTCAAATTTTCATTCTTACATTTGCAGGCTATATGACTTTATTTAAATCATATAAAACTCAATAAACAATGCCTATTATCTTTACACCCATAATCATAACAATACTAAGTCATATTAACTTTTTTCCATTATAATATGTTACAAGTAATAATAATTACTGCTATCAGGAAGATAGGATACTAATATGAAAAGTACCTGCATCTATGGTTTTTAATACCTTATGGAAACTTGAATGTTATTTTCCAAACAGGAAAAGTGGGGTGATAACACTGTAATATAAAATAATCTTGTTGCATCTTCATAGTATTGGGATGAAGAAAACTGTAAGTGAAAAAAAAGAATTTAAGTAAATGTAAAGTATAGAATGATCTCCAAAATTAGTTACTATTATCATATTATTAATGATCTCCAAATGTAGGTTATTATTATATTATTATCATAGTGTTATTGGTTAAGTATAGGGCTCCTTAACAATAATAACAGTTAAGCACTTGGCTGCTGAACAAAAGATTGGCAGTTTCAACCCACCTGGTACCTCTGCGGGAGAAAGACCTGGAGAACTTCTCTGTAAAGATTATAGCCTAGAAAGCTTATGGGGCTGTTATACTCTGTAACTGGGGCCATCAAGACTTAAAATTGACTCGTTGATACCTAACAAAAACAATATTTTTATTATTATTTGTCTTCATCATTAATATATAATGATATGTAAGATAAAGTGGATTCATGTTGATTCATGTTGGATATCACCAGATAAATTCTCAAATTGTGTGTGTGTGTGTGCACGTTCACATATATACAGAGTGAGAAAAGAGAGAGAAAACTCAAAGACCCTCACAAATTGATACAAGATTATCTTATGGTAATGGTCCCCCAAACAATGGTATAATAAAAGTTCAGTGTGAACACTTCTGTACTTGTCCAGAAAAATTACTCTTTTATGCTGACTGGATAAGTTTAAAGAATGTCACATACATGAACATATACCACAGGTACCATCTTTAACAGACAAATAAAAAGTTTTGGGGTAGAGGAGGTTGGTTCTTTTTCGTGTAGTTATCAAGTCTCCTGTATTCCAGAGGCTCAATGACTTCAGGCTCTACTTCCTGCCAGCTGATGCTCCAAAGCAAACAATTTTAGCTTTTAAGCCTTAGTTCTTTCATGTGAGGTAGTGGCAGTGGTGAAAGTTGCATTTGATGATCTTTTTCCTAATATCTCTTGCAGATCTTAAACTGAATCATTTAGTGAATACTAGTGTACCTGTGCATGTGTGAGTGTATGTTTATATATTTACTCATCTATTTGCTCAGTAATTAGAAGGAAGCCTCATTTTAAAAAAGAAATTTAAAAAAAAGTCTGTGTGATACATTTGAAAAATTAAAATTGGGGTTAGATTATGCCAATTTTCTAGGAAGAAATAACCCTTTGGCTAACACTAACCATATTCCAATCCACTTCTTAAAATGCAAAGGCTCCGCTTTAAATCTTAGTTCTCTTAATTAGGGTTATTGCTACAAATGAAAGTCGATTTGGGTGCTCATCTAATAAGAAAATGCCGGTTACGGTATATTATCCACCTTGACTTGCCAGGCATTGAATTTCCTGATCTGGTCTGCTGGGAACCTTAAATGAACAAGAGCAATTATAAGCTTAAAGTCTGCAGCCATTTGTTGGCATTATCTCAGGATAATTTCCCTGAAACATTCATGATGAAATGCAAAGGTAGATAATTTAAAAATCCATTTAAAATAGCTGTGGTATAATTTAAGCTAAGGTCTCTTCTATAGTGGACATTATAGCAAGACTGAGCATTTCGAAATGGATCCCTGAGAAATGATTTTTTTTTTAAGATATTATTACACTAGCAAGTGCTTTAAACAAGCTCAAATAATTTTCATAAACATATTATGAGTAAAACAAAACATTTGTACTATTTGGTTTTCATTTAAATGAGGGAAGCATGAAAGTTTGTCTCAACAGAAGTCTGCCCTGAGAAAAGGAAAGAAAAAAAAAAGTGCAAGAATCAACACTAAGAAGATCACCACCTTTTTTTTCTCTTGGCTTTTGCACAGTGTTAAGTCTCATGCTCTTATGTGATCTGAGTAGTAAATTAAAAGGCAAAAACCAAACCACACCCACTGCCATGGAGTCAATTCCAACTCACAGCTACCTTCATTGGGTTTCCAAGGTGGTAAATCTTTACAGAAATAGATTGCCTCATCTTCTTCCTGCAGAGCAGCTGGTGGGTTTGAACCGTCAACCTCTGGTTAGCAGTCAAATGCTTTAGGCACTTTTCCATGGGAACACTTTAAAACACAAAGACATGGTTATTTTGTGGCCATATAGGTATGCTAACTGGGTAGAGGAAAAACTAATTTGACTTTATTTTTAACTTCTCTTAGATGAAATAGATCCCACTTGATAAAAGGAAGCATATTGGAACAAATGAGTTTCACAATAGAAAACCTGCTAAAATAGGAAATAAATATATGCCTACATATCAGAATTATGGTGCTACCTCCATGAGTTTTTCTTTCCATTTTCATGTATCTATACATCTCTTTTTAATTTCTCTTCTAAAGTTCTTGAGCAGAGATTGAAAATCAAGACTAAGGCTCAATAGTAAACCCATTTCTTTGTTGATCTCTCCACTTAGAAAATATGGGTTTATAGTGAAAGTCCTGACACAGACTTTGCTCTAATAAACTACAAGATGGACCAATAAGCCACTACAGGAACTTATTGCACAGTGCCATTACTGCTCAGAGAACAGAGCAAAATTTACTTTTGCTTGAATGTTGCTTGAAATCTCTCACATCACACAGAGGATGTTGGACTTTGCATCGGTTGAAGGGAAGCTACTCCATGCTTTTCCCAGAGGGAAGCTCTGAGCTTTGGAAGAAGGAGGACTCTGCCTATAACATCCCATGTGCATCCCATCAAAGTGGAATTTGTCTTACTTGCAAAGGATACTTGCATTGAAATAATACTGATAAGGCCTATGAACCGCACTTATGAATGACTTTACAAAGAACCAGTGGAACATGGTTAACATATTTCTTTGCATATTCCATGGTGCCTTGGTCTTTTATGAATTTAATTTTTTTCCCACCCCAGCTGCCGGTTCCATAGGTTATTTTTGTTGTTGTTAGATGCCATCAATTTAGTTCAGACCCATGGCAACCTTATGCATAGCAGAACAAAATGTTGCCTCGTCCTGCACCATCTTTGATCATTGATATGCTTGAGTTCATTTTGTGCCCATGGTGTATTTTGAGTGCCTTCTAACCCAGGGTCTTTATCTTGCAACACTATATAAGGCAAAATAGTTTTGTGATCCATAGGGTTTTCATAAACTAATATTCAGAAGTAGATCACAAGGTCTTTCTTCCTCATCTGTCTTAGTCTGGAAGCTCCACTGAAACCTGTACATCAAAGTATTTGAAATACCAGTAGTATAGCTTCTAGCATCATAGCAACACACAAGCTACCATAGTATAAGAAACTGACAGATGGGTGATGGATATATTACTTTAAACAACGTGAAATGGCCACTCATCAGATGTTTATTTTCAGTACCTTCTCCAAGTTCTATATTACCATTGTCACAACGCTTTTCCACTCAGTAATGACAACCTGTTGTATCTGATCACTTAATGTTACACACAGGAGTTCTGGTAGCATAGTGCCCTAGGCACTTGACTGCTAACCAGAAGGCTGGTGGTTCAAACCCACTAGCCACTTCTCGAAAGGAAGGTTGGACAATCTACTTTGGTAGTGATACTGCCTCAGAAACCCCAGGAGGGGTCACTATGAGTCAGGTTGGACTCGATGGCATATAACAACAACATTATCCACAGTACAATGATGAGTAGTGGCTGAAACTTCTGCCTTCTAGACCCACATCCTAACTGTTAAACTCTTTCTTTTTCCACAGTCAGTTATTAGTTGATATGGAGCCATTGTTTTTTATGGTACAAGGTTCAAAGTTTCTGAAGCTAAACTCAGAGTCCCTTATTTTTAAGATGGGCTTTCAGAACGATGGATGCAAATAGTTAAAGTTCTGGGGAAATGACTCCTGAGTGAGTACTTCAGACACTATGAATTTCCTGATTTCATTGGATTGTAAGGGCTCAGCCTAGGAATTTTGCCTCTTGCTTTTGCACCACTGAGGATTTAATTTCTTATTACTTTCTCAAAATTTGAAGTTGATAGTTTTCCTCAAATTATCTTCTGATTTTCAGTCTTGGCCTCTAAGATCCTACCATCTCCTGGTTGTATTTCTGACAGGGTCCACCCCCTCACACCTCAACTCTCTTCACATGAGTTAACTCCATCTTGGCAAATGGTGATTTTGAGGCCAGAATAGATTTGCTTTTATCAAGGGCTGACAAAGATATGTATCAATTTTAAAAGCAAACTCATTGACCAAAAGTGTAGCATCATCATAAAATAAAACTCAGGAAAGCTTTTTATGCACATTTACCAACTATGCTAGAAAAGAAGAAAAAAAAATATATCAAGGAATAAGGAGGAAACAGTGGTGAGTCGATATATCCTGTACAAAGATCTTTCTTGACTACTTTGTCATCTTTCTCTCAGCTTGTTGGTTGTTACAGTAAATAATTAGAGGCAGAGCAATTCTGAGCCATTTTATGTAAACATTGTTAAAGGAAATAAAGGTGAAGGCAGACAAACAAAAAATACTAAGAACCCATGAACAGGAATGGCTAATTATAGAGGTGATATTAAAATGCATTTTTTCTCTTCTTGAAACAGCATTTTTGTTTGATAATTAACAGACCTTCAGGGCCCATTACAGTCTCAGACTCTGAAGGTATTGATCCCTTTGTCTCTTGCTGCCACATTTGCTCTTTCTGGTTCTTCTTCCCCTGAGAATTTTGTTGATTTCATAATTGAGAGGTTGAGTGGAGACTGAGGAAGTTACTAAAGATGACCTGCTGTGTGAGGGATAGCTGTACTATCTTCTGAAGCGAGAGGTTGGGGGTTACACTCTGTTATTTATGTATGTATGTATGTATATATGTATTATGTGATTTTGACAACAGTAAAATTACACATCAGTGTATGTGCTAAAAAGCCAAAAGCATTCAGACACACAAAATATGCATTGTTGTTGTTGTTGTCATGTGCTGTCAAGTCGGACCTGACTCATACTTCATTCAAACAGTATCGCTGTGGATGTATTTATCGTTTTGTTGTTGCTATTTGTTTATTTATTTATTTATTTATTTTTATTAGGATTTGCGTGAAGATTTACAGAGTAAATTCACTTTTCATACAGCAGTTCACATATAGTTTGTCTCATGTCATTGACCAAAATTTACAATGCAGCAGCTCCCCTCCCACTTCCTCCCCATAGTTACCTCCTCCCAGTGTCCATCCCTTCATACT
>NW_006921606.1:9572174-9572701 GCF_000298275.1 Orycteropus afer afer
TGTATTTATTGGTTTCCCTTTTCTTTGTTGAAGAGGGTCTGTGCAATCCTTCTGCCTAGTCCGCCATCTTGCCCCGCCTCTCTGTTTATTTTTTTAAATGGCTCCATTTCATTCAGATCCATTTATACTTTGTCCATTTAAAACAATAGGCAACAAATTATTTTTATTACCATGAACTTAGTTCATAGATAGCTGGAAGCTCTCAGGCTGTGGTAAATTTGATAATGAGACACTTTCATTCTGTAAGAAGGCTTTGCTTAGAGTTGAGGCTTTCCTACAAAGACTATCTTCTTGCCTATCCTCAGGGGCCTAGGGCAGAATCAAGTGAACCAAGGATGTTTCCTAAGCTGAGAATGGTGGGGTAAGGGAGATGCAAGCTTGGCTTTGAAGGCATTTTAGATGCAAGCAATGTGTTAATCCATCTTAGGGAACCCTTCTCAGTAGAGACAAGAGTCTTGTTTGAATGACATTTAGATTGGCAGTGGGCACTTTATTTGGCTGCAAACTCCATCCTTAACTGTAATCTT
>NW_006921606.1:9573121-9575762 GCF_000298275.1 Orycteropus afer afer
GGTTCAAACCCACCAGCCACTCCTCAGAAGGTAGATGGGGCAAACTACTTCCGTAGTGATACTGCCTTGGAAACCCAAGGAGGTGTCATTATGAGTCAGGTATGACTCAATGATACATAACAACAGCAAATACATATATATATATATATAAATATATATATTAGTTGGTATACTCTGGAGTAAATAAAATTAAAAAAGGAGAGAAAGGATTTAGTGTTTACTTTCTCTGTCTCAGGTCAGTGTTCCAAATCTGTTGGATGGTATTGACACTCATTGTGTTGAGAAATCAGGGATGTGGGTCAGGCTCTCATTCCTTTCTATGGTGGGATTAACAAACAGTTGGTTGAGGGAGGAGGAAACAAGTGTCAGTTATAGGAGAACAAGGTCAGATCTGTTCTGACAACCTGGCAGTGAAAAACCTTTTAATCCATATGGAGCCACAGAAGGCAGCCCTTGAATGCCAAGAACTCAAACAGGGCACATGCTCTCTTCTTCGCTCTCATGTTGTGGATGTCCTTCCCATGCTAGTCTATGGGAGATCAAGTAAACTGCTAATCTGATGTTCTCGTGTATTGCTTGCCTGTGTCACAACAGTAACTTGACCACTAGGGCCTGAGATTTATGCCTGACATCTGGCACAAGTCATCCGAACAATACAGCCCCAAGCAGAAAAGCAGCAAGCGTGCCTCAGGCTGTCACTCAGACCCTGTCCATGATCTGAGTTCCCCGCACCCTTGAAGAGCCCACCTCGTTAGAATGTCATCTGAATGTCCTTATCTATTTGGCCCTGTCTATTGCTTGTTCCTTTTTATTTTGTTTTATTTTTAAGGCTGAAAGCCTGAACAATGATTTGATTCTTTATGCTAGGCAAGACACTTTAATGGTCATTTCTAAAGTTTCGCTGGTTTATAACCTCTGTAAGCACAAGGCTCGGCATTTTTCTTTCTCAAGAATCTCAGTGAACAGGCAGGAATCTGTCCATAGTATCAGCCCAGTCGCCCTCCTTTCATCCTTCTCTCTCCCACACATGCCCTCATTGCTCCTCTACTCACCCACCAAGACAGGTCTGTCAGAGGCAGCAAGAGGTCGACATCAAAGCGGCTCCCAGCCTCAGGCCTGCCTCTAATGCTGGCATTCTAGAGAGAAGCTCAGAGTGTGAGGGAGAGGGAGGCCAAGTGAGAGTGAGGAAGAAGTGGCAGATCCCTTGAATGGCCTCTCACACAGAAGGAGGCTGAAGAATAGAACAAAACCTTTCATTGTAACACTCTTTGTGATCTGCCTGGGCAGAGTGGGCATGTATGGTTGCACAGCCGAGTGTGAACAGCATTAGCACTCTTTCAGTTTACAAACAAGAGGCCTAATTTAGAAGAAAAATCTCCTATCTGATTATTTCTTTGTGTTCATCCATGTAGAAAAAAATGTCTGTTCAGAGAAGGGAGGTACTCAGGTGGTTTGTTAACTCTTCAGGCTGAATCATGATTGTGAAGAGCAGTAGGGAGATCATTATTCTTTCTTGATTTCCAGAATGAAAAACAAATATACTAAGGATGGTGAATTTTCAGCACTATAGAAAAATATTAAGCAGATCTTACTGTCACTATTTCTAACCTGCTTCTTCACTAAAAGCTTGTAGTAACTGTTCAAATGTCTCCTTTCTCTTAATTATGTTTTATGACACTATCAGAGGATGCCATTAATGCCACTGATAGAGAAAAAAACACCTGAGTTTCTTCACAGGTACAGATTCCTTGTGTCCAGACTGGCTGCAGTGCAGACCAGGGGTGCTGCCATGCAGGTTTCCAAAAGTGGTCAGTTCAAATGGGTAGAGGCTTCATGAAAAAAATATATGATGGTCGGGTTTCATTCCACAAAGTTCTGCTGGGAAGTTTTATTGGTTCCTCAGTATTGAAGGAGGGGAAGAAAAAAAGCCAAATCCACTGCCACTGAGTCAATTCTGACCTATTGTGAACCTACAGAACAGAATAGAACCGCCCCATAACGTTTCCAAGGCTGTAACTCTTTATGGAAGTAGACATTCTCATCTTTCTTCCATAGAGCAGCTGATGGGTTTGAATTGCCAACCTTTTGGTTAGCAGCTGAATGTTTTAATGACCTTCTACTAGAGCTCCTTGTTGTTTGTTGTTAGGTGCCGTTGCATAGCAGGCCTATGCACAGCAGAATGAAACACCACCGGGTCCACACCAGCTCCATGATCCCTGCTATACCTGAGCCCATCGCCACAGCCACTGCATCAGTCCATCTCGTTGAGGGCCTTCCCCTCTTTTGTCCACCCTCCACCAAAGCATGACATCCTTCTCCGGGAAATGGTCTTTTCTGACAACATGATCAAAGTATATAAAACAAAGTCTGGCCATTCTCACCCCCAAGCAGCTTTCTGGCTGCACTTCCTCCAGGACAGACCTGTTAGTTCTTTTAGCAGTCCATGGTACTTTCAGCATTCTTCACCAACATCACAGCTCAAAAACATCAATTCTTCTTCCATCTTCCTTATTCATTGTCCAGCCCTCACATGCGTATGTTATTGTTGTTAAGTGCCGTCGAGTCGTTTCCGACTCATAGCGACCCCATGCACAGCAGAACGAAACACTGCCTGATCCCGCGCCAGCCCCACAATCCCTGC
>NW_006921606.1:9577652-9616939 GCF_000298275.1 Orycteropus afer afer
TTAGATTGGCAGTGGGCACTTTATTTGGCTGCAAACTCCATCCTTAACTGTAATCTTGCAAATAGTTTCTGTGGATACCTGACCAGTGCACACACGCATCTGATATCCTCAATGATATCCCTTGTTCCATGTCCACTTCTGAATCTGGCTTGCACCACTGGAAGTTCTCTGTCAATATACTGCTGTAACCATTTTTGAGTTATCTTCAATAAGATTTTACTTGCATGCAATATTAATGATATTGTTCAATAATTTCCACATTCTGTGGGACCATATTTCTTTGGAATGGGTACAAATATGGATCTCTTCCAGTCAGTTGGCAAGGTTGCTGTCATCCAAATCTGTTGGCATAACTGAGTGAGTGCCTCATTGGGGCATCTATTTGTTGAAATGTCCCAATGGGTATTCTGTCAATTCCTGGAGCCTTGTTCTTCACCAATGCCTTCAAAGCAGCTTCAACTTCTTCCTTCAGTACCATTGGTTCTTGATCATATGCCACCTCCTGAAATGGATGAAGATCTACCACTTCTTTTTGTTACAGTGACTTTTTGTATTCCTTCCATCTTCTCATGCTTTTGGCATCATTCAATATTTTGTCCATAGAATCTTCAATATTGCAATCGAGGCTTAATATTTTTTCTTCAGTTATTTCAGCTTGAGAAATGCCAAGCATGTTCTTCCCTTTTGGTTTTCTAACTCCAAATCTATGCACATTTCATTATAGTAATTGGCTTTGTCTGCTCGAACTGCTCTTTGAAATCTTCTGTTCAGTTCTTTTATCTTGTCATTTCTTCCATTTGCTTTGGCTACTCTCTGATCAATGGCAAGCTTCAGAGTCTTTTCTGACATCCATTTTGGTCTTTTCTTTTTTTCTCATCATTTTAATGACCTCTTGCTTTCTTCGTGAATGATGTTCTTGATGTCATCCCAAATTCTTCTGGTTTTTGGTCATTGGAGTTCAATACATCAAAACTATTCTTTAGATGGTCTCTAAATTCAGAAGGGATTTATTCAAGATCATATTTTGGCTCTCATGGACTTGCTTTAATTGACTTCAACTTCAAGTTGAACTTGCATATGAGCAATTGATGGTCTGTTCCACAATCAGTTCCTGGTTTTGTTTTGGCTGAAGATATTGAGCTTTTCCATTGCATCTTCCCACAGATGTAGTCAATCTGATTCCTGTGTATTCCATCTGGCAAAGTCCACATGTATAGCTCTCATTTGTGTTGTTGAAAAACTGTATTTGCAGTGAATAAGTCATTGGTCTTGCAAAATTCTACCATGCAATCTCCAGCATTATTTCTGTCACCAAGGCCAAATTTTCCAACTACCTGTGATTCGTCTTCATTTCCAACTTTTGCATTTCAATCACCAGTGATAATTAGCACATCTTGATTGCATGATTGTCAATTTCAGATTGCAGAGGAATTAAAAATCTTTAATTTCCTCATCTTTGGCTTTGGTGGTAGGTGCATAAATTTGAATAATAGTCATATCAACTTGTCCTCCTTGTAGACGTATGGGTATTATCCTATCACTGACAGCATTATTCTTCAGTACAGATCTTGAAATATCCTTTGTGATAATGAATGCCATTTCATTCCTCTTCAAATTTTCATTCCCAGCATAGTAGATCATATGATTCTCTGATTCAAAATGTCTACAGTCTACTTCAACTCATTGTTGTTGTTATTGTTATATGCTAGGATATCAATCTTTATGTGTTCTATTTCATTTTTGACAACTTCCAATTTCCTAGATTCGTACTTTGTACATTCCATGTTCTGATTATTAATGGATGTTTGCAGCTGTTTCTCCTCAATTTGAATCATATCACGTCAGCAAATGAAGGTCTCAAAAACTTTACTTTATCCATATCAGTAAGGTTGGCTCTACTCTGATGGCTCCATCCCAGTCATATTTTGAGGACCTTACAACCTAAGTGGCTCATCCTCCTACACTATATCAGTCTTTCTGGGCTATTCATATAGTTGTCTAGTATTGTAACAGACAATATTTCTCTGCTATTCATAAGGTTTTCCCTGGCCAATTCTTTGAGAAGTGGATGGCTTCTACCTTCTTCCTAGTCTGTCTCAGTCTGCAAGCTGCTCCAAAACCTTTGCACCATATGCAACCCAGCTGGTGTTTGAAAAAATGGTAGCACAGCCTCAAGCCTCACAGCAACATGCCAGCACAGTATGACAAACCAACAGATAAGTTTGTCTCCCTTAGATTTTCAAAAACTCTCCACCCTCCCCTTACCTGGTTCTCTCTGGTCACTCTCTCCTGGACACCCTGGCTTTCCTTTCCTTTCCCCTTTGCTTTTCCTGCCTCTTGGAGGTTGGAGCTTGGTTTCCTCCCCTTAACTCTATCCCTCTGCCACTTGCTCAATCTCTCCTGGATGCCCTGGCTTTCCTTTTTTTTCCTTTCCCCTCTGCTTTTCCTGTCACTTGGGGGTTGGGGGTCTTGTTTTCTCCCTTTGGATACTTGGATTGTTTCAACTCTTCAGCTTCTGTGAATAATCATTCAATGAACATTGGTGTACATTCACCTTTTTAAGTCCCTGCTTTCAAGTATTTTGGATATGCACCTAGACATGGAATTGCTGTGTCATATCATAGTTCTGTTTAATTTTCTGTGGAAATGCCACACTCTTTTCCCAGAGCTCCTTGGGGGAAGAAAAGAAAGATCAAAAAAAGATTGCATGGTAAGGTAACAGTATTTTTTTTTTTTCTTCAAGATAATATCCTTCATTTCTTAATATACTCATCCGGAATATACAAAGGATTCTACAACTGAAAAACCAAAAGATAAACAACCTAATTTAAAAATGGATATTGGACTTGAATACACATTTCTCCAAAGAATGCAGACTAATGGCAAATGAACACATGAAAAGATACTCAACATCATTAATCATTAGCAAAATATATGTGAAAATTATGATTAGATACCACTTCACATCCATTAGAATGGTTACAATAAATAATAATAATAATAAATAATAAAGTGGCAAGGATGTGGAAAAATTAGAACCATTGTACATTTCTGGTGAATGTAAAATGGAGCAGTCTCTGTGGAAAAGAATGTGTCATTTCCTCAGAAAATTAAACAGAACTATGATATGACACAACAATTCCATTTCTAGGTGTACATCCAAAATATTTGAAAGCAGGGACTTAAAGAGGTAATTGTAAGTCAGTGTTCATTGAATGATTATTCACAGTAGCTGAAGAGTTGAAACAATCCAAGTATCCATCAACAGGTAACTGGATAAACAAAATATGGTCTATACTTACAAGGGAATGTTATTCAACCATAAAAAGGAATGCCATTCTAAAAGGTAATACAAAATGGGTGGACCTTGAAAACTATTCTAAGTGAGATAAACCAGTCATAAAAACACAAATACTGAGTGCTTGGTTTAGCAGCACATTTACTAAAATTAGAATAATACAGAGATTAGCATGGCCCCTGTACTAAGATGACATGCAAATTTTTGAAGTGCTACATATTTTTTCTTAAATGAAATATAAGACATGCATATGAAATATTTAAACTAGGCAAATTCACAGACAGAGAGTGGAATAGAATTTACCAGACTGGAAGGAAGGAAGGAGGAGAAGTTATTTCTTAATGGGTTCAGAGTTTCTATTTTAGGGTGATGGAAATTTTGAAGATAGATGGTTGTGCAACATTTTTAATTAATGCCATCCAGTGGTAAACTTACAGTGGTTAATATGACACCTTTTACTACACACACACATATTCACAATAATGTAACATAAAAAAAAAAGATGATAAAACCCTAGTCTTTCATAAGTTAAGTGAGGTAGAAGAAAATCTGTTCTGTGGAGATAAAATATGTTCTATGGAGAAATAAGATAAGCTTACAAGTTGGTTTTAGAATATATCTGGTGTCCCCTCATTTTAGACAGTTCTTTTGGTCACTTCAGCATGGGCATATTTTCCTAAATTCTAAGAAGCATTTCTTAAGTTGGGTTCTTGGAAGTCTTTTAACTGTGGGTGAAACAGGGCACAAAGTTGAAGCTTTGGTAAGACAATGGTAGGACACCATCATTTATGGCTGTGGGCAAAATATCTATAAGAGTGAGAACTGAGCATGAATAATGACTTTGAAAAATTTCATTGTTATTTAAAATTAGTCTCTCAACAGTTCAGAAACATTTTTTCTTGAAAGCAAGAGGAATGCAAAAATATTTTATCTCACATTTGACCACTGATTGGCAGTAATTGCTTAAAATGAAGGATTGAATGGAATTCTGAGAACATGTCTAGGTTCACTGACAAAGATACTGTGATAGTTATTGATGCCTGCTCTGTGTGCATGTGTGTGTGTATGTGTCTGTATGTGTCTATTTGGGTGGCAGCACTGTTAATTTTCATAAATACCAGGTTTCACTATTCCTGGATTGGACCATCTAAAGAATGCCTTCATTTCTTCAGATTCTGGACTCTAGAGGGCTGTTATTAATCTTTATTTTGTGTTTTAATTGACAATAAAAGGAAACCTGATGGCACAATGCTTAAGTGCTTGGTTGTTAACTGAAAGAATGATGGTTGGAATCCATCCAGTGGCTCTGTGGGACAGAGACCTAGTGATTTGCTCCTGTAAAGATTGCAGTCTAAAATGCTATGGAGCAGTTCTGCTCTGTCACACGGAGTCACTGTGAGTCAGAATTGAATCAATGGCACTCAAGAACAACAACAATTAATAATAAATTGGCTTTCTTTTGTCTAGCATTGGTATGTTGTTGTTGTCATGTGCTGTCGTCGAGTTCGACCTGACTCATAGTGACCCCTCCTTTGGTTTCCAAGACAGTGTTACTATGGAAGTAGATTGCCTTATCTTCCTTCCGAGGAGTGGCTGGTGGGTTTGAAATGCCAGCCTTCCGGTTAGCAGTCAAGTGCCTTAGGCACTATGCTACCAGAGCTCCTAGCATTGGTGTAGTAGACACCATTTTCCTTATTTGCTAATGGGCTTTGGTAGCACAGTAAGTAAGGCACTTGACTGCTAACCAGAAGGCTGGTGGTTCTAAACCCACCAACCACTCCTGAGAAGGAAGGTTGGGCAATCTACTTTTGTAACACCACCACCTTGGAAGCCAAAGGAGGAGTCTCTGTGAATCAGGGCTGACTCCACTGCACATAACGACAACAACAATGAGGAAGTTAGGAGTTGCCTGTCTTTGCATGGAAGGAGACTTGGGATGGTTAATTTCATGTGTTAACTTGGTTAGATTATAGTATAAAGGTGTTTGATTAAACACTAATCTGGCCACTCTTATAAAGTAGTTACATGTGATTAAATCAGCTGACCTTGAGTAGGTTGATTACCTTTCATAATATGAGTGGGCCTCACTCAATCATTGGAAAGCCTTGAGAGCAAAAAAGTGGGATTTCCAAGGCTGTATTTTGCCTCTGAATGGAACACTGGTGGTGCAATAGTTAAATCATATACCTGCTAACCTCAGGGTCTGTGGGTCAAACCTCCTAGACACTCTATGGGAGAAATATATGGCAGTCTGTTTCCATAAAGATTTACAGCTTTGGAAACCTTATGGGGCAGTTCTACTCTGTCCTATAGGGTAGTTAAGTATTTGACTCAACTTGATGGTAGTGGATAGTTTTCTTTTCTTTTTTTGGTTATTCTGCCTCTAGACCATACATGAACATTTTATTAACACTCACTCACTTTTCACTTTTCCTGTCACCTGACTTAGGTATTTAGGGACATAAGTATGCAGGAATTTTCAGCCTGTCATCTGACATACCAATTCACTGATCTTACTGTGGTCCCCATTATCCTGAAGCAGCTTGTTTGATAGAAAAAATGAATTGTCTTTCCAACACACAATTATGGCATTTTGCAGGGCTGTGGTAGTTTTCCATGAGGCTGTTTATGCTTTAAATCACATAGCCAGGATTCACACCTCCAGGAATCAAGGGATGGAAATGGGAGTGTCATCCCTCACTATTATCCCTCATCAAGGAATACTCCATTGGGAAATTTTTCACTTTCTGTCCCCATGACACTAAGCTTTGCTGGTATAAAGGTCTTAGTTCCAAAGAGTTCCAAAGAGAAACCTGCTTCTACCAAGAGACACAACAATGATTTCATTGAACAAACAATATCACCCAACCACTTTGGCTTCTCATACCTCAGAAGCAACAGACAAAGAAGAGAGTTACTATACTGGCTGGTGTCATCGATGTTGATTATAAGAGGAAATTGGGTTGTTATTACACAGTGGAGGCAAAGAAGAGTATGTCTGAATTTGGAGATACCTTGTTGTGTTGTTATTAGGTGTCATCAAGTCAGCTCTGAATGATTTTGTCCCTATGTACAACAGAATGAAACACTGCCTGGTCCTGTGCCAGCCTCACAATCCTTGCTATACCTGAGTCCATCATTGCAGCCACTGTGTCAATCCATTTAATTGAGGGTATTCCCCTTTTTCACTGACCCTCCATTTTACCAAGCACAATTCCCTTTCCAGGGATATTGACAACGTGACTAAAGCAGGTGAGATGAATTCTGGGCATTCTAACCTCCAAGGAGGATTCTGGTGGCACTTCTTCTAGGACAGATTTGTTAGTTCTTCTGGTAGTCCATGGCACTTTCAGTATTCTTCACCAACACCACAACTGAAAAGCATCAACTCTTCTTCGGTCTTCTTTATCCATTGTCCAGCTTTCACATGCATATGAGGTGATTGAAAACATCATGGCTTGGTTTAGGCACACCTCAGTCTTCAAAGAAACATCTTTGCTGTTCAGCACTTAGTTGAAAGAGATCTTTTGCAGTAGATTTGCCTGGTGAAATATGATGCCTGATTTCTTGACTGCTGCTTCAATTGGTATTGACTGTGGAACCAAGTAATATGAAATCTTTGACAACTTCAATCTTCTCTCCATTTATCATGGAGCTGCTTATCAGTCCAGTTGTGAGGATTTTAATATTCTTTACATTGAGGTGTAATCCATACTGAAGACTGTAGTCTTTAATCTTCATCAGTAAGTGGTTCACTTTCAGCAAGCAAGGCTATGTCGTCTGCATATTGCAGATTGTTAATGAGTCTTCTTCCATTTCTGATGCCAGATTCTTCATATAGTCCAGATTCTCAGATTATTTTCTCATTATATAGAGTGAACAAGTATGGTGAAAGAACACAGCCCTGACCCACTCCCTTCCTGATTTTAAACCATGCAGTTTCTTCTTATTCTTATTGAATGACATCCTCCTGGTCTATGTACAGGTTCCTTGTGGGTATAATTACGTGTTCTAGAATTATTTGTCTCAATGTTATCCATAATGTGTTATGATCCACACAGCTGAACATTTTTGCATAGTCAAAAAAAAAGACAAGTAAACATCTTTCTGGTATTCTTTGCTTTCAGCCAAGATCCTTCTGACATCAGCAATGATATTCTTCATTCCACATCCTCTTCTGAATCCAACTTGCATTTCTGAAAGTTCCGTGGCACTATATTGCTACAGCCATTTTTGAATTATCCTCAGCAAAATTTTACTTGCACGTGATGTTAATGATATTGTTGGATAACTTCCACATTCTGTTGGATCACCTTTCTTTGGAATAGGTACAAACATGGATCTCTTCCAGTCAGTTGGCCAGGTAGCTGTCTTCCAAGTTTCTTGGCATAGACAAGCAAGTGCCTCCAGAGCTGCATCCATTTGTCGAAACATCTCAATAAGTATTCTATTAATTCCTGAAGCTTTGTTTTTCACCAATTTCTTCAGTGTAGCTTGGACTTTTTCCTTCAGTACCATTGGTTCTTGATCATATACCACCTCCTAAAATAGTTGACCATCGACCAATTCTTTTTTCTACAGTGATTCTGTTTGTTCCTTCCATGTTCTTTTGATGTTTCCTGCATCATCAAGTATTTTGCCCATACAATCTTTCAATATTACAAGTCAAGGATTGAATATTTTCTTTAGTTCTTGCAGCTTTGGAAATACCAAGTGTGTTATTCCCTTTTATTGTTCTAACTACAAGTCTTTGTACATTTCATCATAATAATTTACTTTGTCTGCTAGAGCTGCTCTTTGAAATCTTCTGTTCAGTTCATTTATCTTGTCATTAGTTCCATTTGCTTTAGCTACTCTACATTCAAAAGCAAGTTTCAGAGTCTCTTCTGACAGCCATTTTGGTCTTCCTTTTCTGTTTTTTCAATGATCTTTTGCTTTCTCCATGTGTGATGTTCTTGATGTCATCCCATAATTGGTCTATTTTCAGTCATTGCTGTTCAATGCATCTAATCTATTCTTCACATACTCTCTAAATTCAGGTGGGATATAATCACAGTCATATTTTGGCTCTTGTGTATTTGTTTTAATTGTCTTCAGCTTCAACATGAACTTGCATATGAGAATTGATGGTCTGTTTCACAGTCAGTTCCTGGCCTTGTTTTGGCTGAAGATATTGAGCTTCTCCATTGACTCTTTCCACAAATGGAGTTGATCTGATTCTTGTGTATTCTGTCTTGTAATGTCCACATGTATAGCTGCCATTCATGTGGTTGAAAAAATGTATTTGCAATGAATAAGTCGTTGGTCTTGCAAAATTCTATCATGCAATCTTTGGGATCATTTCTATCACTAAGTTTCTATCACATTTCTATCACAACTAGCATTGATTCTTCTTTCTTTCCAACTTTCAAATTCCATTTACCAGTGATAATCAATACAACACTATTACTTGTATGGTCAATTTCAAACTTCAGAAGTTGAAAAAAAATCTTCAGTTTCCCTATCTTTGGCTTTAGTGGTTGGTGAATAAATTTTAATAGTAGTATTAACTGGTCTTCCTTGTAGGCATATGGATATTATCCTATCACTGGCAGCATTGTACTTCCAGATAGATCTTGAAACTTTCTTTGTGACTATAAATGCCACACTTTTCCTCTACAATTGGTCATTCCTGCCATAGTATATCATATATTTTTCAGACTGAAAATGGCTAATACCAGTCCTGCTCATACCACTAATGTCTAAGAAATCGATCTTTATATGTTTCATATAATTTTTGACATCTTCCAGTTTCCCATATTCATACTTCATACATTTTAAGTTCTGGTTATTAATAGATGTTTGCAACTGTTTCTTCCCATTTTGAGTCATGCCCCATCAGCAAATGGAGGTCCCTAAAAGTTTACTCCATCTACATCATTAAGGTGGACTCTACTTTGAGGAAGCAGCCCTTCCCCAATCGTATTTTAAGTGCCTTCCGACCTGAGGGCCTCATCTTCAGCACTATGTCAGACAATGTTTCAAAAATATTCATAACATTTTCCAGTAATATATCAAATAATATTTCACTGATATTCATAATATTTTCAGTGGCCAATGCTTTGAGAAGTGGATGGCCCCTTCCTTCTTTCCAATCTATCTTAGTCTGGAAACTCCACTAAAATTGTCCACCATGGGTGACCCTGATGGTGTATCAAACACCGGTGTCATAGCCTCCAGCCTCACAGCAACACTCAAGCCATCACAGTGCAACAAACTGAAAGAAGAGTGGTGGAACAGATCCCTTAGTTGTCTTTTAGTTCTATCATGTCCTGTGATTAATATCAATTATATCTACATCTATATTTCTATAGCTTACTAATTTTGTTCCTCTAACCTGGCTAAGACAAAGTTCAAAGTTTGTTTTGTTTAATTTAAGGCAGTTTATTCCTCTGACAGTGTTTGGAAATGAAATATAAGGCAATTCTAGTCATAGACATGTCCTTGCTAAATATTATTTGTTTTAATGAAGAATTCAGAAGAAGACACTCACTTATGGCCTTTGTTTTGTGAGATGATGGAAATTAGAGCTGCTCTAACCCTGAAAGGCTGAAGAAAAAATATCAGGATGCTGAAGACATAACAGCAGAAAGTCTGTTTCTCTGATGAGGCTGTTAATCCCTAAAATAGCCAACTTGGAAACTCTTCTCTTACAGATTCTTGTGACGTGGAGAAAAAAAAATGTTATAACCCAATCTGACATGGGTAATGAAATATCAGTGGGAATATGGTAGGATGTGTCTGTTCAGCACAAAAGTAGGTTTTTAAAGGGAGTTTCACACTTACAAAAGGCACATTAGGATAGGAGGAGCTCTGGTAGCATAGTGGCTAAAGCACTTGACTGCTAACCAGAAGGCTGGTGGTTCAAACCCACCAGCCACTCCTCGGAAGGAAGGTTGGGCAATCTTACTTCCGTAGTGATACTGCCTCGGAAACCCAAGGAGGGGTCGCTATGAGTCGGGGCCGACTTGACGGCACATAACAACAACCCTTTTTTGCCTCTGGACATAGATTGTTGTGTGAGCTGCTCTCACCATCATGTAACCATGAGGCAAGAAACGAATGCAACACTGAAAAAACAGAAAGTTTACTTTGTTTATTGTTTAACAATAAGATTAAAATTTGTAGAGATAATTTACCCTTATTTTACTTTTTTAAATTGTATACTTTTTTAATTTTCATTCAATAATGTAACAACAGGGAATGACTTAAATATAGAAATAAGTCATATGTTTGTAACATGTGAAGACCAAATGAATTGATGAAATGTTATACAAAAGATGGTTTATCATAACTGTTTTTAATATTTTATTGAGGTCTATATAACATACAAGAGAGATCTGGTGGCATAGTACGTAATTTGACTACAAACCAGAAAGTCAGTGGTTCCAACCCACAGCTTCTCCACTGGAGGTAGAGAAAGTAATTTAATTCCATAAAGATGTATAGCCTTGGAAGCCCATTGAGGGTCATTATGAGTCAGAATCAACCAAATAGCAGTGGATTTTCCATATAACACACAGTAAACTGAACATAGCACATGTGTAAAATTTGAACAATTTGACCTGTAGAGTGAATACTTTTCCAGTGTAAATTCTTTCACATATTTTGTCAAATTTATCCCTAAGTAATTTTAATGGCATTTAGTAAATTTCAGTTTATTATTATTCATTCCTAGTATATTTCTTTACATGAATATTGTATATTGATCATGTATCCTACAGCCTTTCTAAACTTATTTATTTATTGTATCTTTTTTTGTAGATTTCATTAGATTTTCTACATAGATAATTATGTGATTTGTACATAAACCTAGTTTTATTTCTTACTTTTCAAACTGGTTGACTTTTATTTCTTTTTCTTGTCTTACTCAGTTGGCTAGATCTTCCACATAATATTAAATAGAAGTTGTGAGAGCTATAATGTCCTTTTCTTATCCCTGATCTTAGGAGAAAAACATTTAATCTTACTCCATTAGATATGATGCTAGCTGGGTTTTTTTTTTTTTTTTTTTTTTTTTTGTAGATGCCAATTATTATGTTGAGGAAGTTCCTTTATTCCAAGTTTTGTGTTTATTAATTTGGTAGCCTATATCGATTGATTTTCAAATGTAACATCAACCTTATATTCCTATGATAAACTCCACTTGGTCATGATGTATTATCTTTTGTAAATTTGTTGCATTCATTATGCTAAAACATTGTTTAGAATTTTTCTGTTTATGTTTACTTGTAGTTTTCATTTGTTGTAATATCTTAGTCAGGATTTTGTATCCAGGTAATGCTGGATTCATTGAGTAGTTTGGGAAGTAGTTTATCCTTTTCAATTTCTTGGAAGAACTTGTATAAACTTAAGAGTTAATATTCATTAAATGTTTGCTAAAATTTATCAATGAAGCTATCTGGATCTGGAATTTTCTTTGCAGAAACATTTGAAATCACAAATTTATTTCTCTATGACACATACAGAGTCACTCAGGTTATCTATTTCTTCTTGGATGAGTTTGGTGGTTTTTGTCTTTCAGGGTACTAGCTCTTTGTTGAATTTATTGGTGTAGAATTGCTAAGAGTGATTGATTACTTATTACCTTTGATTTAGATTCTGAAATGAGGCAAAATCTCACATCTACGATATCAATATTTTATATATTCTCTCTTTTTCTTCACTTCTCAGGTTAGCTGGAGGTTTATCAATTTTATAGACCTCCTCAAGAGATATCTTTGGGCTCATTAATTTTTTTCTATTGTTTTTATGTTATCTATTTTTATTTATTTGTTTTGTTTTGTCTCTTTATTTCTGTTTTTGTTAATTGTGCTTTATGTGCAAGTTGATAGAGCAGAGTTTGTTTTACATTCAGCTTACATGTACATTAGGTTTCACTCCCCAATTACCATTCCCACCCTAACCCACTCCCCTCCCCTCCCTTCCCAGTAACCTCCCTCCCCATATCCCTCATAGTTGTGCACTCCTGTGTGTCTTGCATTTCCTTTGTGCAAATGTTGCCCCTCTGGTGCCCTGAGGTCGATTGCTCCAAGGGATGCATCTCCATAGAGTATATGGGTACATCTCCCTGGGTTGAGTGGTCTATGTGTACATATTTACTATTGGGCTGAGAGCCCAATAGTAATAGGTATGAGTTTTATTCCAGGCCCAAAGTGTATCCCAGGACCCCAATATGGGAGGGGGGGTCCCACCGGACTCCATCCAACCAGTAATTCTGGTCATTATTGTGTTTTTTTATTTTGTTCCACATTTTTCCTCCCACTCTATACAGGATATCCAGTTTTGATTCTTTCCTGAGTGGTTGGCATTACTAGCCGGGCACCATTATTTTTCAATATTTATTCTTTCCTTTTTTTCTTCTTACTTTGTTTTAACTAGTTGTTCTTTTTCTGTCTCTTTTTTATGATGGAAATTAATGTCATTTTTTATATCCTTCTTCTTTTTTAACATGCAGTGTTCAGTGCTATAACATTTCCTTTAATTACTATTTTAGAAATATCCCACAGGTTTCAACATGCTTTATTTTACTTTTCATTCAGTTTAAAATATTTTCTAATTTTCATTTTGAGTTATCCTTTAAATGATGGGTTATTTTAAGTGTGCTATTTTGCTTGCAAGCCTTTGGGATGATATAGATAACTTTCTTTAAGTAATTTCTAATTTAATTACATTGTGGTGAGATAACATACTAATTTGAGTTAATATAATGATTTGATATTTTAAAATTCTTTCACACTTGTTGGATGGCCCAGACTATAATCTATCTTCATAAATATTCTGTGTGCACTTTAAATGAATTTGAATTCTGCTGTTGTTTGGTAGAGTTTTAGAAAGAGTTAAGTTGGTCAAGTGATTTGAAGGTTGTTCAGGTCTTCTATATTCCTATTTATTGTCTGTCTTATTGTTCTATCATTTACTAAAGAAGGTTGATGAAATCTCCAACTACAATTATGATTTAAATATTTTTCTAGTAGCACTGAATGTGGGTATAATGAGCACAGTTTAACCAAAGTAAAAAATGACACTAAGAAGCACAAAAGAGAAAAGGATATTTGTGCTAAATAATATGACATATTTAATTTTGCAACAATACCAACCATAACCAAAAAATGAATATATGGTCACATATGTATGTTTATAGGCATATATGTGTATGGTTAGGTACAGGTGTGTACATAAGTGTGCACAAAAAGAAATATCTATATGTGTGTGTATGTACAAGTATGTGTGTGCATGCATATATATTCACAGAGGATAAAGAGATAAAAGGAAACCAAAATCTCAGAGAACAACTAGTCTACAGGGCTAATAGCCTACATGAGCTACGGCCTAATCTACCCTGAGGCCATCTTGAAGAACTAAGTGGTTCCTAGCTGCCACTATTGACCATTCTGATCAGGGCCAAATAGGTAGATCCTGATAGAATAGGAGAAAAGTACAGAACAGTGTCCAGATTCTTAAAAAATCCAGACATGCTGGACCAGTTTCAGGAATCCCTGAAACTATCACCCTCAGATACTCTTTAAGCATTGAAACAAAACTATCCCTGAGATCACCTTTTGGCAAAATAACATATTGGTACACAAAATAAAGGATACTGACTGTGAGCAGTGCTCCATTAAAAAACATTCTAGACCAAACCAAAAGGTCAAAAGTTACTCTAAAGCAAAAATGAGAGAGAAGACAAAGGAGAGGGGAAACTAGGGTATTGGAAATGGAACTAGCGAAACAGAATTAAAGGGAAGGTTGAAAAATTGTGGAAAATGTAACTAATGTCACTTAACAATTTGTATGGAAATGGTTTAAATAGAAATTAGTTTGCTGTGTAAACTTCCACAGAAAACAAAATAAAACATTATTGTAAAAAAATCTATCAGCTTCATTTATTGAATTTTGAAGCCTTATTATTAGGTATGTAAGCATTTAGGATTTGTATGTACAACTGATGAATGTATCCATTTATCATCAGAAAATATCTCCTATATATAGCAATATTTTTACTGTGAAATCTACTTTATGTGATATTAAAGTATTATTGTTAGTATGCTACATTTTTTATATTACTTCACTTTCCTTTGCTCTGAATTTATATTTTGGTGAAATATATATAACTAATATTTGCCATTTCTACAATTTTGACATGTATAATTCAGTGACATTAATTCCTTTCACAATGTTAGGCAAACATTACCATTACCTGTTGTGATAGTTGGAGCTGTGTGTCAACTTGGCTGGACCACAATTCTATGTGGTTTAAATAATTGTGATGTGGTTATTCCCATGATGGGATCAGATGAATATGTTTTGAGCAGCCAATCCATTGAAAGGGAGTTTTCCTAGAGTTGTGGACTGCTTCCGCTGTATTTATGGACATCCTGGGAAAAGGGACATTCTTCTGTGGATCGGGATTCTGTTGTGCTACCTACAACTGTCCATGAGCAAACAATCTACCATTCAGCCTGGAGATCTTGGATTCATCAACTGTTGGAGTCAACAGCCAATATAATGCCTGCCAACCTTGAGCTCCTCAGTCCCTGCAGCTGCAAGAGTAGGGAAAAGCCTCCAGTTTGATGTTTGATCCAAGAACTTGGGACTTGACAGCTTCTATAAGTGTGTGAGCCATTTTCCTAAGATAAATTTCTCTATCTATGTATGTATAAGCTTTCCTGATTTTGTTTCTCTAGAGAACTCAGTCTAACACATTTGGTACTGGGAGTGGTTCTAGAGAGACAAAATCATAAGGATGGACTTCCTAAATTGGTTCTCCAATTTGATTAATTGTAAAGACACTAGTGACCCTGTCTCTGTTAGTAAAGAGGGCCCTGCTAATCTGTTGCATGAGGTGGCAACATTAATATGCAAAATAGTACCACCAATAGATCAAGTACTTATGAGAAGTGAGGCTCTGGGAGATAGCATATTTGATACTTTTTTTGCAAATTTGTCAGCATGACGGGTATAAGAAAGCTGGTTGGTTGGTCCTACTTACACTAGACAAAGTGATGAAAGAGTGAGACAAGCTCAGAGCTGCTGAGTCTCATTTTAAGTGCCGTATAAAAGACCAATATTTCCAGTTGTGCTCCGAAAGAATGTCTTATTTCTTCTAGTCACAGAACTGATTTTCCTGAAAACCAAACCCAGAGTCTTACTGTAAGGGTGACTGAATTACAATGTGAATTAAATTGCCAACTTCAGAATGGTGTCTGAAGTTAAAGTGAGGGCATTGATTGGGAAAAAATGGGATCCTGAAACCTGAAATGGGGACATACGGACAGATAGTCAGGAAGATCAGGCTACAGAGCCTGTAAATTCTGTTGAATCCCTCCCATCTGAAGGGATTACTGTAAAAACATTATCCCCTCCACCTCAGTTTGATGGAATTAGCCCAATTGTTCCTGCTGAGTCATTGCCTGAGACAGAGGTCATGGAAGATATTGCTGAATGTTCTCAGGAAGTGCCCCAATTACCCATTATTGCTGCTAGACCTATAACTAAAGTTAAGTCCAAGCGAGCCAAAAGGTGAAATAGAAAGTGTGACTGAGGAGGTGGTATGCTACACCCGAAAATACCTATTTGATTTTGCTAACATGTATAGGCAGAAACATGGAGAATATGTATGGGAATGGCTACTGAGGGTGTGGGATAATGGTGCAAAGAATGTAAGATTGGATCAGTCTGAGTTTATCGACTTAGGCCCACTAATTACAGATTCTTCATTCAATGTTTCAGCTCGAGAAGTTAGGAAAGGATCTAATAGTTTACTTGGTTGGATTGCAGAAGCATGGATTATGTGGTGGCCTACCTTAAGTCAAGTTGAAGTACCAGACCTGCCTTGGTATAATGTAGAAGAAGGTATCTAGAGGCTTAGGGAAATTGGTCTGTTAGAATGGCTTTTTCAGATTAGACCCCTACAGCCAGAAATAGAGAGTCCAGAAAACATGATTTTCACCAGTACAGTGAGGAATAAATTTGTGAAGGGAGCTTCAGCATCCTTGAAGACTGCTGTGATTGCTATTTTATGTAAGCCAGATTTGACAGTGGGACACACCCTAATTGAACTAAGACACTTAACTATGATGGGGCTGATTGAACTCCATGGTAGTAGGGGCCAAGTGGCAGCTGTTAATGGACAAAGGCAAGGTGGGCATGGTTACCATAATGGACAGCAGAGTCAGAACAGTAATAAGAATAGTCTGACTCATGTGGAATTATGGCATTGGCTACTAGTTTCTAGTAGTGAAATACATGGCAAGCCTACTAAATATTTACTTGATCTGTAGAGACAGAAGAATTCTAGGTCATGTGAACAGCAACCTAGATTGAATCGCCAGAATACAGAGTCACAATTTCTCAATCAATTCCCAGACTTGAGTCAGTTCACAGACCCACAACCCCTTGAATGAAGGGGAGGCCAGGTCTCTTTGAGGAAGGACCCCCTTACATTGACAAAAGTCTATATAATATCAATCTTTCTCCCAACCTTCCCCAAAAGGATCTGAGGCCTTTTATGAGAGTGACTGTTCATTGGAGAAAAGAAAATAATCATATTTTGGGGAGATTACTGGACAATGGCTCTGAATTTATGCTAATTTCAGGAGATCCAAACCATCATTGTGGCCCACCAGTCAGAGTAGGGGCATATGGATGTCAAGTTATTGATGGAGTCTTAGCTAAGGTGTGTCTCACAGTGGGTCCAGTGGGTCCAGTGGGTCCCTAAACCCATCCTGTAGTGATTTCCCCAGTGCCAGAATGCATAATTGGAATAGATATAATCAGCAATTGGCAAAATTCCCACATTGGGTCTCTGACATGTGGAGTAAGGGCCATTATGGTAGGAAAAGCCAAGTGGAAGCTGTTAGAACTACTTCTACCTACAAAATTAGTAAATCAAAAGCAATACCGCATCCCTGGAGGGGTTGTTGAGATTACTGCCACCATCAAGGACTTGAAGGATGCAGGGGTGGTGATTCCTACCACATCCTCATTTAATTCACCTATTTGGCCTGTGCAAAAAACAGATGGCTCTTGGAGAATGAGAGTAGATTATCATAAATTTAATCAGGTGGTGACTCCAATTGCAGCTGCTGTTCCTGATGTGGTTTCATTGCTTGAGCAAACTAGTACATCTCCTGGTACTTGGCATGCAGCTATTGATCTGGTCAATGTCTTTTCTTGATACCAATTTCAAAGGACCATCAGAAGCATTTTGTCTTCAGCTGGAAGGCTAACAGTATACTTTCACAGTCCTTCCTCAGGGGTATGTCAACTGCCTGGCACTACGTCATAATTCAGTATGTAGGGATCTTGATTGCCTTTCCCTTCCACAAGACATCACACTGATCCATTATATTGATGACATTATGCTGATTGGACCTAGTAAAGAAGAAGTATCTTTGACTCTTGACTTATTGGTGAGACATATGCATGCTAGAGGTTGGGAAATTAACCTAAGGAAAATTCAGCCACCTTCAACGTCAGTGAAATTTCTAGCGGTCCAATGGTGTGGGACATGTTGAGATATTCCTACTAAAGTGAAGGATAAGTTATTATATCTGGCTTCCCCCACAACTAAAAAGGAGGCACAACATTTGGTAGGCCTCTTTGGATTTTAGAGGCAATATATCCCCCATTTGGGTGTGTTTCTGTGGCCTATTTATCAAATGACTCAGAAAGTTGCTAGTTTTGAGTGAAGCCCAGAACAACAGAGGGCTCTGCAACAGGTTCAGCCTGCCATGCAGGCTGCTCTGCAGGCTGCTCTGAAACTTGGGCCATATGATCCAGCTGATCCAATGGTGCTTGACATGTCTGTAGTAGATAGAGATGCTGTTTGGAGTCTTTGGCAGGTCCATATTGGTGAATTGCAATGCAGACCCTTGGGATTTGGGAGCAAAGTCCTGCCATCCTCTGCAGATAACTACTCTCCTTTTGAGAAACAGTTTTTGGCTTGTTATTGGGCTTTAGTAGAGACTGAAAGTCTAAACATGGGTGACCATGTCACCATGAGGCCTGAGATGCCCATCATAAACTGGGTGTTGTTTGACCCACAAGTCATAAAATTGGACATGTACAGCAGCACTCCATCATTAAATGGAAGTGGAATAATAAAGAATATCAGAGATTGGGCTCAAGCAGGACCTGAAAGCACAGGTATGTTGCATGAGGAAGTGGCCCAAATGCCTAAGGTCTCCACTCCAGTGACATTACCCTCCCTCTCCCCGTGTGCACCTATGGCCTCATGGGGTGTTCCTTATGATCAATTGACTGAGGAACAGAAAACTTGTGCCTGGTTTATAGATGATTCTGCATGATATTGCCCTTCCATCCTTGAAAGTAGTCAGCAACAGCACTTCAGCCCCTTCCTGGGACTTCCTTAAAGGACAGTGGTGAAGGGAAATCCTCCCAATGGGCAGAACTTCTAGCCATGCATATGGCTGTTCACTTTGCATGGAATAAGAAATGGCCAGATGTGCGATTATATCCAAATTCATGGGCTGTGGCTAAGGGCTTAGCTGGATGGTCTGGGACTTTGAAGGAGCATGATTGGAAGATTGGTGATAAGGATGTATGGGGAAGGTGTATGTGAATAGATCTCTCTGAACATGCCAAAGGATTAAAAGTATTTGTGTCTAATGTGAATACCCACCAAAAGGTGACCTCAGCAGAAGAGGACTTTAACAATCAGGTGGCTAGGATGACATGTTTGGTGGAAACCAGCCTTCCTTTTTCCTCAGCTACTCCTGTCATTGCTGAATAGGCTTATGGACAAAGTGGCCATAGTGACAGGAATGGAGGTTTTGCATGGACTCAGCAACATGGACTCTCAGTTACCAAGATTGATTTGGCTACCACCACTGCTGAGTGCCCAACCTGCCAGCAGCTTAGACCAACACTGAGTCCACGATAAGGAACCATTCCTTGGGGTGATCAGACAGCAACATGGTGGCAGGTTGATTACATTGGACCACTTCCATTATGGAAAGGACAGCATTTTGTTCTTACTGGAATAGATACTTATTCTGGATATGGATTCACCTTCCCTGAATGCAATTCTTCTGCAAAAACTACCATATGTGGACTTACAGAATGCTTTATCCACCCTCATGGTATCCCACACAGGACTTCTTCAGATCCAGGAACTCACTTCACAGCAAATGAAGTGCAGCAATGAGCCTATGTTCATGGAATTCACTGGTCTTACCATTTGCCCCATCATCTTGAAGCAGCTAGCTTGATAGAACAATGGAATGGCCTCCTGAAAACAAAATAATGGCACCAGCTAGGTGGCAATACCTTGAAGGGTTGGGACAATGTTCTCTAGGAGTCTGTATATGCTCTAAACCAGCATCCTGATTACCAAAGGGAAATTAGATTGACTTTACTTCATAGAGATAAAGAAGAATATGTCTGGAATACAGGAGATTCTTTAGGACGTCTCTTAGTACTACCATGCCCTGTGATTAAAGTCAATGGAAAATTACAGCAACCCAATTCGGATATGACCTCTATCAATCTAGAGCCTTCAGAAATGAAGGTTTGGGTCACCCCACCAGGCAAAGAACCATGACCAGCTGAGGTGCTTGCTGAGGGCAAGGGAAATACAAAATGGGTGGTAGAAGAAGGTAGTTATGAATATCAGCTATGACCACATGACCAGTTGCAGAAACGAGGACTGTGATTGTTATACTTTTTCATTGTATGTTTACATCAAATATTTTTGTTTCCTTTTGTTATGAACTGTGAAATGTAAATAGTGTTAATGCATTTAGGTTGTACGTGTGTTAGCGTATCATGTTAGGTGCAAATATGACTTTATAATTGTCCTTATTTAGAGATCATATATGGTTAAAAAGATGTGTACAACTGCCAAGTTGACAAGGAGTGGACTGTGATAGTTGGAGCTGTGTGTCAACTTGGCTGGACCACAATTCTGTGTGGTTTAAGCAGTTGTGATGTCGTTATTCCCATGACTGGAATAACATCAGCCAATCCATCTGGCAGCCAATCCATTGAAAGGGAGTTTCCGTAGGGGTGTGTCTTCCTCCCAGTATATTTATGGACATCCTGGGAAAAGAGACATTTTTCTGTGGATCGGGATTCTGTCGTGCTGCCTACAACTGTCTGTGAGCGAACAATGTACCATTTAGTCTGGAGATCTTGGATTCATCATTCGTTGGAGCCAACAGCCAGTATACTGCTTGCCAACCTTGAGCTTCTCAGCCCCTGCAGCTGTAAGAGTAGGGAAAAGCCTCCGGCTTCATGTAAGATCCAAGAATTTTGGACTTGCCAGCTTCTATAAGTGTGTGAGCCATTTTCCTAAGATAAATTTTTCTCTTTATATATATATATATATATATATATATATATATACACACACACACACACATACACACACACACACATATATGTATATATATATACACACACATATATATGTGTATGTGTGTATATATACATATATATATACATATATATATATATGTATATATATATATAAGCTTTACTGGTTTTGTTTCTCTAGAGAACGCAGTCTAACATACTTGTTTCCAATCTTTTTCATCACTTTTAGAAGGAAGTTGTTGTTGTTAAGTGCCGTCGAGTCGTTTCCAACTCATAGCGTCCCCATGCACAGCAGAACGAAACACTGCCCGATCCCGCGCCAGCCCCACAATCCCTGCTATACTTGATCCCATCATCACAGCCACCATATCAATCCATCTCATTGAAGGCCTCCCCCTCTTTCGTCGACCCTCCACCCTACCAAGCATGACATCCTTCTTCAGGGAATGGTCCATTCTGACAACATGACCAAAACAGGTGAGACAAACTCTGGCCATTCTTGCTTCCAAGGAGCATTCTGGCTGCACTTCCTCCAGGAAAGATCTGTTAGTTCTTTTAGCAGTCCATGGTACTTTCAGCATTCTTCGCCAGCACCACAACTCAAAAGCATCAACTCTTCTTTGGTCTTCCTTATTCATTTTCCAGCTCTCACATGCATACGAGGTGATTGGAAATATCATGGCTTGTGTCAGGCACACCTTAGTCCTCAATGAGATATCCTTGCTCCTCAGCACTTGAAACAGTTCCTTTGCAGTTGACTTTCCCAATGCTACACGTTGTTTAATGTCCTGACTGCTGCTTCCGTTGGCATTGATTGTAGAACCAAGCAACGTGAATTCTTTGACAACCTCAATCTTCTCTCCATTTATTGTGATGCTGCTCGTTGGTCCAGTTGTGAGGATTTTTGTTTTCTTTATGTTGAGATGTAATCCATACTGCAGACTGTATTCTTCAACCTTCATCAGTATACAATATATAACCTTCATACAGTATATTGAAGTGAAGGAAGTAGGTTGTGTCATATATGTGAAATCATACAATATTTGTCCTTTTGTGTGTTACATTTCACACAGCATAATGTTTTCAAGATTCATTCCTGCTGTAACATTTATCAGAAAGTTATTTCTTTTTATGGCTGAATAATATTCACTTGTATAAGTATACCACATTTTATTTATACATTCATCTATTGGTGAATGCTTAGGTTTATTGCAAATTTTGGCTATTTACAATCTTGTAAGCTTATTTTACTTTGGACACTTCAATAACTGGATTGGTTTCTAGGTTATGTCATCATGTGTGTTAATGGTTAGTTGTTGTTTGCTGTTATTGATCCCCTGTCCATAGGACTCTCTTTAGCATCTCTTGTAAGTTTGGTCTGGTTTTAACAAATTGCCTTGATTTCTACTTATCTGGAAACGTCCTAATTTCACCATCATAAATGAGGGACAATTTTACTGGGCATACAATTCTCATTTGGAAATTTTTCTGTTTCAGAATTTTATATATACCACCTCATTGCCTTCTTGCCTGCATGATTTCAGCTGAGAAATCATAGGTTAGTCTTATTGGTTACCCTTTGTAGGTAACTTCTCATTTTGCCTGTGCTGCTTTCAGGATTCTTAGTCTGTCTTTGGTTTTGGTGACTTTGCTGATGATATATGTCTTGGTGATTTTCTTTTAGGGTTTATCCTGTTTGAGGTTTATTGGACCACCTGAATGCATATATTCTTGTCTTTCATCATTTCTGGGAAATTCTCTATGAACAAATTTTTCACTATTTTCTCTGCAGTTTTATTTGCCTCTTCTTCTTGAATTCTGACTACACTTAGGTTATCTCTTTTGACTGTATTCATATAACTCTTAGGCTTCCTTCATTTGTTTTTATTTTTGTCTGATTGATCTCTTTCCAAAGAAGAATTGAGGTATTTGTCTTCAATCTTACTAATTCTTTCTTCAATTGATCTGATTCTATTATTTTGCCCTTTCAATATGTTATCCATTTCAGAAAATTTAGTGTTAATCTTCTATATTTCTATCTGTAGATTTTGTATCATTTCTAATTTTTCATTCATTTTGTCATTATTTTATTGTCTTCTGAAATTGGTCTAGGGTTTTGTCTGTATTTTCCTTAATTTTGTCAGTGTTTTCCTTGCTCTGTCTCTCAATCTGTTGAAGGTACCTAAATATAATTCTTTTCAATTCCTTAACAAGGAGTTCCAATGATGCTTCTTCCTCAGATTTCTCTCTGGGTATGTATCTTGCTTCCTTGTTTCTACTGCTTTATTTTGCTTCTACATGATGGTGTGGTATCTCCAAGAAATTGTGGCATTGTTGGGTTTATATTTAATTGTGATTGTATATTGAAGTGATTCACCCAAGATTTTTGTTTTCTTTGAATGTATCTGTGTAAGCAGCGTACTGTTCTTCTCTCTTTGCTAGTTGACAGCACTTATACACTCACCACCTGTCTCCTACTGGGTGTGATAGATAATGAGAGTGGCTTCACAGGTCTCTGTTAACTGTTTATGAAAAGCAGTTAAGGGTCAATTATGCACATCTTGGTTGTTGTTTACTCTGTAGGTGGAGCTGCAGGAAGTGGAGAAATGGTTCCATCATATGGGCCCAGTTGCTGTCTTCTACTCAGTTAGACAAAAACAGCTATCAAAAACCACAAAAATTATCCAAGCAAGAGGACAAAAAACACACACTTAGGCCATAAAGTAAGCGTTAATAAATTTAAAAACATTGAAAATACTGCAAAACATCTTCTCAGATCAAGATGCTATAGAATTAAAAATTAACATTAGGAAGATCAATGGAAAAAGAACCAACACATGGCAACTGAACAACACTCTCCTAAGGAATGATTAGGTAAGAGAAGAAATAAAAAATGAAATTAAAAAATTCCTTGAATCAAACAAGAATGAAAACACAAATACCAAAATTTTTGGGATACAGCAAAAACAATGATCAAAGGCCAACTTAGAGTAATCAATGCTCACATTAAAAAAGAAGAAAGAGACAAAATCAACATATTAAATCAACATCTCCAACAATTAGAAAAAGGAAAAGCAAGAAAAGCCTACAGTCACCAGAAGAAAGGAAATCATAAAGATTCAAGTAGAAATAAATTAAACAGAAAATCAAAAGACAACTGAAAAAAACAACAAAACTAGAAGTTGGTTTTTTTGAAAAGATTGATAAAATTGACAAACCACTGAGAAAATTAGCAAAGGCAAAGAGAGAAGGAATACAAATAACATGGATAAGTAATGAATTGGGTGACATCACAAAAGAACCAACTGAAATAAAAAGGATAATAGGATACTATGAAGAACTGTTCTCAAACAAATTTGAAAACCTAGAAGAAATGGACAGATTTCTAGAAACATACTACTTACTTAAACTAACATAAACTGAGATAGAAAAATTAAACAGACACATAACAAAAGAAGAAATTGAACAGGTCATAAAAATATTACCAATACAAAGCACTATTGAAGAAGAACAACAAAGCATGAGATCTCACCCTGCTGGATTTCAAAACCTACAATACAGCCACATTAGTCAAAACTGCCTGGTATTCGTACAATGACAGACACATAGACCAATGGAATAGAATTGAGAACCCAGAACTATGGAGAACCTATGATCAGCTGATCTTCAACAAAGGGCCTAAATCCACCAAATGGGAAAGAGAATGTTATTTAATAAATGATGCTGGCAAAACTGGAGATCCATTTGCAGAAAAATGAAACAAGATCTGTACCTCACACCATACACAAAAACGAACTCCAGATGGATCAAAGATTTAAATGTGAAACCTCAAGACCTAGAGTAAAACCAAGAGTTCCTCAAGGAAAAAGTAGGGGCAAATTTAGGGACCCTAATATATGGCATAAATAGACTATCAAGCGTAACCCAAAATACACAAACAGCAGAAGAGAAACTAGATGATTAGGCCCTTCTAAAACTCAAATTTTTATGTTCCTCCAAAGACTTCTCCAAAAGAGTCAAAAGACAATCTACAGATTGGGAAAAAATATTTGACAATGACATATTTGACAAAGGACTTATCTCTAGAATTTATAGAAAACTCCAACACCTCAATAACAAAAAGACAAACAATCTGATTAAAAAATGGGCAAAAGACATGAATAGACACTTCACTAAGGACTATATTCAAGCAGTCAACAAACATGAAAAAATGCTCATGATCATTAGATATTAGAGTGATGCAAATCAAAACAACAATGAGATACCATCTTGTTCCAGCACTAGTAGCAAAGTTCAACAAGATAGAAAATTACAAATGCTGGTGAGGATGTGGAAAGATTGGGACTCTCATACACTGCTGGTGGGACTGTGAATTTTTACAACCACTGTGGAACACAGCATGGTGATTCCTTAAAAAATTGGAATTAGAAATATCATTTGACCCAGCCATTCCATTACTAGGTATATATCCTAAAGAAGTGAGAGCCATGACAAAAGCAGACATATACACACCCATGTTCATCGCAGCACTATGTACAATAGCCAAAAGATGGAAACAACCTAAGTGTCCATCAGCTGAGGAATGGATAGCCAAACTATGGTACATACACACAATGGAATACAATGCAATGCTAAAGAGTAATGTAGAATCTGCAAAACACCACATAACATGAACGAACTTGGAGGACATTATGCTGAGTGAAATAAGTCAATCACAAAAGGACAAATATTGTATTAGTCCATTACTCTAAAAGTCAAGGAAAGGTTTATCTATTAAAGGAAATTTTCTTTCTTAGTTACCAGGGGTGGGAAGGGAGGAGAGAGAACACTGTTAGATAGGTAGAGATAAGTATTGATTTGGGTGAAGAGAAGGGCAATGTTCCAAATGTGAGTGATCAACATGGTGGTATTGAGGAAGAGAAAGACATAGAAAGGTCCATGCGAGGTAGAGACAACAAAGATGAACCCTTTTGCACATATAGTACTGCGTTGTCAGTGATGGCAAACATGAGTATACGGGTGGATAGATGGGTGGACAGGCTGAATAGTAGATATGTCTATGAAGCAGGAAGTATACCCAAGACCATGTACAGGATTGGCAGACAATGGTCCTATAAGTTTATTTGTATGATCTGAATTCCCAGGGAGTAGAGCTGACAAGGGACAAGGTTGTAGTCACTTCTTGGTCACAGCCAGCTTCCCAGAGGGACCGAGTAGTTGAACCTGTGGGCTCTAGACCATAGGTGCAGGGGACATCAAGCTCAATTGGCATAACATACTACAGAAAACATTGTTCTACCTCCTACTTTGGTGAGTAGTGACTGGGATCTTAAAAGCTTGTAAGTAGCCATCTAGATACAATGATGGGTCTCTCCTCATCCAGAGTGAAGAAAAATGAAGAAAACCAAAGATTCTTGGAAACAATTACTCCTAGTGACTGGTACACCATGTGATCCTCAGCCTATACAACTATGAGACCAGAAGAACTAGATGGTGCCTGACTACCATTGTTAACAACTCAGAGTGGGATCTATGTAACAGATCCTGGATAGAGAGGGAGAACAATATGGAACAAAACTCAAAATCATTTGGGAAAAAAAGGGGGAGTAGGTTTGCCGGTCTGATAGAGCCTGGTGGAACCCCTGAGACTGTGGCCCCTAGGTGCCCTTCAGGTCTGGTATTGAACCCACACCTGTGGCTTCCACTCAAACAAAAGACAGGATATGAGTTGAACATTTACCTGAGGTAGATACACCCCTTGGAGAAAACAATCATGGGAGACAGAAGGGCTGTTTATGCACAGGGAGATAACTCAGGAAGCAGGAGTGCATGGAAAGATGGACACAGGGAAGAGGTACTATTGGGAGGAAGTGGAAGGGGAGCTGTTGCATTGGAGTAAATTGTGGTCAATGTCATGAGACAAAGTGCATCGAATTAAATTGCTGTATGGAAAGTGAATTTGCTCTGTAAATTTTCACCCAAATCACAATTAAAAAAACAAAAATACCAATTAAAAAAAAAAAAATGCCCTGGCCCACATGGTTTCATTGGAGAGTTCTATCAAATGTTCAGAGAAAAACTGACATCAATCCTACTCTAAGTATTCCAAACCATAGAATAAGATGGAATCCTCCCAAATTCATTTTATAAAGCAAGAATAACCTTGATACCAAAACCAGGCAACGATATCACTCAAAAGGAAAACTACAGACCAATATCCTTAATGAATATAGATGCAAAAATCTTCAACAAAATCCCAGTCAATAGACTCCAACAATATATCCAAAAAATAATACATTATGACCAATTGGGGTTCACATCAGGTGTGTAATGATGGTTCAACATTAGAAACATAATCAACATAATACACTAGATAAATAAAACAAAGGAAAAGAACCACATGATCATATCAGTTGATTCAGAAAAGGCAATTGATAAAATCCAACACCCAAGCTTGATAAAAACAAAATAAAAAAAAAACTCTGCAAAATAGGAATAGAAGGGACATTCCTCAACATACTAAAGGACACATATGCAAAACCCACAGCCAATATTATCCTCAATGGAGAGAGACTGAAACCATTGCTCTTGAGAACAGGAACCAGACAAGTTTGCCCCCATTATCACTTCTATTCAACATTGTATTGGAAATCCTAGTCAGAGCAATAAGGCAAGAAAAGGAAATCAAAGACATCATATTGGTAAGGAAGAAGTAAAATGTTTCCCTATTTACTGATGATGTGACCCTATACCTAGAAAACCCGAGACAGTAAAAAAAAGAAAAAAACGAAAACAAAAGCTACTGGAACTAATTGAGAAATTTAGCATCGTGACAGGATACAAAATCAACATCCAAAAATCAGTTGGATTCCTCTATAGCAGCTCAGCAAAGAGATTGCTGAAGAAGAAATAAGGAAATCAATACCACTGACAATAGCTACCCAAAAAATAAAATACTTGGGAATAAATCTTACCAGGAACACAAAAGACATGTACAAAGAAAACTACAAAAGAGTACTTCAAGAAACAATAAGAGATCTACAAAATTGAAAGATCATACCATGTTCGTGGATAGGGAGATTGAACATTGTGGACATGTCAATTCTACCCAAAGCAATCTGTACATTCAATGCAATCCCAATCCAGATCCCATCAACATTCTTTAAAGATATGGAAAAACCAATCACTAACTTTATATGGAAAGGAAAGACACCTTGGATACGCAAAGTACTATTGAAGAAGAAGAATAAAGTAAGAGGTCTCATGCTCATGGATCTCAAAACCTACTATACAGCCATAGTAGTCAAAACAGCCTGGTATTGGTACAATGACAGAAACATAGTCCATTGGAATAGAATTGAGAACCCAGAAATAAGCCATCCACCTGTGGTCAGCTGATTTTTGACAAAGGACTGCAATCCATTATATGGGGAAAGATGATCTCTTTAACAAATGTTGTTATTGTTGTTTGCTCTTGAGTCAGACCCAACTCATACCAACCCCTCCTTGGGTTTCTGAGGTGGTATCACTATGGAAGTAGATTGCCCAACATTCGTTCTGAAGAGTGATTGGTGTGTTTGAACCTCCAGCCTTCTGGTTAGCAGTCAAGTTCCTCAGGTACTATGCTACCAGAGCTCCCTCTTTAACAAACAGTGATGACAAATTGGATATCCATTTGCAGAAAAATGAAACAAGATCCAAACCTTACACTATTCACAAAAACTAACTCCAGATGGGTCAAAGACTTAAATGTGAAACCTAAAACTATAAAGTCCCTCAAGGAAATACTAGGGACAAATTTAAGGGCCATTGGGCATTCCTACTTCGGTAGTGATACTGCCTCGGAAACCCAAGGAGGGGTGGCTATGAGTCGGGGCTGACTCTATGGCAAATAACAACAACAACAACAATTTATGGTATAAGAGCTCTGGTAGCATAGTGCCTAAGGCACTTGACTGCTAAACAGAAGGCTGATGGTTCAAACCCACCAGCCACTCCTTGGAAGGAAGATGGGGCAATCTACTTCCCTAGTGATACTGCCTCAGAAACCCAAGGAGGGGTCGCTATGAGTCAGGTCAGACTCGACAGCACATAACAACAACAACAACAACAAATTTATGGTATAAATAGACTATGAAGCATAACCCAAATTGCACAAACAACAGAAGATAAACTAGATGAACGGGACCTTCTCAAAATTAAATTTTTATGTGTCTCCAAAAGAGTCAAAAGAGAACCTACAGATTGGGAAAAAATAATCGGCAATGACATATTTGACAAGGAACTTACCTCTAAAATTTATAGAAAACTCCAACACATCAACAAACAATCCAATTAAAAAATGGCCAGAAGATATGAGGATATTCAGGCACCAAACAAACACATGAAGAAGTGTTCATGATCATTAGCCATTAGAGAGAGGCAAATTGAAACAATAATGAGATACCATCTTGCCCCATCACTAATAACAAAGTTCAACTGGACAGAAAATAATAAATGCATAGGAGGATCTGGAGAGATTAGGACTCTCATTTATATACTGCTGGTGGGACTGCAAAATGATACAACCACTGTGGGAAGTAGTATGGTGATTCCTTAAAAAGTTGGAATTAGAAATACCATTTGAGCCAGCAATCCCATTACTAGGTGTGTACACTCATGTTCATCACAGCACTATCTACAAAAGCAAAAAGATGGAAACAACCTAGGGGCTCATCAATAGAAGAAGGGATAACCAAACTATGGTACATACACACAATGGAATAATGTTGTATTGTTAGATGACATCGAGTCAGCTTCGACTCATAGTGACCCTATGTATAACAGAAGGAAACACTTCCCAATCCTGTGCCAGCCTCACAATACTTGTTATACCTGAGTCCATTGTTGCGGCCACTGCAATCCATCTATGGTAGTTAAATTTCTATGTCAACTTGGCTGGGCCTGGTTGAGTGTCTGGGCAACTGGTGATGGTTATTCCCCATGATGAGACTGGCAATCAACTCCATGGTGGGATCTACCATAAGCAACTGAGTAGCTGCCTTAGGGATATGGTCTGTTTCCTGTATATAAGGAAAAGCCTTGGGAATGGTCTCTAGCTTATGGCACACTTGGACCCTACTTGTAGCCATGTCATTGTTCAGCAGCCTGCCATGCTCTGCCGACCTTTGGACTTACAATGGACTTGAATTAATGGTCTCCCGTGTGGTTTGGTAACATCAGGACTGTCCCATTTTATTTGGGTTTGTTAGCCTCAGCAGCCATGTAGCTGCCTGAGTGAAAAGAGGCCTCTAGCTTCCGTGGGATGAGAGCAGAGTGAAGAGAGAATTCTAGCTTTAGTGGGCCAGAAGCAAGAGGCAGAGCTGAAGTCCAAGGTCAAGGGCTTTCACATAGCCCCTAGAGCCTGGCATTTTGAACTTGGACTTAAAGTCTCAAAATTGTGAGAGAATAAGCTCCTGTTTGTTAAAGCCATCCCATTTGTGGTATATTCTTGTGAGATCAGCAGTAGGTAACAGAACAGAATATAGGACCAAGAGTGTGAAGTGTTGCTCTGACAGATACCTAAAATGTGGAAACAGAAGTGGACTGTGTCTTTGACCCAAGACCCTGGCAGAGAGACCCCAGCATGCGGCAGGAGGGACGGCAGGAACAGAGCCAAGGGACTGGCAGAGAGACCAGCATGAGAGATGGCAGTAGCAGAGCCCAGAGATCAGCGTTTAACAGCAACAGGCTTACCAGCCCAGGGAGGAGAAAGCCAGTGCCATTGGGTAGTCAGCTTCCTGGCAGGGTGGGTTGCCTTTGGGCATTAACTGATGAAGAGACTGGCATAAAATGGAGTAGCAGGTTGGCCGGCCCATGCTGCAAGAAAGCTAAGTGTCCTTTGGGCAGAAAGATTGCCGGCCAAGTGGGTTGCCCTTGGGCATTAATTGGAAGAAGTGGACAGACTAAGAGAACAGGAAGAAGAGCTGCCTCGGCCTCAAAGGACTGTGGCCTTTGGGGGTGGATCCATCATAGTACCATAGGTTTCAAAGAGTTATACCATCACTAACTTGGTTCTAGAGTGTGGGGCTGCTTGTTCATGTGGGCCAGTTGGATGGAGCCATAGCTTCTGCCCAAAAGTGAGGAGGCAGGGCAGCCATGCCCAAGAGAGAGAAGAATAGGGCCTGCCAGGCCAAGGGTGTGAGGTCACCACTCAGGAACTAGGAGATTAGAGCCACCCAGTGAAGGAGATCTGTACAGATGTCACCCAATGAAGATCTGTAGAGGTGCCAAATTGACAAGGGGTGGAATTGTGGTAGTTAAATTTGTATGTCAACTTGGTTGGGCCTGGTTGAGTGGCTGGGCAGCTGGTGGTGGTTATTCCCCATGATGAGACTGGCAATCAACTCCATGGTGGGTTCTACCACAAGCAGCTGAGTAGCTGCCTTAGGGGTGAGATCTTCTTCCTGTATATAAGGAGAAGCCTTGGGGATAGTCTCTAGTTTATGGCATGTTTGGACACTGCTTGTAGCCTTGTTGTTGTTCAGCAGCCTGCCAACCTCTGCCAACCTTGGGAGTTACAATGGAATTGAATTAATGGCCTCCCATGTGGTTTGGTAACATCAGGACTGTGCCATTTTATTTGTCGACCTTGGGCTTGTTAGACTTAGCAGCCATCTAGCTGCCTAACTGAAGAGAGGCTTCTAGCTTCAGTGGGCTGGGAGCAAGAGGCAAAGATGAAGCCCGAGGTTGAGGGGCTTTCACACAGCCCCTAGAACCAGACACCTTGAACATGGACTCCAAATTATGAGAGAATAAGCTCTTGTTTGTTAAGGCCATCTCGTTTGTGGTATATTGTCAGAGTGGCACTAGGTAAGCAGAACACCATCTCATTGAAGGCTTTCCCCTTTTTTGTTGAACCAAGCATGATATCCTTCTGCAGGGAATGGTACCTTCTGACAACATGGCCAAAGTAAGTGAGATGAAGTCTGGCTGTTCTCTCTTCCAAGGAGCGTTCAGGACAGATGTGTTTGCCCTTTTAGCAGTCTCATGGTACTACCAGTATTCTTTGCCGATACCACAAACTCAAAAGCATCAACTCTTCCTCTGTCTTTTTGTTCATTGCCCAGGTCTCATATGTATATGTTGTTGTTTTTGTTAGGTGTCATCAAGTTGTCTCTGACTCATAGAAACTTCAGGTACAGCAGAATGAAACACTGTCCAGTCCTGTAACAGCACTATGATCCTTGCTATACCTGAACCCATTGTTGCAGTCACTGTGTCAATCCATCTCATTGAGGGCCTTCCCCTTTTTTGTTGTGCCTCCACTTTGCCAAGCATTATATCCTTTTCCAGGGAATGGTCCCTTCTTACAATATGACCAAAGTAGGTGAGACGAAGTTTAGCCATTCTCACTTCCAAGAAGCATTCTGGTTGTACTTCTTTCAGGACAGATTTGTTAGTTAATTTAGCAGTCCATGGTACTTTCAGCATTCTTTGCCAACACAACTCAAAAACATTGACTCTTCTTCGGTCTTCCTTTTTCATTGTCCAGCTCTCACCTGCATATGAAGTCATTGAAAATACTTCAGTTTGTGTCAAGCACACTTAGTCTTCAAGGAGAAATCTTTGTTCTTCAGCACTGGAAAGAGGTCCTTTGTAGCAGATTTTTCCAATGCTATATGATGTCTGATATCTTGACTTCTGCTTTCATTGGTGTTGATTGTAGACCTAAGTAATATGAAGCCTTTGACAACTTCAATCTTTTCTCCATTTATCATGATGCTGCTTATTGGTCCCATTGTGAGGACTTTCATTTCCTTTACGTTGAGTTGTAATCCATACTGCAGACTGTAGTTTTTAATTTTCATCAGTAAATGTTTCAAGTCATACTCATTTTCAGCAAGCAAAGTTATGTTGTTTGCATAATGCAGGTTTTTAAAGAATCTTCCTCTAATCCTGATGCATATTCTTCTTCACATAGTCTAGATTCTCTGATTATTTGTTCAGCATAAAGATTGAAGAAGTATTGTGAAAGGATACAACCCTGACACTCTCACTTCTTGATTTTAAACCATGCAGTGTCCCCTTACTCTGTTTGAATGATAGCCTCCTTGTCTATGTAGAAGTTCCTAATGAGCACAATTAAGTGTTCTGGAATTCCCATTCTTCTCAATGTTATCCATTATTTGTTATGACCCACACAATCAAATGCTTTTGGATAGTCAATAAAACACAACGAAACATCTTTCTGGTATTCTTTGCTTTGAGCCAAGATCCATCTGCCATCAGCAATGATATTCCTCATTCTATGTCCTTTTCTGAATCCAGCTTGCACCTCTGGAAGTTTTCTGTCAATATACTGCTGTAACCATTTTTGAATTATCTTCAGTAAGGTTTTACTTGCGTGCAACATTAATGATATTGTTCTATAATTTCTACATTCTGTGGTGTCACCTTTCTTTGTATACTGTGTATTCCTTCCATCTTCTTTTGATGTTTCCGGCATCATTCAATATATTGCCCATAGAATCTTTCAATATTGCAACTTGAGGCTTAAATTTCCTCTTCAGTTCTTTCAGCTTGAGAAATGCTGAGTGTGCTCTTCCCCTTTGGCTTTCCAACTCCATGTCTTTGTACATTTCATTATAATTATTGATTTTGTCTCTCAAACTGCTCTTTTAAATCTTCTGTTTAGATCTTTTATCTTGTCATCTCTTCTCTTTTTAGCTACTCGCCATTCAAGAGCAAGTTTCAGAGTGTCTTCTGACATCCATTTTGGTCTTTTCTTCCTTTCCTGTCTTTTTAATGATCTTTTACTTTCTTCATGGGTGATGTTCTTGATGCCATCCCACAACTCCTCTGCTTTTTTGATCACTGGTGTTCAGTGCATCAAATCTATTCTGTAAACGGTCTCTAAATACAGGAGGGATATAATCAAAGTCATATTTTGGGTCTTGTGAATTTCTTTTGTCTTCAACTTCAACTTGAATTTGCAAATGAGTAGTTGACAGTCTGTTCCACAATCAGCTCCTGGCCTTGTTTTTGCTGAAGATGTTGAGCTTCTCCATTGTCTCTTGCCACAGATGTAGTCAATCTGATTCCTGTGTACTCCATCTGGTGAAGTACACATGTATAGCCACTGTTTGCGTTGTTGAAAAAAGGTATTTGTAATGAATAAGTTGTTGGTCTTACAAAATTCTATCACACAATCTCCTGCATTATTTCTAACTCCAAGGAGACACTTTCCAACTACTGGTGATTCTTCTTTGTTTACAACTTTTGCATTCCAGTCACCAGTGGATAATTAACACATCCTGATTACATATTTGGTCAATTTCAGACTGCATAAGTTGATAAAAATCTTCAATTTTCTCATCTTTTGCTTTGGTGGTCGGTGTGTAAATTTGAATAATAGTAGTATTAACTGGCTTTCCTTGTAGGTGTATGGATATTATTCTATCACTAACAGCATTGTATTTCAGGCTAGATCTTGAAACATTCTTTGTGACAATGAATGTCATGCCATTCCTTTTCAATTTGTCATTTCTGGCATAGTAAATCATATGGTTACCTGATTCAAAATGGTCAAAACCAGTCCACTTCAGCTCACTAGTGCCTAGGATATCGATCTTTATGTGTTCCATTTCACTTTTGACAATTTCCAATTTTCCTGGATTCATAGTTCATAAATTCCATGTTCTGATTATTAATGGATATTTGTAGCTGTTTCTTCCCATGGAGTTGTGCCACTTCAGCCAATGGAGATCCCAAAACTCTACTTTATCTATATCATTAAGGTAGTCTCTACTCTGATGAGGCAACTCTTTCCCAATCATATTTTTAGTGCCACCTGACCCGAGGAGCTCATCTTCCATCACTGTAGTGGACAATGTTTCAGGGCTATTCATAAATTTTTCTGGTAACATATCAAACAGTGTTTCACTACTATTCATAAGGTTTTCAGTGGCCCATTCTTTGAGAAGTGGATGGCCTCTTTCTTCTAAGTCTGTCTCAGTCTGGAAGCTCCACCAAAACCAATCCACACTGGGCATCCCTGTGAGCACAGCCTCCAGCCCCACAGCAACAAGCAAGCCACCACAGTATGACAAACCCGGCAGACAAATTTGTCTCCCTTAGCTGTTCCAAACACTCAGCTCACTTCCTGGCCTTCCCCCTATATGTTCTTGCTGGCATTGTCTGCTGCTGTTCCCTGCTGCCTGGGGGCTGTCCTCTTCCCTCCTTACCAGTTCAGGCTGCCAGCCCTGTCTGTCGCTGCTCCCTGTTTATGACATAATTGAAAATACCATGACTTGGGTTAGGTGCACCCTAATCTTCAAGGAGACATTTTTGCTCTTCAGCACTTGAAAGAGGTCTTTTGTAGTGATTTGCTCGGTACAATATGTTGTCTGATGTCTTGACTGCTGTTTCTATTGGTATTGATTGTGGAACCAAATAATATGAAGTCTTTAACAACTTCAATCTTTTCTCCATTTATTGTGATGCTGCTTATTGGTCCAGTTGTGAAGATTTTTGTTTTCTTTATATTGAGATGTAACCCATACTGCAGACTGAAGTATTTAATCTTCTGTAAGTGTTTCAAGTCATCCTCACTTTCACCAAACAAAGTTGTGTAGTCTGCATATCGCAGGTTGTTAATGAGTCTTCCTCCAATCCTGATGACATGTTCTTCATATAGTCTGGCTTCTCAGATTATTTGTTCCATATACAGATTGAATAAGTATGGGGAAAGGATACAACACTGACTCACTGCTTTCCTGATTTTAAACCATGTGGTATCCCATTATTCTGTTGGTACAACAGCCTCCTGATCTATGTATAGGTTCCCGAAGAGCACAATCAAGTGTTCTGGAATTCCCATTTTTCTCAGTGTTATCCATAATTTGTTATGATCCATGTAATAGAATATTTTTGCATAGTCAATAAGACACAAACAGACATCTTTCTGGTATTCTTTGCTTTCAGCCAAAATCCATCTGACATCAGCTATGATATCCTTTGTTCTACAGACTCTTCTGAATCCAGAACTCTTTCAGAAGTTCTCTGTCAATATACTACTGCAACAATTTTTTAATTATCTTCAACAAGATTTTACTTGCATGTGATACTAATGATATTGTTCAATAATTTCCACATTCTTTGGGATCACCTTTCTTTGGAATGGGTACAAATATGGATCTTTCCAGTCATTTGATGAGGTAGCTGTCTTCCAAATTTCTTGACATAGACAAGTGAGTGCTCCAGCATGACATCCATTTATTGAAACTTCTCAATGGGTATTCCATAAATTCCAGGAGCCTTAGTTTTTTAATGGAATATTATGTAAACCTAAAGAATAACGTAGAATCTGCAAAACACCACATAATGTGGATAAACTTGGAGGACACTTTGGTGAGTGAAATAAATCTATCACAGAAGGACAAATACTGCATTAGTCCACTATTGTAAAAAGTCACAGAAAGGTTTATATATGAAATGAAACTTTCTTTTTTGGTAACCTGGGATGGTGGAAGAGGGGGAGGGAACACTGCTAGATAGGCAGAGACAAGTATTGATTTGGGTGAAGGGAAGGGAAATGTACCAAATGTGAGTCATCAGTATGGTGGCATTGAGGAAGAGGAAGACATAGAGAGTCAAATGGCACAGAAAACAAAGATGAACCTTTTGTACATATAGTACAGCATTGCAGTGATGGAAAACATTGCTGTATGAATGGATATATGGGTGGACAAGATGAACAATTGGGTTTTTCTAGGTAGGGTGGAGTGTGCCCATGGCCATGTATATAGGGTTGGTAGATGATGTCTCTACAAGCATATTTGTATGTGTTGTAAGAATGTCCAGGTATATAGTAGATCTGACAAGAGACAAAGTTGTCATGACTTCTTGGCCACAGCCAGCTTCCTGGAAGGAGTGAGTAGTTGGCCTTTTTGGATCAGTACCATGGTCATAGGGGACATCAAGCTCATTAGCATAACATACTACACAAAATATTGTTCCACATCCTACTTTGACGAGTAGTTACTGGGATCTTAAAAGCTTGCAAGCAGCCATCTAGATTCAACAATGGGTCTCTCTTTGTCCAGAGCAAAGAAAAACAAAGAAAACCAAAAACACATGGAAACAATTACTCCAAAGGTCTGGTAGACCATGCAAACCACAGCCTATATGACCATGAGACCAGAAGAACTAGGTGGTGCCCAGTTACCACTCTCAACCACTTGGAGGGGAATCTGTTTTGGCGATCCTGGATAGAGTGGGAAAATGATGTAGAACAAACCTCAAAATAAAAAAAATAAATAAAAGACCAAGTTTGCTTGTCTAATAGTGCCTGGTGAAACCCCTGAGACTATGGCCCCTAGCTGCCATTCAGGTCTGGAATTGAATTCACTCCTATGGCTTCCAGCCAAATAATACACAGGCATATGGGCTGAATATCTACATCAGGTAGATACAATCCTTGGAAAGATCAACCATGGGAGAATAGAAGGGCAGTATATGCATAGGGAGGCAGCTTGGGGAGCAGGAGTGCATAGGTGGGAAGGACATGGGGACAGGTAACTATGGGGAGCAAGTGGGAAGAGAGCTGTTACATTGTGGGGAATAGCAGTCAATGTCATGAGACAAAATGTGTATGAATAGCTGTATGGAAAATGAATTTACTCTGTAAACTTTCACCCAAATCACAACAAAAACTTTAAAAAAAGAAAAAATAAAATAAACAAAATAAAAATCAAGGAATGGAAAAACTATATCAAGGCTAAGGCACTTGACTGCTAACCAGAAGGCTGGTGGTTCAAACCCACCAGCTACTCCTCTGAAGGAAGATGGGGAAATCTACTTCTGTAGTGATACTGCCTTGGAAACCCAAGGAGGGGTCGCTATTAGTCAGGTGTGACTCAATGGCACATAACAACAACAACACAATGGCAATGGCATAGTGCCTAAGGCATTTGACTGCTAACCAGAAGGCTAGCAGTTCAAACCCACAAGCCACTTTTCGGAAGGAAGATTGGGCAGTCTACTTCCGTAGAGATATTACCTCAGAAACTCAAGGAGGTGTGGCTATGAGTTGGATCCAACTCAACGGCAGTGAGTTTGTTTTTATTTTTAAATGGCAATCAGAAAAGACCAGGAGTGGCAATATTCATTTCTGATAAAATAGGCCTGTAGGTGGAAACCAACAAAAGGGACAAAGAAGGACACTACATGATGTTAAAAGTGTCAATTGACCAAGAGGACGTGACCATAATAAATATGTATGCACCAAATGAAAGAGCTCCAAAATACATAAAGCAAATATTAACTGAATTTGAAAGGCAAAATAGATAACTCTATAATAGTAGTAGAAGACTTTAACATACCACTTTCAAGGAGGGACAGAACAACTAGGAAAATCTCAACAAAGATACAGAAGAACTCAATAACACAATCAACCAACTGGACCTCATAGACATATACAGAGCACACCACCCAAGGAAAACACAATTGACATTCTTCTCCAGTGCATGTTGATCATTCTACAGAATAAGCCACATGTTAGGCCACAAAACAAGCTTCAATGTATTCAGTACCATCAAAATATTACAAAGCATCTTCTCAGATCACAATGCTATAAAATTAGAAATCAATATTAGGAAGACTAAGGGGGAAAAATCAAATATGTGGAAACTGAATAATAAACTGCTCAAAGACTACTGGGTCACAAATGAAATAAAGTGTGAAATAATAATACTACTAATAAAGATTCCTAGAAATAAATGAGAATGAGAATACACCTTATCAAAACTTTTGGGGCACAGAGAAAACAATACTCAGAGGTTAATTTGGGGCAATAAATGCACACATCAAAAAGGAAAATAGATCAATACTTTAATTCAACAAATCCAACAATTAGGAAAGAGCAACAAAAGAGACCTACAGTATGCAGAAGTAAGAAAATAATAAAGATCATAGCAGAAATAAATGAAGCAGAAAAAATAAATAGAGAAAATCAATAGAACAAGAAGCTGGTTCTTCAAAAATATTAATAAAAGTTGACAAACTATTGCTAAATATAGCAAAGGAAAAGAAAAAGAAGATGGAAATAATATGAATAATTAATGAAAAGGGTGACATGACAACAAAACCAACTGAAATAAAAAAAAATATAATAGCAGAATATTATAAGAAACTGTATTCCAACAGATTCGAGAACCTAGAAGAGATGGACAAATTTTGAGAAACACAGGACCTACCTAAGCTAACCCAATCTGAGATGGAATACTTACACAGACCCATAAGAAAAGAATAAATTCAGCAGGTCATTAAAATACTCCCCCCAAAAAGTCCTGGCCCAGAGGTTTTCACTGGATAAGTCTACCAAACTTTCAGGGAAGAGCTGACAATTATACTACTCAAATTATTCCAGAACATAGAGAATGATGGAATACTCCCAAATTCATTCAATGAAGCAAGCATAACACTGATACAAAAACCAGGTGAAGACATCATTAAAAAAGGAAAAACACAGACCAATATCCCTTATGAATATAGACACAAAAATCTTCAACAAATCTTCAGCAAAATCCTAGTCAACAGAATCCAGCAACATATCAAAAAAAAAAAAAAA
>NW_006921606.1:9617339-9618517 GCF_000298275.1 Orycteropus afer afer
ATGACATTGACTACAATTTACCCCCATGCAACAGCTCCCCTCTCACTTCCTCCTGATAGTTACCTCTTCCCTGTATCCATCCCTCCATGCACTTCTGCCCTCTGAGCTGCCTCCCTGTGCATAAACAGCCCTTCTTTCTCCCATGATTGTTCTCTCCAAGGGGTGTATCTACCTCAGGTAAATGTTCAGCTCATATGCCTGTATTTTGATTGGCTGGAAGCCACAGTTGTGGGTTCAATTCCAGACCTGAAGGGCACCTAGGGGCCATAGTCTCAGTGGTTCCACCAGGCTCTATCAGACCAGTAATCTGGCCCCCCCCCTCCTTTTTTTCCCCAAATGATTTTGAGTTTTGTTCCACATTGTTCTCTCGCTGTATCCAGGATCTCCTATATAGATCCCCCTCCAAGTGGTTGACTGTGATAGCTGGGCACCATCTAGTTCTTCTGGTCTCATAGTCATATAGGCTGAGGATTACATGGTGTACCAGTCACTAAGACTAATTATTTCATGAGTCTTTGGTTTTCTTCATGCTTCATTGTTCTGGATGAGGAGAGTCCCATCGTTGCATCTAGATGGCTCTTTGCAAGGTTTTAAGATCCCAGTCACTGCTCGTCAAGGTAGGAGGTGGAACAATGTTTTGTGTAGTATGTTATGCCAATTGAGCTTGATGTCCCCTGTGAGTATGGTCTCAAGCCCACAGGTTTAACTACTCGCTCCCTCTGGGTAGCTGGCTATGCCATCTACTTTAGTCATGTTGTCAGAGGGGACTTATTCCCTGGAGAGGGATATAATTTTTGGTAAAATGGAGGAAAAGGGGAAAACGCTCAAGGAGATGGATTGACACAGTAGCTATAACAAAGGGTTCAATCATAGCAAAGATTATGAGGATGGCACACAACTGGGCAGTGTTTCATTCTGTTGCACATAGGGTCACTACACCTCAGTGACTCCTAACAACAGATATCTCAAACCAATGGCCATAGCATTTTTCTGACTCATGGTAACTCCATATATAGATACATATAGATGTGTATTTAAATATCTTATATGTTGTTGTTGTTAGGTGCTGTCAAGTTTTCTCCGACCCATAGAGACCCCATGCATAGCAGAACGAAACACTGCCCAATCCGGCGCCAGTTCCATGATCCCTGCTATACTTGAGCCCATCATCGCAGCCA
>NW_006921606.1:9619699-9620212 GCF_000298275.1 Orycteropus afer afer
TCAGTTGGCCAGGTAGCTGTCTTCCAAATCTCTTGGCATAACCGAGTGAGTGCCTCCAATGGGGCATCAGTTTGTTGAAATATCTCAATGGATATTCCGTCAATTCCTGGAGCCTCGTTCTTCACCAATTCTTTCATTGCAGCTTTGACTTCCTCCTTCAGGACCATTAGTTCTAGATCATATGGCACTTCCTGAAATGGATGAAAGTCAACCAGTTCTTTTTGTACAGTGATTCTGTGTATTCCTGCCATCTTCTCTTGATGCTTCCTGCATCATTCAATGTTTTGCCCATAGAATCTCTCAATATTGCAACTCGAAGATTAAATTTTTTCTTCAATTCTTTCAGCTTGAGAAATGCCAAGCATGTCCTTCCCTTTTGGTTTTCAGACTCCAGGTCTTTGCACATTTCATTATAGTAATTGTTTTTGTCTACTCGAGCTGCTCTTTGAAATCTTCTGTTCAACTCTTTTATTTTGTCATTTCTTCCATTGGCTTTAGCTACTTTCTGCTCAA
>NW_006921606.1:9620765-9635616 GCF_000298275.1 Orycteropus afer afer
TTTGCATTCCAGTCACCAGTGATAATTAACACATCCTGATTGCATGTTTGGTCAATTTCAGACTGTAGAAGCTGATAAAATTCTTCAATTTCATCACCTTTGGCTTTGGTGGTTGGTGCATAAATTTGAATAATAGTCAAAACTAATCTATGGCTAGAAGTCAGAACAGTGATTGCCTACCTAGGTGAGGATAGAGGTTATCTAAAAGGGGCATGCTGGAAATGTTTTACATCTTAATTCTGACTGGTTACATGGACACATAAATTTATCAAAATTCATCACATTGAACAACAAAAATCTTTGAGTTTCACTGTGTATACATTTTACTTAGATTTTAATAATATTGAAAAAATGCAAGGAAATGAAAGTAAAAGGGAATTGATTTGAATATTAAATGATAATTCCAGAAGATTTAATATTGAATTAAACAGGTTTCCAGAGAAAAAGCAGAATAAAATTATAAATTAAGAATAAATTAACTTTTTAAGAACTGAATGACTAAGATTTGTGGATTCAAACGGCCTCACTAAGAAACAATAATCAAGAACGTGTGGTGAAATGTATTACTTTAGGTAGCCTTGGTCTTGGTTCTTTGGAAAGGCAGCTTGAATGATTTTTACCCTGAGAGCTGGGGAGTTAAATTTCCCCTAGTTTTCTACCCATAAGACTTGTTACTTTTCTCCAGTTTGATTAGCATTTCCTGGTAAGCTGTAAACAACCTGTGGTTTGATACTTTTTGTCTGGCTCTGGTCTGTAGCCTGCCCTGTGCTTGGTATGCACCGTTTTGCAGGGATTGGTCAATATACTATGCAAATGAAGTGATTGTAGACCACACAAATAAAATATCTCTAGCTTGCTATTCAAATGAAATGTCTGCGGCCTACCAAGAGTGGATCAGTCAGTTCATAGCCTTGGTAGGAGGGCTATGCCTTGAAATTGATGAAGAATTTGTAAACATGTTGAGCCAACCCTACAGAGTTTTCAGAGACAGAAAGAAGCAAGCAGAGAAGCAACAGGAAGAAACACGAGGAAGAAAGAAGAGAGAAGAAAGATGAAGCAGAGAAAGAGGAAGCAAGAGACTCCCTGTAAGAGCTATAACGTGGGTTAAGTGCTGTAACACTGAAGAAAGCCACATGCCCAGAAGGGCCCTATGGCAGAACAGGCAGCGACAGATGGCAGGGCTAAGAGGAGCCTGTCTGGAGAAGGCTGAAAGGAGGTAGGCATAGCTGGAAGTTGCTAAAGGTATTGTTCTGCACTAATGAAGGGGAATTTTGCCTACATGCCTGTTGAACCTGCTTCCAAGTTGTATCCTGTTCCATAATCTCAACTGTAAGATTGGTCTGTAAGTTCTGTGTGGTCATTGAAATGAATTACTGCACTTACAAGAGAAGAAGAAAGGGCTATGGGAGGGATGGCTGGTATCAGAATTGATAAAACATTTGGAAGGTATAGGTATGTCTGACTTCTATCTCATAGGAATGAATGTTGGGCTGATCCTGATCATTATCCCCCAGAAGTTAGATATTTTTTACTTTACTACTACCAGCACTATAGCCAGCCCTTGGGCCTCTGGAAGGCAGGAGTTTCCATACATGGAGCACCCCAAGGCCAGGCCTCAGTCAGCCAGCCACAGGACCAGCATAAGGTGGGAGTTTGTGTGTGTGGAGCACCCCAGAACCAGGCCACAGTAAGCTAGCCCCAGAGCAACAGAAGGGGTGTTTGAGCCCCAGGGGCAGGCCAGGTAAGCAAGCAGGACGGGGAGACTAGGAAATGAGCAGAACAGTTTGGAACAACTATAGGAGACAAATATGTGGAAGTGAGGCTGGAGGCTATGCCATTGGTGTTTCAAATGCCATCAGGGTTACCCATGCTGGACAAGTTTCAGTGAAGAGTCCTATATAAGACAGACTCAGAAAATGGAAAAGGATATCTACTTCTCAAATAATTGGTCAGTGAAAACCTTATGAATAGCAATGAAATACTGTCTTATATATTACTGGAACACTTTATGAATAGGCCTGAAACATTGTGTGATATAGTGCCAGAAGATGAGCCCCTCAATTGGAAGTCACTCAAAATACTACTGGAGAAGAGCTGTCTCCTCAGACTAGTGCCAACCTTAATGATGTGGCTAGAGTAAAGCTTTTGGGACCCCCCCCCCCTTTGCTATGTGGCATGTGTCAAGATGAGAAGAAACAACTGCAAACATCCATTACTAATCAGAACATGGAATATAAAAAGTATGAATCTAGGGAAACTGAAGTTATCAGAAATGAAATGGAATGCACAAAGATACATATCTTAGATGTTAGTGAGCTGAAATGGACTGGTTTTGGCCATTTTCAATCAGACAATCATATGATCTACTATGCCGAGAATGACAAATTGAAGAACAGTGTGGCATTCATCACCAAAAAGAGTGCATAAGGATCTATCTTGAAGTACAATGCTGTCAGTGATCTGATAATATCCATATGCCTATGAGGAAGACCAGTTAATACCACTATCATTCAAATCTATGCACCAACCACCAATGTCAAAGATGAGGAAGTGAAGATTTTTGTCAACTTCTGCAGTCTGAAATTGACCAAACATGCAAACAAGATGTATTAATTATCAGTGGTGATTGGAATGCAAAAGTTTGAAACAGAGAAGAATCACTGGTAGTTGGAAAATAGGCCTTGGTGATAGAAATGAGACTGGAGATCGCAGGTTAGCATTTTGCAAGACCAATATCTTTTTTCATCAACACAAACGGCAGCTATATATGTGGACTTTGCGAGATGGAGCACACAAGAATCAGACTGACTAGATCTGTGGCAAAAGGAGATGGAAAAGCTCAGTATTTTCAGCCAAGACAAGGCCAGGAGCTGATTGTGGAACAGACCATCAACTGCTCATATTCAAGTTCAAGTTGAAGCTGAAGACAATTCAAATAAGTCCACAAGAGCCAAAATATTACCTTGATTATATTCCTCCTGAATTTAGAGACCATCTAAAGAATAAATTTGATGCACTGAACACCAATGACTGAAAACCAAAGGAATTGTGGGATGACATCAAGAAGAAAAACACAGGAAAGGGAGAAAAGACAAAAATAGATGTCAGAAGAGAGTCTGAAGCTTGCCCTTGAGTGGAGAGCTGAACAAAGATTTCAAAGGGTGGCTCAAGAAGACAAAGCCATTTATTATAATGAAATGTGCAAAGACCTAGAATTAGAAAACCAAAAGGGAAGAACACACTCAGGATTTCTCAAGCTGAAAGAATTGAGGAAAACATTTCAACCTTTAATTGCAATATTGAAAGATTCTATTGGAAATATGTTGAATGATGCAGGAAATATCAAAAGAAGATGGATGGAACACACAGAGTCAGTATACCCAAAAGAACTGGTAGATTATCATCCATTTCAGGAGGTGACATATGATCAAAGACCAATGGTACTGAAGGAAGAAGTCAATGCTGCACTGAAGGAATTGGTGAAAAACAAGGTTCTAGAATACCCAGTGAGATGTTTCAACAAACAAATGCCACGCTGCAGGCACTCACTTGTCTCTGTCAAGAGATTTGGAAGATAGCTACCTGGCCAACTGACTGGATGAGATCTGTATTTGTACCCATTCCAAAGAAAGGTGATCCCACAGAACATGGAAATTATAAAAAACTATCATTGATATCACATGAAAGTAAAATCTTACTGAAGATAATTCAAAAATAGTTCAGCAGTATATTGTCAGAGAACTTCCAGAAACTCAAGCTAGATTCAGAAGGGTACATGGAGAGAGGGATATCATAGCTGATGTCAGATGGATCTTGGCTCAAAGCAAAGAATACCAGAAAGATGTTTACTTGTGTTTTATTGACTATGCAAAGGCATGTGATTGTGTGGATCATAATAAATTATGGATAGCATTGAGAATAATGGATATTCTAGAACACTTAGTTGTATAAAGTTGTACAAAGACCAGGAGGCTGTTGTTCAAGTACAACAAGGGGATACTATATGGTAGTTAAGTTTGTGTGTCAACATGGCTGGGCCTTGTTGAGTGGGTGGGCAGCTGATGTAGTATTCCCCATTGACGAGACTGGTAATCAACTCCATTGTGGAATTTACTGTGAGCAGCTGAGTAGCTGCCTTAGGAATGTGGGCTGCTTCCTGTATATAAGAAGGAGTATTGGGAACGGTCTCTAGCTTATGGCACGCTTGAACTCTGCATGTAGCTGTGTCATTGTTTAACAGCCTGTTATACTCTGGCGACCTTGGGACTTTCAATGGATTTGAATGAATGGCCTGCCGTGCGGTTTGGTAACATAGGGACTGTGCCTTTTTATTTGTCAACTTTGGGCTTGTCAGCCTCATCAGCCAGCAGCTGCCTGAGTGAAGAGATGCCTCTAGCTCAGTGGGCCAGGAGCAAGAGGCAGAACTAAAGTCCAAGGCTGAGGGGCTTTCTCACAGACCCTAGAACGTGGCATTTTGAACTTGGACTTCTAGCCTCCTGAATTGTAAGACAATAAACTCCTGTTTGTTAAGCCATCGCATTTGTGATATACTTTTGTCAGAGTGGCACTAGGTAAGCAGAACATACTTCATGGTTTAAAATCAGGAAGGGAGTGCATCAGGGTTGTATCCTTTCATCATATTTATTCAATCTGTATGCTAAGCAAATAATCTGAGAAGCTGTGCTATATGAAGAAGAACATGGCATTAGGTTTGGAGGAAGGCTCATTAACAACCTGAGATACACAGATGACACAACTTTGTTTGCTGAAAGAGAGAATGATTTGGAGCACTTACTGATGAAGATTGGGGATTGCAGTCTGCAGTATGGATTACACCTCAATATAAAGAAAATAAATATTCTCACAACTGAACCAATAAGTAGCTTAATGGTGAATGGAGAAAGGATTGAAGTTGTCAAGAATTTCATATTACTTCTACAATCAATACTAATGGAAGCAGCAGTCAAGACATCAATAGATGTATTGCATTGGACAAAGCTGTTGCAAAAGACCTCTTTGCTGAAGAGTAAAGATATCTCTCTCCTTGAAGACTAAGATGTACCTATGCCAAGCCATGGTATTTTCAATTGCCTCATGCACATGTGAGAGCTGGACAATAAATAAGGAAGACTGAAGAAGAGTTGATGCTTTTGAGTTGTTGTGTTGGTGAAGAATGTTGAAAGTACCATGGACTGCTAAAAGATCTAACAAATCTGTCCTGGAAGAAGCACAGCCAGAATGTTCCTGGGAAATGAGAATGAGAATGGCCAGACTTCATTTCACTTACTTTGGTCATGCTGTCAGAAGGGACAATTCTCTGGAGAAGGATGTCATGCTTGGTTAAGTGGAGGGTCAACGAAAGAGGGGAATGCCATCAACAAGATGGATTGACACAGTGGTTGCAGCGATGGGCTCAGGTATAATAGGGATTGTGAGGCTGGCACGGGACCAGGCAGTGTTTTGTTCTGTTGTACATGAGGTTGCTATGAGTCAGAGAGGACTTGATGGCATCTAACAACAACACCAACTGCCACCACAATACAGAATGCAAAAATACCAATATCCAGAGACCACAATTTTGGCATTTTGGAACTTCAGAGATCAACTTTTTTTATTTTCTTGTCTCTTCTTTTATTTTGAAAGCTCTCATAAAGAAAGTGCAAGTCACATTTAAAGAATGAGTCAGCAAAATGTCCTTGGATAATTCAACTGCAGACTGAAGAGAAGAAAAGTGGAGGAATGTTTTCACAATCCTGAGGGAAATTTTTTCAACCCAAAGTAGAGCCAAACTGTAAATAAAATATGATGGAACCATAAAGAATTTCATCCTTAAAAGTTATAAAAGCTTTCTACTTCATATCCCCTTTCTCATGAAGCTCAAACCCATTGTCATCAAGTAGATTTTCACTCATGGCCACCCCATGTGTAATCAGAGTAGAACTGTGCTCCATAGAGTTTCCAATAGCTTATTTTTCAGAAATAGATTATCAGTCCTTTCTTTTGAGGTTCCTATGGGTAGACAAAAATCTACAAATTTTGGTTAGCAGATAACTCATTAACCATTTGTTCAACCCAAGGACTCTCTCAGGAAGCTATCTGCCCATAAGGAAATAAGTGAGGAGAGAAAAAGTGGAAACTGGAATGCAGTTTACTGATGAGGGGAAGGAAGTTTCCAGATGGTACATGTGCATCAGGATGGGAGAACATTATGTCCAATTTGGAACAAAAGGACTAAGGGCTTGGCAGAAATGTATTTTAAAAATCCTATTACTACTTACTTAAATATATGACCATATTAAAAGAAGTCTGGGGTAAATTTTTTTGATAGGTATGTTATTGTTGTTGTTGTTAAGTGCCGTCGAGTCATTTCCAACTCATAGCGACCCCATGCACAGCAGAACGAAACACTGCCCGATCCCACGCCAGCCCCACAATCCCTGCTCTACTTGAGCCCATCATCGCAGCCACCGTATCAATCCATCTCCTTGAAGGCCTCCCCCTCTTTCGTCGACCCTCCACCCTACCAAGCATGACATCCTTCTCCAGGGAATGGTCCCTTCTGACAACATGTCCAAAATAGGTGAGATGAAGTCTGGCCATTCTTGCTTCCAAGGAGCATTCTGGCTGTACTTCCTCCAGGACACATCTGTTAGTTCTTTTAGCAGTCCACGGTACTTTCAGCATTCTTCGCCAGCACCACAACTCAAAAGCATCAACTTTTCTTCGGTCTTCCTTATTCATTGTCCAGCTGTCACATGCATACCAGGTGATTGGAAATATCATGGCTTGTGTCAGGTGCACCTTAGTTCTCAATGAGATATCCTTGCTCCTCAGCACTTGAAACAGTTCCTTTGCAGTTGACTTTCCCAATGCTACACGTCGTCTGATGTCCTGACTGCTGCTTCCATTGGCATCAATTGTAGAACCAAGCAACGCGAATTCCTTGACAACCTCAATCTTCTCTCCATTTATTGTGATGTTGCTCATTGGTCCAGTTGTGAGGATTTTTGTTTTCTTTATGTTGAGATGTAATCCATATGCAGACTGTATTCTTCAACCTTCATCAGTAGGTGCCTTAAGTCATCCTCACTTTCAGCAAGCAAAGTTGTATTGTCTGCATATCTCAGGTTGTTAATGATTCTTCCTCCAATCCTGATACCACGTTTTTCTTCATATAGTCCAGCTTCTCGGATTATTTGCTCAGCATATAGATTGAATAAGTGTGGAGAAAGAATACAACCCTGACGCACTCCCTTCTTGATTTTAAACCATGTAGTGTCCCCTTGTTCTGTTCGAACGACAGCCTCCTGGTCAAGGTACAGATTCCTCATGAGTATAATAAAGTGCTCAGGGATTCCCATTCTTCTCAATGTTATCCATAATTTGTCATGATCCACACAATCAAATGCCTTTGCATAGTCAATAAAACACAAGTAAACATCTTTCTGGTATTCCCTGCCTTGAGCCAAGATCCATCTGACAACAGCTAAGATATCCCTTGTTCCACGTCCTCTTCTGAATCTGGCTTGAACCTCTGGAATTTCTCTATCAATATACTGCTGCAAACGTTTCTGAATTATCTTCAGTAAGATCTTACTTGCATGTGATATTAATGATATTGTTCTATAATTTCCACATTCTGTGGGATCACCTTTCTTTGGAATGGGCACAAATATGGTTCTCTTCCAGTCAGTTGGCCAGGTAGCTGTCCTCCAAATCTCTTGGCATAACTGAGTGAGTGCCTCCAATGGGGCATCTGTTTGTTGAAATATCTCAATCGGTATGCCATCAATTCCTGGAGCCTTGTTCTTTGCCAGTTCTTTCATTGCAGCTTTGACTTCTTCCTTCATTTGATAGGTATATAAAACCAAAATACTAAATTCACTGCTTTTGAATCAATTCCGACTCCTCTTTGGGTTTCCAAGGTGGTATCTCTATGGAAGTAGATTACCCAATCTCCTTTCTGAGAAGAAGCTGGTGAGTTTGAACCTCCAGCCTTCTGGTTAGCAGTCAAATGCCCTAGGTTTTACACAACCAGAGCACCTGAGATATATCCAAACCAAGACTAAACTCACTGCTGTTGAGTCAATTTGACTCATAGCCACCCCTCCTTGGGTTTCCTAGGCAGTATCTCTATGGAAGTAGATTGCCCAATTTTCCTCCCAAGGAATGGCTGATGGGTTTGAACCACCACCTTTCTGGTTAGCAGTCAAAGACTTACATGTATTAACCTGTGGCAAGAAAATAAAAACAAGAATTTGAACCAAACTTAGAAATATAGGACACAAATTTAGTACTGTCTGTCTGCACTGTAAACAATATTAAAATGGTCTTTGTAATGCAGGCACTAAATATGAATTATCCAAAACTGCTGTGTACCTCAACTGAGGACACTGAATAGAGTAAGGTAGTAAATGTGTGTAATTGAATGTGTTGGTGAAGGGATTAAAGAGTACTAGATTCTTGTCTTACATAGTTAGACAGTCAAACAGATAAAGTCTAAAAGTGAACAGTTTGTAAATAACAATGCCAATATATCATTTATGAATATGGACATAAATGACCAAAGCACTGAGTCAAAGAGTTGAAAATCATTTCTTCTCAAGGAGTTAATCTTGGGGCTGGGAGGAAAAAAGCAAGAAACGACTATTTTTCATTGTATTGCACTTTACAAAATGTTTTTTTTCTTTATGCAAGAAAATATTAAGTGAACAATGAAACAAGAAAAAGAATTCGAAGAGTTGCTGTAAAGATTAGATTCAATAACATGGTTTACACTGTGTTAACATGCAATTGTGCCCCCTAAAATGATATATTAAAGTCCTAACCCTTGTACCTGTAAACATGACTTTGTTTGGAAATAGGGTCTTTGAAGATGCTACCAGCTAAGTTAACATGAGGTAATACTGGAGTTGGACAGATCCTCAGAAGAAGAGAGACACAGAGACAAAAAGAAGATAGGTACTAGTGACACTGTTGATTCCAGAAAACAAAGAATCAAGGAACCAAAGAATACCTGTAGCTACCAGAAACTAGGAGAAAGATATGGAACAGAGTCTTACTCAAATCTTCAGAAGGAATCATCATGGCTGATCCCTGATCTTGGATTCTCAGCCTCCAGGCTTGTGAGACAATAAATTACTCTTCTTATAACACACAGTTTGAGGCATTTTATTATGACAGCCCCAGGAAACTAATACACCTTGTTAAATAAATTCATTATTAAATTATTGTTACCATCTTAATTAGAAGCAAACAATGGAGAGATGATTATAATAGGATTCAAAATAATGGAGTTCTTGTCATAGTCTTGCCATTAATCACCTGTGTGACACAGGGCAAATTATTAATCCACTTAAAATAACAACTTACTTATCTATGAAATAAAATAATAATCTTTGTCTGTCTACTCCATGGAGTTTGTGAAGCTCAAATGCATGTGAAGGTATTTCCCTAAGTACAATTCTTATAATCCTAAAGGATCATTGTATCTTCAAAATCTTTCTCACTAGGCTAAATATATGGGAATATTTTACACATACACATTTCCCAAAGAGAGTGACTTCTGCCTACTGACTTTGGTTATCTAGGAGTCTTCATTCATTCATTCATTTCTGGATGTAGTAGGAATATAGTCAAATAGACACATATATACCAGTATTCATTGCAGCATTATTTACATCAGCCAAAAAGAATAATGTAAGTCTCCACAAACAGATGAATGGATAAACAAAATGATATATACATACATAAAATGGAATATTATCCATTTATGAAGAGAAAGAAGTTCTGGAAAACATTATACTGAGTGATAAATTCATACATGAAAGGACAAATATCATGTGATCTCAGTGGCATGAAAGATCTGGAGTAGGTTAATGCATAGATACAAAAGATTAGTAGTTACCAGGGCCTGTGGTGGAGAGAATAGTGAGTTCTTACTTAAGGAGTATTGAGTTCCGGTCTAGGGTGATTTGGAAATGGGAGCTCTGGTGGCATAGTGCCTAAGGCATTTGACTGCTAACCAGAAGGCTGGTGGTTCAAATTCACCAGCCACTCCTTGGAGGGAAGATTGGGCAATCTGCTTCCATTGAGATACCAGCTTGGAAGCTCAAGGAGAAGTCGCTATGAGTTGGAATCGACTCGACGGCACTGAGTTTGTTTTTTTGGGGGTGGGGGAAGAATGGTGGTGATGATTGAACAAATTGGTGAATATAATTAATATCTTTGAATTGTACACTTACCAATGATTAAAATTACATATTTGTTGTTCTATATATATTACTAAAATTAAATAATTTTGAAAAATGTACATATAAGATAACAAAATATGCTCTGGATGTTGGGACAGTTGCCATTTTTTGTCTTTGCCTAACCTGTCACAGAGCTCCTTGGCTAAAGTGGGTTTACTCTTCCTATGTGTGTCAGGCAGGAAAACAAGAACATAAATATTTAACCTTAAAAAAAAGGGAATCATTTACTGGAACTCTGACTATATGAAACAGGGTTATTAATCTTTCTGAGGTATTACAATATGCATAAGGGAATGAAAGCACATGAATGACGGAGCTAACTTTAACCTTTGATTGTTTAAAAGCATAGTCTTTTTCTCCTTCTTTTAAAATGAAATTTATTTTTTTTAAATGGCCCCTGCCTTTTTTCCCCTTGTACAGTGAAATTTATATCAAATCTGTCAAGAAGTTGAAAGGAAATTATATTTTACAGCTGTCTACAGGTTTTGTTATGCAGAAAAAGAAATATTTCACTTTGTTCTAATAGATTGAAAGACACATTTTTTTTTTTTCCTGGCTGTCTGTCAATAACAGTAAAAGGGGGATCTTTAGTACAAAGACAGGCAACAGATTACTATAGATTGACATATGTTATACTATTTACATGTTCTTTCTAAGGAGTATTTAATTTAAAAGAATTTGTTAATAAGCATATAGGAATTTAATGCCTTCTCTATGCACAATGTTGTCTTTTAAGAATTTATTCTTAGAGAAAATTTAATCTATGCAAATGCAATGGTGGTGAAAAATCGCTTAGAAACTAAAACTTGGGAGCAAAATTATAGCTAAACTTGTGAGAAGAGGTGCAAGGGGTTGAAGTTCTCTTATGTACAATTGGTTTTACATGTTTTATTTAACCATTATTATCTTCTGTTCCAGCACCTCTCTGTCAGTTTGTCACAATGTGATGGCTTATGTGTTGTTGTCATGCTGGATGTTACCTGACCTATGTCTCCAGAATTTCAAATACCAGCAGCATAACCTATCTTGGATAGGTTTCAGCAGACTTTCCAGAGCAAGACAAAGAAGAAAATCCTCATGATCTACTTACAAAAATTAACCAATGCAAACCTTATGAGTCACAACAGAACATTGTCAACTCACTTGCTTTGCACACATCATCAGCAGGTATCAATTGCTGGAGGAGGACATCATGTTTGGTGAACTAGAGGGCCAATGAGGACAAGGGGCTCTCAGTGAGAAGGAATGGCACAATAGTGGCAACAATAAACTCAAACATGTCGGTGATTATGAGAAATATTCAGTTTAGTTTTGTAACTTAGAGTTGACTTGATGGCATCTGTCTATCTATCTATCTGTCTATCTATCTATCTATCTATCTATCATCTGTTCTTATTTCCTAGTGTCACTCTGACAAGAATATACCACAAATGGGATGACCTTAACAAATAGGAGTTTATTTTCTTATTCGAGGTTTGAAGTCCAAGTTGAAAGTGCCAGGCTCTAGGGGCTGGGTGAAAGCCCCTCGACCTTGGGCTTCAGCTCTGCCTCTTGCCCTGGCCCACTGAAGCTAGAGGCATCTCTTCACTCAGGCAGCTATCGGCTGCTGAGGCTAACAAGTCCAAGGTCAATAAATAAAATGGCACAATCCCAATGTTACCAAACCACATGGTAGGCCATTAATTCAAGTCCATTGAATGTCCCAAGGTCAGCAGAACATGGCAGGCTGCTGAACAACAACATGGCTACATGCAGGATTCAAGCATACCATAAGCTATAGACCATTCCCAAAGCTTTTCTTATATGGTAAGCAGACCACATACCCAAAGGCAGCTATTTAGCTGCTCACAGTAGATTCCACCATGGAGTTGATTACCAGTCTCATCATGGGGAATACTACTTCTAGCTGCCCAGCCATTCAACCAGACCTAGCCAAGTTGACACACAAACTTAACCACCACACTATCTATCGATGTATCCATCCATCCACCCATCTATCCATCCATCCATCCATCCATCTATCATCATGTTTCTATTTTCTATTACTCTCCTCATTCCACATATGACAACTGAAATTCAAATAGTTGAGTTTCTCCAAGTGGCACAACTTGGAAGTGATGGATTCTAGATAGAACCATATTATGTTTGACTTGGATTCTTTCCATATGTACCCTCATTTGGATTTATTTCAACAGATAGAGTTATTGAACACCAAATAGTAAGTAGTCATTACGCCTGACATCATGATATTTTGAGTATTTTTTATTAGGAAAGCTATTTTTATTATCATCTTATCAAATATCTTTGTATTGTAGTTCTATAACTATATATTATAAAAATTTCCATATTAAAGACTTTTAATTTTGTATTATAGTTAAATCAGTACTGACTTCATTTGAATTTGGTTCAAACTCTCATTTGAAGATAATTTTCCATTAGGCAAAACACCGTATTTATTTGTCATTAAAGCTTTAGTCTTGCTTTAAGGTTTTAACTTACTCTTTTTCACTTGGTCTTTTTTTCTATTCCCCGTCTTAACCCATGGCTCCATTTTACAGCCAGTTCCTCAACACAAATCTCTAGGGGACTCCTGATTCATCCTTTTCCCTTATTCTTTAAGTATGATCATTACCAAATCATATCAATATTTATATTGTTCTTAGTTGATTTTCTGGACTCATGGCAACCTCATGCATAACTGAACGAAATGCTGCCCAGTCCTGCATCATTCATGATTGGTGTGTATAAGACCATTGTGATCCATAGGGTTTTCATTGGCTGATTTTCAGAAGTAGATTACTAGGCCTTTCTTTCTCATCCATCTTAATTTAGAAGTTCTGCTGAAAACTGCTCACCATCATAGCAACACTCAAGCCTCCACTGACAGATGGATGGTGACTGTTACTGAAGTACATTGGCTCGGAATCAAACCTAAGTCTTCTACATGGTAAGTTTGAATTCTTCCACTGAACCACTACTGCCCGTCAGTATTTATAGCGTCTGTCAACTTCTCGCCACCTCCTCATCTCCTCTGCCTCTGTCCTCAAAACCATATTCTTTAATTAGACTTTGACAATATCCTTCCTGCTTCCACTCTTGCCCTAACCAAAAAGATTCTAGTTCTACATAGAATCTGTGATTCTCTTATTAAAGCATAAATGACCCCCTGCTTTAAACTCTCCCCAAGTTTCTCATTTCTCGTTTCTTTTAGAATAATCTCCAAACAGTTTCTCTGGACACATGTTATGGTCTTACATGGTCGGGTTCTTTCCACTGTTCAACCTCATCCCACTTCCGTTGCCCATTGTCTATTAGGCTCTGCTTACACTGGTTCCTTGCTGTTTTGTGAGCATTCCAGTGCCTTTTCCACTACTAGCATTTCCATAAGATATTCCCTCTGCCAGGAATGTGCTTCTCTCTCCAGCTATGCTGAATGTTTGTTTTCCTCTTAATCTTCATGTTCTCTCTCACAGTCACCACCTTAAACTGACCTGAATTTCCTACTTATATAGGCTACCCTCTAATTACTCTAATTTCCCAATTTGTTCTAATAGCAATGATGACATTATCATTAACTTTACCAGTTGCTTATTTTTATAAGACTTTTAGTTTCCTTCTGTAGCACTGGAATCAAAAACAGTGCCCGGCTCAAAGGAGTTACAGAATAAATAAATATTGAATGAATAAATCAGCCTGAGCAGGATACGCTAAACTTTGGAATTGATGAGAAAAATGGGCCTATGAATTTCCTTTGAACCTGACCTTATTCTAACCAGCTGATCTTTCTTGCTTCTACCTGTACACTTTGAGGACTCTAGGGCTGAGATTGGCCCCTGTTTGAACAGAAAACAAGACAACCTGTTCACTATTCTGTTCTAAGGCAAAACATGACCTAAATCCCCTGAAATTGATGCTCACTTTTGTTAGCATTCAGCTTTGAAACAATGAACACTTATTCATTGCTTGTTCTGTAGCAGGCATGGGTGAGACACTGGGACATGGACATACATGTAGAGTTGTCTATTGTCATAGCACAGTGGTTAATAGAATGAACTCAGCTATCAGGTCCCTGGGTTTAAATGCCAGTCACCATTCTCACTAGCTGTGTGATATTGAGCAAATATTTAATCTCTTTTTGCCTCAGTCTCTTTACATGATGAATAGGAGAAAATAATAGTGCCTATATGACAGAATTTAGAGACCATCTAAAGAATAGTTTTGATGCATTGAACATCAATGACTGAAAACAAGAATTGTGGGATGACAATCAAGAGCATCATCCATGAAGAAAGCAAGAGGTCACTAAAAAGACAACAAAAGAAGAGAAGACCAAAATGGATGACAGAAGAGACTCTGAAACTTACCCTTGAGTAGAGAGTAGCTAAAGCAAATGAAAGAAATGACAAAACAAAATAATTGAACTGAAGATTTCAAAGAGCAGCTCGAGAAGACAAAGTCCATTACTGTAATGAAATGTGCAAAGACCTGGAGTTAGAAAACCAAAAGGGAAGAACACACTTGGCATTTCTCAAGCTGAAAGAATTGAGGAAAAAATTTAAGCCTTGAGTTGCAATATTGAAAGATTCTATGGGCAAAAT
>NW_006921606.1:9636666-9638153 GCF_000298275.1 Orycteropus afer afer
CATGATAAATGGAGAAAAGATTGAGGTTGTCAAAGAATTCACATTGCTTGGTTCTACAATCGATGCCAATGGAAGCAGCAATCAGGACATTAGACAACGTGTGGCACTGGGCAGGTCGGCCACAAAGGAAGCCTTTCAAGTGCTGAGGAGCAAGGATGTCTCCTTGAGGGCTAAGGTGCACCTGATATAAGCCATGATATTTCCAATCACCTCATATGCACGTGAGAGCTGGACAATGAATAAGGAAAACCAAAGAAGAGTTGATGCTTTTGAGTTGTGGTGCTGGCAAAGAATACTGAAAGTACCATGGGCTGCTAAAAGAACTAACAGATCTGTCCTGGAGGAAGTCCAGCTGAAATGCTCCTCGGAAACAAGGATGGCCAGACTTGGTCTCATCTACTTTGGTCAAGTTGTCAGAAGGGACCATTCCCTGGAGAAGGATGTCATGCTTGGTAAGGTGTAGGATCGACAAAAGAGGGGAAGTTCTTCAACGAGATAGATTGACAACGATGGCTGCGACAATGGGCTCAAGAATAGCAAGGATACAGAGCTGGCGCGGGATTGGGTGGTGTTTCGTTCTGCTGTACATGAGGTCGCTATGAGTCGGAAGCAACTTGACGGCACCTAACAACAACAACAACAATATATGACAGAGCTTCTTTAAAGATGCAGTGGATTTGCATATGTTACTTCTTAGTGTCTGGTATATAATAACTGGTGGCAAGAGATTTGACTTTTAACCAGAAGTTTGGTGGTTCAAACCCAGCAGCCACTCCATGGAAGGAAGACTGGACAATCTATTTCCATAAAAAATTTTCTGTTTTGGAAACCCAAAGTCAGCTGCTATGAGTTGGAATCAACTCCATGGCAGTGGGTTTGGGCTTTTTCATGTGTGTGTGTGTGTGTGTGTGTGTAAATAACCAACCAGTTCCTGTTGAGTCAATTTCTACTCATGATGACCCCATGTGTGTCGATGTACAACTGTGCACATAGAGTTTTCAGTGGTTGAATTTTCAGAAGTAGATCTCCCGAACTTTCCTTTGAGGAGCCTTTAGACGGACTTGAATCTCAAACCTTTTGACTGACAGCCCAGCAATTTTAGCAGGTGAGCATGTTAATTGTTTCACAACCTAGGAACACTGCATAAATACTACACAAACACACACACACAGCCACACACACATATACTTTTATAACTTAAAACTAAGGCAAAGATAAACAAATAAGAGCCTATCAGCTTCTGGAAGGAAGATTTAAATAAATAAATATTTTAAATATATATTTTATATATGTTTTCCTTCAGAAGGTAATAGGCTCTTGCTTGCTTATCCTTGCTTTAGTTTTAAGGTTAATCAGAAATCTTCATTTCCAAGTGTACTTCACATTTTTTTGCTCAGATCCTGGTATTTTTGTAGTTCCTGGGTTTCACTGGCTTCATTTCTATTCTGCTGATGATACTGCTGTTCTTTAATTTTTTTTTTTTTTTT
>NW_006921606.1:9645852-9664634 GCF_000298275.1 Orycteropus afer afer
TCTTCTGTGTCTGTGTTAATTGGTTTCCCTTTTCTTTGTTGAAGAGGGTCTGTGCAATCCTTCTGCCTAGTCCGCCATCTTGCCCCGCCCCCTGTTCTTTAATTTTTTTTTTCTGCCTCCTGTTTTATCTGTCTGTCTAATAAACTGTATATATTTTCAAAGCAGACATTGTACTAATTTGTCTCTTTCTTCAATGCCTAGCACAGAGGCTCACTCGTGATAGATATGCAGTGATCAAGTGAATGAATGAATGAATGAAATTAAAAGCTGAATCCCTCTAAGTTCAACCTGACACTCTGGGCTGTGGACACTCACTGTCTGCTCTGACCTCTGCTTCCTGTCCAATCCTTTCAGACTTTCTGTTGTGCTTCCTATCTGCATTTTCTGCCCCCTCTATTTACCACTTGTAAGGAACCCAGGTGATGCAGTATTTAAAGGGCTTGGCTGCTAACTGAAAGGTAGGTAGTTCGAAACCCCCAACTACTCTGTGAGAGAAAGGTGTAGCAGTCTGCTTCCGTAAAGACTCACAGTCTTGGATCCCCTATGAGGCAGTTCTACTCTGCCTCATAGGGTGGCTATTATTCAGAATCGACTTTATTTTCTTCACCACTGTAAAGGCACACAATTCTTTTCTAATATAATTACACTCCTTCCTTTAAACTTACTTATCTAAACTTTTATTTGAATTGATTTCTCTGTGTTAAGAGAAGCCTCTGGGAGCTGAAATAGTACCATACAATGCCAACTCTCTCATGGAATTTTTACAGTCCTTCAACTAACTTAGGTGTCTTTTCAGTTTCTGAAAGCAGACACAATATTTGAGAAGTCTCACTTTTTAATCAGTGGAGTTAACATGAAAGTTTGACCTCTAAACCAAACCTTTAAACAGCCAACTTGACAATTTATTACTTCTGCAGTTATTGCTATTAGATCAGCCCTAGGAACAAGTAACTCATCTAAAACACATTGTTCACCTGCTGTTGTTATTAAGACAGGAGCAGAGCTACAAGGCATCAAGCAACTGGTCATTTGAGAAGACAGCAAAATGGTGTGACCTAGAGTTGCCATTGATACTCCACAGTTTGACCTCCATGTGTCTTATCAAACTAGACATAAAAATCAGTCTTTTAGTGAAACACAGATCTTTTCTTTGAGATGGGATCAGTTATGGACATAAATTCTACCTCTGAGAGGTAACACGTACTGTCAGTTAGTTTCAATAATCAAATATCGTCCAGACACTTCAGTAGAAAGTCAAATGGAAGAAAAGCTACATTAAAAGTTTTTGCTTCATTATGTACATATGAATGCAATTTGGTTTCTGATTAAAGAAACTGTTTTCATTTGATAGATAGATACATACACACTAGACACATATATATGATAGATAGAGAGCATTGAGTTGACTCTGACTGTGGCATTCTTACTTAATAGAAATAACTACTGCCAGGTCTTACATCCTCCTCAAAATCACTGACATGCTCAAGTTCATCCTTGCAGTATTGTGACAATCCATCTCACCAAGAATCACCCTCTCTTCTCTGACCCTCTTCTTCACCAAACATGATGTTCTCCTCTAGTGATTGATTCTTCTTGATAACATGACTGAATCAATGTGAGTTAGACAATGTTCTGCTTTGATCAGAAAGGAGGCAGGCCTTTGGATGACCCAAACAACTATAGTTACTCCCTGTTTCTTACCACTGATCAAGTTTTTGTGCTTCAAAACAAGTCATTGTACTCCCACCTCTGAAGCCTGATGTTTTGTCTAAATAATCAGGAGGAATAAGTAGATATGACTCTGAGCTAACAGTTCCTGGCTGGTGTCCCATGTCTGACTACCCCCCTCTTTGGGCAATCAGAAGAGAAAACTTGCATTGCACTCTATGCAGTGAAATATATAACCTCTGAAATATAAATTTGCATGGGGGAAAATCCTTGCAGTCCTTTATCTACACTGTAAAGATAAGGGACACCCACCCACAGAAGTTTTACATCCTGCCTGGACAGCTGTTGAATCAGAGAGAGCCACTAGTGAGGTATCTTTTCCTGTTATACACTGTTTATTATCTGTGAGTATTAAAATGACTTCCACTATCATTAGCGCTGGGAGCTCTGGTAGCATAGTGCCTAAGGCAATTGACTGCTAACCAGAAGGCTGATGGTTCAAACCCACCAGCCACTCCTCTGAAGGAAGGTTAGGCAATCTACTTCCATAGTGATACTGCCTTGGAAACCCAAGGAGGGGTTGCTATGAGTCGGGTCTGACTCAATGGCACATAACAACAAAAACAACAACAACATTGTCAGCACTGTGTACATGTCTTTTAAGTGCAGCTTGCTCAGAATAAATGGAGTGGTTGGTAGCATTGGGTGGAATTCTCATTCTAGTACTCTGGTGGGTACTTAGGACCTGGAGACAGCTTTTCAGCCATACTCTGCATGCAGTACATGATCCATATGGTTTACATTTGTTAATTTTTGGAAGTAAATAGCTAGGACTTTATTCCTAGTTTGTCTTAATTTGGAAGCTCTGCTGAAACTTGTGCACCATGGGTGACTATGAAAACATTTGAAATATCAATGGCATAGCTTTCAGCATCGTAGCAACACACAAGCCACCATAGTATGACAAAATGACAAACAAGTGATGGCTGTATTTATAAATGCAGGTAAAGAAGTCACAATAATAGTATTGCTATTCTAGTTATAAGTGGGGCTTCAAAATTGCGCTTAAATAACATAAAATCTCTGTCTTTTAAAGTCCTGATTATGGTCAAATGTGTGAAGCATCTGGCTATTTCATTTTCATTATTCTTCTGAGTCCACGGACTGATAGACTTTTCTCAGAGTGAACAACAGAGTCACATTTCTCTCATTATGAAGACTATTAGAACTGCTAAACAGTTTTTGGCAATATAAAGTGCCTATAGAAGAGAAATTGTACAGGTTAGAATTTTGGGGAAAAATAAAAACTATATAAAGTTGCAGCACAAAATTCATAGATTTCACTGTGGGTTTTCCTTGAAATCTTTGTTATTATTATTATTTTAAAATACAACATGCTTATCTTCCTGGTTTTCTAATTCACAACCAGTTAACAATAAAAATAGAAGTTTTGAGGGGTTACTCTCATCAGGTAAACCAACAGCCACACAAATTTCCAGCTGATAACCTGGAAGTAAGAACAGATTGAAAAACAATAGCAGCAATATTTAAAAATAGAAGCAATTATAGGAAAGGAATTATTGGTGGTCATTTAGTGTAGTGGTGGAGCCTCTGTGTTATGCAAATGGTTAATGGCCTAGGCTGCGGACTGAAAGGTTGGAGGTTAGAGTCTACCCAGGTGCACCTCATAAAACAGGCCTGGTGATATACCTCTGAAAAATCTGGGCTTGAGATCCCTATAGAGTGCAATTCAACTCTGACACACATAGAGTCATCATGAGTTGCAGTGGACTAGATGGGAACTGGTTTAGTATAAGGATAAACTGTCTCCCTGAGGACATTTTTGTTAAAGCATAATGCTTATTCAGTATAATGATTCACTGAAAGAATTTTAACTGTTTAAATTTGTTAATAATTGATTTCACTGTAAGCCAGCATCATATCCTACAATATTCCAAAATAGGTATATTCAACCACTCAAAGTGTTAAGTTTCAATTACCAGTAAATTTACTCATGAGAAATTAATTATGTTTCCTCTAATAAAGCTCCCCATGGCAAAGAAATAATAATTTTACAAAGCAATAATGATCAATCTAGTTAGCGCCACTGACTCCATGTCATGCTCTGTCTCAAGGTTTTTAAGGATTATCCCATGTGCGGGGACATTGGAGCTCAGAGATTGACTGTTTCTCAGCATCATTCAGTAAAGGAAAATCCACCTTGTGTCCAGGTCCTGGTGTAACCTGTATTCTGCATCTCCTCCCAAGGTGCAGAGGAAGTAAATGCTATGTTCTACAATCTGAGGGACTCAGGTTGATGGCCAAGAATGAAAATCATAATTGACATAAAATTTGCTAAGCTACAATTTTGCCAAAAACACAGAAAATATTAAATACATTTTTGTTCAGTTTTAGTACAAACATTCATTTTATTATACTTTATACTATCTGGTCATATATCTCTTCATTTTCTAGGTTAGCTTTCATACATGGATACATAATAAAATAGCATTTTACAAACTTTAGGTGAATTGAAAGTTCTAATTAAGGAAAGAAAATAAGACGCCAAAAATACTAAGAATCTTATGGATGAGTTTTAAAAGAACTAATTTCAAGAATCTATGGTATATTTAGGTGATATAGTGGGTAAGGCACTTGACTGCTAATCCAAAGATCAGAGGTTCAAAGCCACCAGCCACTCCGTGGAAGGCAGACAGGGCGATCTGCTTCTGGACTTCTGTAAAGTTGAGTCAGAGACAACTTAATGGCAGTGATTTTTTTTTTTTTTTTTGAGTTTTTACTACAGTTTAGGATACTTGCTTAATTGAGTTTAGATCCTCATACTTACACAATGGTAAATTCATTTGTGAATATTAAGGACTGAAAAAGTCAAAATATTTGAGCTCATCAGGGATGTTCCTTTGAGAATTGATTAATTATAGAGCAAATTATAGGGATATATGTTATAATGTGCTAGATTTCTTGCCCAAAGTCATATGTGGAGTGAACTGCAAGAAGCACAATCCTTATTCAGATAGCTATTCCTGTTTCTGTTCTTATTTTTATCAAGTCCAAATACCCCAACATGGCTCAAGAATGCCATCCTTATATGCTGCTGCAAACCCTCTGTCTTCCTTTCTTGCTATCCCGTCCCTTGATTTCTAGATTTTTCAAAGTTTCTAACACGCTGGAAATTTACTCCCTGCAAAGCCATTCAACCCCCCGCCCCTCTTTCAAGGACACTGCCTATAACTCTCTTCCTTTCAATAAACTTATCACAATATCAAATTTCAAATGTTATTTCCCCTGAGAAATCTTCCCTGGCTTAGGTGCCATCTATGTGAACATTTGGGACCCCATCCTCCTATTATATCACTTATGTCACCTGATTGTCACTACTCATTTCATTGTGCATTCTGGCCTTCTTTCCCTAGGTTGTGATCTGAGTGTGGGTAGAGATGGTGTTTATCCTATTTATAACACCATAGCATGTTATAGGTACCAAGCATATTTTTCTTAAAAAAATAAATACCTATATGATTATATGCTGAGTGAATAATCTAGGAAGCTGGACTATATAAAGAAAAAATGTTACATCAGGATTGGAAGAAGACTCATTAACAACCTGTGATATGCAGATAACACAGTCTTGCTTGTTGAAAATGAAGACTTGAAATGCTTATTGAAGATCAAAGACTGCAGCCTTTAGTATAGATTATACCTCAACATAAAGAAAGCCCGAATCCTCACAACTAGACCAATAAGCAACACCATGATAAAGAGAGAAAAGATTGAATCTCTCAAGGATTTTATTTTACTTAGGTCCATAATTAACCCCTATGGAAACAACAGTCAAGAAATCAAATGACAAATTTCATTGGGAAAATCTGAAGCAAAAAAATTTCCTTAAATTGCTAAAAAGAAAAGATTTCACTTTGAGGAATAAGGTGCACTTGACCCAAGTCACGGTATTTTTAATCACCTCATATGTGTGGGAAAGCTGGACAGTGAATAAGGAAGATCTAAGGTGAATTGATGCATTTGAATTATAATGTTGGTGAAGAATATTGAATACACTATGGATTTCCAGAAGAACAAATATGTTTTGGGAGGAGTACAGCAAGAGTGCTCCTTACAAGTGAGCATGATGAGACTTCATTTTGTGTACTTTGGACATGTTATCATATGCATTACCAGACCCTGGAGAAGTATATCATGCTTTGAAAAGTAGAGGGTCAGTGAAAAAGATGAAGACCCTCAGAGAATTAGATTGACACAATGGCTGCAACAACAGGCTAAAGCTGCAATGATTATGAGGACAGCAGAACCAGGCATGTTTCATTCTGTTGTTTGAGTTGGAACTGGCTGGACAAAACCTCACCATAATGAGAACATGATTTAACTATGTCCTCTCATTATTCTTTAGAGGATCCCATAGAACTGGTTGACATGTGTCACCCTATGACACCTACACATAGCACTCAAACCAAAAACCAAACTCACAGCCATTGAGTCTATTCGAATAGTGACAGCCATTGGGTTTCTGAGGCTGTAAATCTTTATGGAAGTAGATTGCCACATCTTCCTTCTACAGAGTGGCTGATGGGGTTAAACCACTGACCTTTTGGTTAGCAGCCAAATGTCTTATCCACTCCCTCACCAGAGCTCATTATAGCAATACTATATCCTCTAAAATGGAAGCATGGTACCTGGAATTGCCAAAAACACTTTAGCATATCTGGTCTGACAAATATGTTTTCTCTTTTTCTTTCTCTTTCTCTGATATGTAAGTTTACATATTTGAGAGATTTTCTAAGGAAATTTAATAAAAAATTAAATTCAACAAAACATTTGATTAACAACATTTAGTAAAGAGAGTAGCATTATATGAACAGTCTGAGAGACCCTGGGAGCTGTGGTCCCATATGGACAAGGGTCTCGTTTGCCAACAAAGGCAGATCCCCATCATCCCCAGGCACCAGCACTAGAAAAGATTCTACTGTCATTTGAATCCTTTTTACTGACAATCTCCCTATCCCATCTGGTTTTCAGAAAGCTTGACAGACTTTTTTGTTAAATCATATCCCTGAGCTTGGAGTGTGTGTTTCTCCTATTTATCATTCTGTCCTTGGTGTAAGTTTCTCCTCAAGGCCACTTTCACGTTTCCTACAGTCTCAAGTATAGCTAAATCAAGAAATGTAGACATTATTGAAGCCCATTTATCTCTTCTAATTAAAGGTGAATATCATTCTAACAACTGGCTCTGGGAGTGACGTTTTAGCAACAATCAGAGCAGTGGGCTTATCACAACTTGGCACATTTCTCTTGCATCCTCGCCCAGAAAGGCTTACAGAATAAGGACCCAGATCCTTACCTTAGAAGTCAAGGTTTTCCATCTCTGCTTCCAACCTACTTTTTTGAAGTTTCATCTCTTTTCAATGTACACATCGGATGCATGTGAGTTAGGTGCAGCTTTCCACATTTGGCACTTCTGACACTGTCCCCTTGGCTTAAAGCCTTTTATGTACCTGGTGACATTACACCAATTTTAAAGTCAATAAATACATGACCATTGTTTAGCTACCAAACCTAGACTTTAGGAAATTTTGTAGGAACAGTTTTCTTTCTTTTTTTTTTTTTTTCTCTAAAGAGAATGAATGTTTCTGTTAATAATCATGCTAGAAAGAAATTATTCCTTGCATGAGGGTAAAAGAGAAGGAGGAGAGGGCAGAATTAACACCTTTCTTGGAATAAGGTCAAATTGGTCCATACTTCAAATTGGGAAGATACTTAGAACCTTTCTGGAGGGATCTATTATTGGAAAATTGGAGGGAAATCAGGAGCAAGGTGAGGAGCCTCTCCAGAAACCTAACATCAGATTGGGCTTGGGTAACAGTTTAAAGGGCATGGGTCAATGATAGTACAGATAATCACAGTCAGGTAAATACAACTTTTTGTTTGCCATTTGAGTGGTAACAACACAAACTATCTCTTTAGTCAGCTCTAGAAAAACTGTTGGGGGTTCAAATTGGCATTAGAGCTTTGGTCTTTTCAATTAGGAAACTAGTAGCTATTCTGGACATTTCTAAGATTATTCGTATTTTGAGAACAAATGCAATTTGGTGTCTGATGTCCTCTGTGTCTGGGATAAACTTTACCAGTGCCCTCAATGCTGCCCTCATTTGTTCAACAGAACATGTCTTTGTTTGATGATGCTAGTGTTGTTATGTGCCTGGAGTCACTTCTGACTCATAGTGACCTTATATACAACAGAAGGAAACCCTGCCTTGACCTGCATCATCCTCACAATCCTTGCTATGCTTGAGTTCATCGATGCAGTTACTGTGTCAATCCATTTCATTGAGAGTCTTCTTTTTTTTTTCTCACTGACTTTCCATTTTATTAATCATGATGTACTCCAGGGACTCGTCCCTCCTGGTAACATGACTAAAGACTAGGGATGAAGAATCACCATCTTCTCTTTTAAGGAGCATTCCAGCTGTACTTCTTCTGAGACAGACTTGTTCATTGTATCAATCCATAGTATATTTAAGATTTTTTTGCCAAACCTTAATTCAAATGCATCCATTCTCCCTCACTCTTTCTTATTCATTGTCCAGCTTTCACATGTATATGCAGCAACAGAAAATAATATGGCTTGAGTTGGGCCATAAGTTGTTACAAAGTGATATCTTTGCTCTTTAATACTTTAAAGAGGTCTTTTGCAACAGATTTGCCCAATATGACATGCCTCTTGATTTCTTTACTGCTGCTTGCATGGATGTTAATTATGAATTCAAATACAATGAGATCCTTGACAACTTCAATCATTTTCCATTTATCATGAATTTACTTGCTGGTGTAGTTGTGAGGCTTTTGTTTCCTTTCTGTTGAGGTACAATCCATACCGAAGGCTGTAGTCTTTGATGTTCATCAGTAAGTGCTTCAAATCCTCTTTGCTTTTAGCAAGCAAGGTTGCATCATCTACATATTTCATGTCATTGATTAATCTTCCTTTAAACCTCAAGGAGACCAGGAAGCAAGCAGGTGGTGGTTTGGAACAGCTAAGGGAGATAAGAAAGTGAGCCAGCAGTAGTTTGGAACAATTAAGAGAGACCAGGAAGTGAGTGGAACGGTTTGGAACAGCTGACTCATAGTGATCCCTCTTTGGGTTTCTGAGGAGGAATCTTTATGGAAGTAGATTGCCCAGTCTTCCTTCCAAGGTGGGTTTGAACTGCTAGCCTTCTGGTTAGCAGTCAAATGCCTTAGGTACTATGCCATCAGAGCTCCAATTTGGTTTGAGTTTTTAAAAGGGAGACACACTTGTCTGTCAGTTTGTTGTACTGTGAGGGCTTGAGTGTTGCTGTGAGGCTGGAAGCTATGTCACTGGTATTTCAATTGTGAGCAAGGTTACCTATGGTGGACAGGATTCAGTGTAGCTTCCAGAATAAGATATACTCAGAAGAAGGAAGAAGCCATCCCCTTCTCAAATAATTGGCCAGTGACAACCTTATGAATAACAGTAAAACACTGTCTGAAAAATGACTGGAAAACCTTATGAATATCCCTAAAACATTGTCCAACATAGTGCCAGAAGATGAGCTCCTCAGGTTGGAGGGCACTCAAGATATGACTGGGGAGAGCTGCCTCCTCAGAGTAGAGCCACCCTTAGTGATGCAGACAGAGTAAAACTTCCAGGACTTCCATTTGCTAATGTGGTATGACTCAAAATGAGAAGAAACAGCTGCAAACATCCATTAAAAACTGAACATGGGATGTAAGAAGTATGAATCTTGGAAAATTGGAAGTTGCCACATATGAAATGGAATGCATAAAGATCTATATCTTAGACATTAGTGAGCTGAAATGGATTGGTTTTGGTCATTTTGAATCAGTCAATTATATGATCTACTATGCCAGAAACAACAAACTGAAGAGAAATGGTGTGGATTCATCATCACAAAGAATGCTTCAACATCTATCCTGTCAGTGATAGGATAACATCCATATGACTACAAGGAAGACTAGTTAATACCACTGTTATTCAAATTTATGCACCAATCACCAAAGCCAAAGAAGAAGAAGTTGTAGATTTTTACAAACTTCTGCTGTCTGAAATTGATCAAACATGCAATCAAGATATGTTAATTATCACTGGTGAATGAAATGCAAAAGTTGGAAATGAAGACAAATCACTGGCATTTGGAAAATATGGCCTTGGTGATAGAAAAGATGCTGAAGATCACATGATATAATTTTGCAAGACCAACAACTTATTCTTTGAAAATACCTTTTTTCAACAACACAAATGGTGGTTGTATACATGTACTTGACCAGATGGAGTACACACGACTCAGATTGATTGACTACATCTGTGGCAAGAGGCAATGGGGAAGCTCTCTATCTTAAGCCAAAACAAGGCCAGGAGCTAAATGTAGAACAGACCATAACTGCTCATATGCAAGTTCAAGTTGAAGCTGAAAACAATGAATGGAAGTCCACAAGATCCAATATATGACCTTGATTATATCTGTCTTGAATTTAGAGACCATCTAAAGAATAGATTTGATGCATTGAACACCAATGACTGAAAACCAGAAGAATTGTGGGATGACATCAGGAACATCATCTATGAAGAAAGCAAAGGTCATTAAAAACACAGGAAAGGAAGAAAAGACCAAAGTGGTTGTCAGAAGAGACTCTGAAACTTACTTGAATGTAGCTAAAGAAAATAAAAGAAATGACAAGATACAAGGGTTGAATAGAAGATTTAAAGAGCAGCTTGAAAAGACAAAGTCAATTATTATAATGAAATGTGCAAAGATCTGGAGTTAGAAAACCGAAAGTGAAGAATGTGCTTGGATTTCTCAAGCTAAAACACCTGGGGAAAAACATTAAGCTTTGAGTTGCAATATTGAAAGATTTTATGGACAGTATATTGAATGATGCAGGAAATATCAAAAGAAGATGGAAAGAATACACAGAGTCACTGTACCAAAAAGAATTGGTCGATGTTCATCTATTTCAGGAAGCAGCATATGACCAAGAACCAATGGTATTGAAGGAAGAAGTTGAAGTTGCACTAAAGGAATTGGAGCAGAGCAAGGCTCCAGGAATTGACAGAATGCCCATTCAGATGTTTTAACAAACAGATACTATGCTGGAGGCACTCATTCAGCTTTGCCCAGAGATTTGAAACACAGCTATCTGGCCAATTGACCAGAAGAGTTCCATATTTGTACCCATTCCAAAGAAAGGTGAGCTCACAGAATGTGGAAATTATCAAAAATATTATTAATATCACATGCAAGTGAAATTTTACTGAAGATAATTCAAAAACGGTTGCAGCAGTATATTGACAGAACTTCCAGAAACAGCAGCTTTTCAGAAGAGGACATGGAATGAGGGATATCATTGTTGATGTCAGATGGATCTTTGCTCAAAGTGAAGAATACCAGAAAGGTGTTTACTTGTGTGTCTTATTGACTATGCAAAAGCATTTCATTGTGTGGATCATAACAAACTATGCATAACATTGAGAAGAATGGAATTCCAGAACACTTAATTGTACTCTTGAGGAAACTGTACAAAGATGAGGAGACTGTCATTCAAACAGAACAAGGGGACACTGCTTGTTTTAAAATCAGGAAGGGAGTGCATCAGTGTTGGATCCCTTCAGCATACTTATTCAATCTGTATGCTGAGCAAATAATATGAGAAGCCAGACTATATGAAGAAGAATGTGGCATCAGGATTGGAGGAAAACTCTTTAACAACATGTAATACGCAGATGACACAACTTTGCTTGCTGAAAGTGAAGATGACTTGAAGCGCTTACTGATGAAGATTGAAGAATACAGTCTGCAGTATGGATCGAACCTCAACATAATGAAAACAAAAATCCTCACAACTGGACTAATAAACAGCATCACAATAAATGGAGAAAAGTTTGAAGTTGTCAAAGACTTCATATTATTTGGTTCTACAATCAACACCAATGTAAGGAGCAGTCATCAGATGACATATTGCATTGGGCAAATGTGCTGCAAAAGACCTCTTTCAATTGCTGAAGAGCAAACATGTCTTCTTGAAAACTAAGGTGCGCCTAACCCAAGCCATGATATTTTCGATCACCTCTTAGAGCTGTTGCAGGGAGGCCACATCTTCTGACCTCCTCTAACCCCACAAGTGGAAGACAGAATCACCATCAAAAACCCAATGCCTATTCCTGTGAGGCCAGATATGCTGCCTCCCTCTTGCTCTTTCCTCAACCCTGACACCAACCGTTCCTTCTGCAGCACCCACCACCTTTCTGCTGGGTTCGACAATTCTCTGCAGTGGCCACACAAAACTCATAGATTATGGGGTTTAATAGGGAAGCACCAGGCTACAATTCAAGTTCAGGAACAACGTTAAGTCACTCTCAGCCCACCATCTCTCAGCCAACAGTCTCTCACAGTCTCTTTTCCAGTAGTGTGTTTTTGTCAGTGTCTTTCTCAGCAATGCATGTCTCTTATGTCTCTTTCCCAGCAGCATGTGTCTCTCAGGACAGCATGTCTCCCAGGAGTGCATTTCTCTCAGGAGCACATTTCTCTCAGCAGCACGTCCTTCTCAGCCAGCAGTAAGAGAGAGTTCTGCCTCTAGGAGCCTTCCTTTTGAGCCTGGCAGAGCGGCCAAACAAGCCAATCATAACATCAGAATTCTAAGCACCTGAGAGACAGCAAACTTCCCAGAACATTGCTTTGTGCCACTCTCAACAGAAATACCCCAGATGGATAACTTTAATAATCAGGAGCTCCTCAGTTGCTCACAGCAAGTTCCACCATGGAGTTTACAAAGACTTAATGGCTAGAAAAGCCATACCAGGTAATTTACTACACCACAGCTGGCCAATGTATAAGGAAAATTGAAGAAGAGCTGATGCTTTTGGGATGTGGTATGGGCAAAGGATACTGAAAATACCATGGTCTGTTAAAAAACTAACAAATCTGTCCTGGAGGAAGTGTAGCTGGAATACTCCTTGGACGTGAGAATACCCAGACTTCATCTCACCTACTTTGGTCATGTAGTCAGAAGGGAACATTCTCTGGAGAAGGATATCATGCTTGGTAAAGTAGATGGTCAAAGAAAGAGGGGCAGACCCTCAACAAGATGGATTGACACAGTGGCTGCAACAATGGGCTCAGGTAGAGCAAGGATCATGAGGCTGGCACAGGACCAGGGAGTGTTTCATTCTGCTGTACATAGGGTCTCTATGAGTCAGAGAAGACTTGATGGCATCTAACAACAACAACAAAAACAAACAAACAAAAAAAACAACAACTAAACCTGATGCCATGTTACTCTTCATAGATTGCAGCTTCTCAGATTGTTTGATCAACATAAGATTTAGTATGTATGGTATATAGATATAACTCTGAGACACACCTTTCTGATTGTAAGTCATGTAATATCACCTTGTTCTGTTTCAATCACTGTCTCTAATTCTAGATACAGGTTCCTCATGAGCACAATTAACTGTTCTGGAATTCCCATTGTATGCAATGTTGTCCATAATTTGTTACGCTCCACATAGTTGAAAGCCTTTGCATAACCAATAACACACAGTTAAACATTTTCATGGTATTCTTTGCTTTCAGTCAAGATCTATCCGATATCAACAATGATAGCTGTCATCCCACATCCTCTTCTGCATCTGGCTTGAATTTCTGATTCCCTGCCTATGTATTTCTGTGACAGTTTTTTTTTTTTTTTTAATTATTATTTTCAGAAAATTTTTACTTGCTTGTGATTTTTATGATATTGTCCTATAATTTCCTCACTCTGTTGGTTCATTTTCTTGGAATAGGTATGAGTATAGATCTCTTCCAGTCAGTTGGCTGGGTACCTGTCATCCAAGTTTCTTGGTATAAATGACTGACTGTTTCCAGCATTGCCATCAGTTTGTTGAAACATTTCAATTGATAATCTATTAATTCCCAGAGCCTTGTTTTTCACCAATGACTTCAGTGCAGTTTGGACTTCTTCCTTCAATACCATTTGTTGTTGATCATATGCTACCTCCAGAAATGGTTGAACATTGACCAATTCTTTTTGGTATAGTGACTCTGTGTAAAAATCTACCATCTAGTTTTGATGTTTCCTGCATCATTCAATATTTTACCCATAAAATCTTTCAATATTGCAACTTGAGGATGGAATTTCTTCTTTAGCTCTTTCAGCTTGAGAAATGCTCTGGTAGTTCAGTTTGTGTGCCAGTTTGGTTGGGCCTGGTTGAGTGGCTGGGCAGCTGGTGGCAGTTATTCTCCATGATGAAACTGGCAATCAGCTCCATGGTGGGAACTACCACAAGCAGCTGAGTAGCTGCTTTAGGGATGTGGTCTGCTTCCTGTATATAAGAAATAGCTTTGGGAATGGTCTCTAGCTTATGGCATGCTTGGACCCTGCATGTAGCCATGTCATTGTTCAGCAGCATGCCATGCTCTGCCAACTTTGGGATTTACAATAGACTTGAATTAGCGACCTGCCGTATGGTTTGGTAACATCAGACTGTGCCTTGTTACTTGTCACCCTTTGGCTTGGCAGCCTCAGTAGCCAGCAGCTGTCTGAGTGAAGAAAAGCCTCTAGCTTCAGTGGGCTGGAAGCTGGAGGCAGAACCCAAGGCTGAGGGGCTTTCACCCAGCCCCTAGAGCTTGGCACTTTGAACTTGGACTTAAAGCCTCCAAATTGTAAAAATAAACTCTCATTTGTTTAAGTCATCCCATTGTGGTATATTATTGTCAGAGTACTAGTTAACTAGAACAAATGTGAATCATTCATGTTCTTGGGAATATTCTACATCCCATACTCTTGAAGGCAGGTATAGAGGGGAGGCAAGTGTGCATGAGGTCAAAGAACCTTCTAGAAGAGAAGAATAAATGGTCAGACACGTGGACCTTTTGAAGACCAATACTGATAAAACATCTCATAATAATAGTACTCTCATCTCAAATAACACAGACATTCTCTTCTAGTAGGAAGTCTAAATTTGGTGACCAAAGCTCAAAAGAAAACAAAACAAAAAGATTGTTTTTGGAGCTATTACTTCTAGACAAAGTATGTGACAGACCAGAATTCTTTGTAACCAAGCCACTGTACTATGCTTTGAGGTTCACTGCTGAGCATTCACAATAAAATGCAGAATGGTGACATTGTAGTTCTACACTTATGGTGGGCTGAGCTGAGATTAACACCAGGTGATGAGTATTTCTGCCCATACACTCTGAGACATCAAAGACATCATCTATGAGAAATCAAGGGGTCATTAAAAAGACAAAAAAGAAATAAAAGACAAAAATAGATGTCACAAGAGACTGAAACTTATTCTTGAATAGAGAGTACCTAAAGTGAATGGAAGAAAGGGTCAATTAAAAGAGCTGAAAGGAAGATTTCAAAGGGTGACTCCATCAGACAAAATAAAGTGCTATAATGATATGTGCAAAGATTCAGAGTTAGAAAACCAAAAGGAAAGAACATGATTGGCATTTCTCAAACTGAAAGAACTGAAGAAAAAATTCAAGCCTACAGTTGCTATATTGTAGTGCTCTATGGGCATAAATGTTAGCTGACACTGGAAGCATCAAAAGAAGATGGAGGGAGGGACTTGGTTCAGATGGTCTCCTACTAACAGACAACTTGCCAAATCCCTCTTCCAACAGAGATTTTGAAAATCTCCATAGAACACATACAAATAATGATCCTGGAGTTATGAGAGAAAAAGTATGAGATCGAGTGAAGAAAGGGAAAGGGATCAGGTTAAGCAAATAGGAAAAATAAAAAAAAAGCCAAAGAGAAGTCATAAGAAATACAAAGGAAGTCAAGGAGCAGGGAGAATAAAAAAAAAAAGAAAAAAAAAAAACACTGAACACACAGCCATTAAAAACACAGAATAGACCCATCAGGAATATTTCAAGGTAAGGTAAGGCCACGGGAGAATGGAGATCATGCTGGGAAAGGGATCAGGCCTTCCCATAGCTTAAGCTTCCACAGAGTCCTGTAGGGAGTAAGGGAAAAGGAAGAGAAACCCTCTCCAAATAAACAAAACCCCAAATCAGATCCATAGCAGTGGGTTTAAGTATAACTCAACAAATCTTTTTTCTTTTTTTTTTAACCACAGAGTGGAACTGAGGCCTGGGATTTCAGGACTCGTGGATGCATGCAGACAGAGGAGGGCTTTCATTTCTCCTTTAGAGTAGCTGGCAGGTTTGAACTGCAAGTCTTTGATTGATGGGCACCATCATCAGCAAACTGCTCCAGAGCCATAGGCTGTAGCTCTGCTTCTCCACACCTGCATCACTGGCTGAACTATCTCACACGAAGCACACACACACAAAACAAGCTTTAGCTTTCTTCCCTGGAGGTCAATTCTTGTGCCAATCTCCTTTTTCTCATGTGGGTATTCCAGTGATTCTGCCACAACAGCCAGCTCCTAGGGCTGCTGGCTGAACATAATCAGAAAAATCCCTCCTCAAATATTCTATTCTCTCTTCATTTTTCTTCTTTCCTATTAGCCAAATTTTCTTCCCTTCTATCTGTTCATGTACTCCTTTATCTCCTCATCTGCTTTCATTTTTATCAAATATTCATCCCTCTCACTCTCACTGTTGTTTTCTCTCTTTTTCCTTATTTTATTTTTCCTTTTCCCTTATTTCTTATCATCTATATTTACTCTATCTTTTCATCTGTCCTTCTTCTCCTTGACTTTTTGTTTTTTAATCTTTTTATTTTTTTCCAAAAAAAAAAAAAAAAACCCCAAACTCACTGCCATCAAGTTGGATCTGACTCATAGCAACCCCTCCTTGGGTTTCTGAGGCTGTATCACTATGGAAGTAGATTGCCCAACCTTTCTTCTGAGGAGTGGCTGGTGGGTTTGAACAACTAGTCTTCTGATTAGCAGTCAAATGCCTTAGGGACTATGCCACCAGAGCTCATCCAAGAGAGGAACATATCAACACTCCACTAGTCAGCCATATGAGCTTTCATGGAGTAGTGCCTAAGGCATTTGACTGCTAACCAGAAGGCACAGTTCAAACCCACTAGCCATTCCTTGGAATGAAGGTTGGGCAATCTACTTCCGTGGTGATACTACCTCAGAAACCCCATGAGGGGTTGCTATGAGTCTGATGTGACTTGATGGTAGTGCATTGCGTTATGTTGTGTTTAGTCAGCCACAGCTGCTCCATCAACCATCTCACCCAACAGATGAGTAACACCAATAGATCCTGCACCACAAGATCAATGGCAGATGATGGACAACACTGCTCATCCCAAATGCAACTCCTATTCACAATGAACAGGGACCTGCACCCACATCTCCATGAGTGATTCCCACAACACAGAAAGCTGGAGATTGATCCACTACAGCCAAGTTGATAACCAAGAAATACCCCTGCTCCACATTTTCAGATATATTAAAAGAAAATAAAACATAAAACCAGGTGAAACAAATTCAGACATAACTAACAAAGAGACCAACTTCAAAATGTCTAGGAAAAACCAGACAGCTTCAAATAAAAAAAAAAAAAGAAAAGAAAAGAAAATTAACAGGATAAAATATTAGAAACAAATGTCCAAAGTAAAGAATCAGGAAATCTTCCTGAGGAAGAACAAGTAATAGAATTATCTGATAAGGAATTCAAAATATGTAGGTACAGATATATCTTTTTATATACATATACATACACACATATGACCCTCCAAGAACTCAAGGAAACCATAAACAGAAGCAACAAGAAGAGAGACAATACTCTTGAAGAATTCAGGAAAATCATTCAAGAGCAAAATGACAAAGTAAATGCACAATTAGAAATCATACAAAACCAGCAATTAGAAATCCAGAAGATGAACACTAATATTATGGAGATAGATAACACATTGGAAGGAAAATAAGTAGACAGTGCTAAGGCATTTGACTGCTAACCAGAAGGCTGGTGGTTCAAACCCACCAGTCACTCCTTGGAAGGAAGGTTGGGCAATTTACTTCCATAGTGATAGTGCTTCAGAAACCCAAGGAGGGGTTGCTATGGGTTGAATCTGACTCAACAGTAGTGAGTTTGGTTTTAAACTGACTGAAGAACAAATTTCTCAGCTAGGAGACAGGTTTGTGATGCCAGCTTGAATGACGAAAAATCAGAACAAAGATTTAAGAGAAATGAAAAAAACCTAAGAGATACATGGGATGACATGAAAAGCAATAATATACACCTGAGTGGAATTGTAGAACAAGAGGAGGCAAAATAAATAAATAAATAAAATAAAAATGAGAAAGTTATTGAAGACTCGCTAGTAGAAAAATTCCCCCATATTATGAAAGAAAAGATATTCATCCAAGAAGCTCAATGAACCTCATATAGAATAGACCCCAAGAGAAAGTCACTAAGACGTATCATAATCAAACTTTCCACAATCAAAGACAAGGAAAGACTCTTGGAAGCAGCTCAGGAAAAGCAAAATCTTACTTACAACAGGCAATCAATAAGACTAAGATCTGATTTCTCAGCAGATCATGCAAGCAAGAAGGCAATGGGATGGCATATGCAAACCCTTGAAGGAAAAGACTTGTCAACCAAGAATTATGTATGCAGGTAAACTCTCTCTCAAATATGAGGGTGAAAGCAAGACATACTCAAATAGAAATTAAGTAAATTTATGAAAACTAGACCAGCCCTAAAAGAAATGCATAAAAGATTCCTTCCAATAGAAAATTCATAACAGAAAATAACAATTTAAAATCAAGACACCTGCCACCACCATATAAAAACCAACCCAGAAAAATATTCTCAAAATAAGCTCACAAAAAAAATGCAAATGGAAAAACAGAGGAGTCAATCTGTAAAAGAGACCAACAACAAAGCAAATAGAGGGAATAAATAATTTAATTACCAAACTTCCAAATGAAATGGAAGTCAGGACAAAGTCTTTATAGAACAGACTGTTCTAAATGCAGGCACATAAGAATTTACTTCATGGAGATCCATTTGCAGAAAAATGAAACAAGATCTGTACCTCACACCACACACATAAATGAACTCCAGATGGATCAAAGACTTAAATGTGAAACCTAGAACTATACAGTT
>NW_006921606.1:9666380-9683550 GCF_000298275.1 Orycteropus afer afer
AGTACAGGCATGTGAGTTAAACATTTACCTCAAGTAGACACATGCCCTGGAGAGAACAATCATGGGAGAAGGAAGGGCTGCTTATGCACAGGGAGACAGTTCAGGGTGCAGGAGATTATGGAGGGATGGACACTGGGAAGAGGTAACTATGGGGAGGAAGTGGGAGGGGAGCTGTTGCATTGTTGTAAACTGTGGTCAATGATGTGAGACAAAGTAATGTGAACTGCTGTATGAAAGGTGAATTTGCTCTGTAAATCTTCACCCAAATCAAAATAAAATTTAAAAAAAAAGAATTTACTGCAGGGTAATCACGAAGAAAATTAACAATCCCTCTAACTAAACTAAGAAAGAAGAAAATCACAAGGCCTTAGTAAACACAAAACCAACACTAATGAATAAAATAGAAAATATACTTTATAACAAAATGAACTCAGCACAGAAAAATATTGGGAACAAAGAAATCACCAACAACACAACAAAAAACACAGTAGAGTGACAGCAATAAATTCTTACCTATCACTAATTACACTCAATGTGAATGGACTAAATGCACCAGTCAAAAGAAAGATAGTGGCAGATTGGATAAGAAAAGAAGATTCATCAATACATTGCTTACAAAAGACCCACCTTAGACACAAAGATAAAAATAAATTAAAAATCAAGGGATGGAAAAAAAATATATCAAGCTTTTGGCAAGCAAAAAAGAGTAGGAGTGGCAATATTAATTTCTGATAAGATAAAAAAATAGTATAAGGGACAAAGAAGAGCACTATATGATATTAAAAGGGTCAATTGACCAAGAGGCATCAACATAATATATATCTACACACCAAATGAAAGAGCTCAAAAGTATATAAAACAAATATTAACTATTGAAAAGAAAATACACAATTCTACAATAGTTGTAGGAGACTTAACACACCACTATCAAGGAAGGACAGAACTAGAAAAAAAGCTCAACAAAGATACAGAAGAACTCCACCACACAATCAACCAACTGGACCTTATAGACATATACAAAGCACTCCACCATCCAAAAAAGCATGCTACATATTCTTCTCCAGTGCACATAGATAATTCTCCAGAATAGACCATATTTTAAGACACAAAACAAGCCTCAATAAATTTAAGGACATTGAAATACTACAAAGCATCTTTTTGGATCACAATGCTGTAAAATTAGAAATCAATAATAAGAAGACCAAGGAAAAAAAAAGTCAAATATGTGGAAACTGAAAAATACACTGCTCAAAAACAGAAGAAATAAAGTGTGAAGTTAAAAAAAAAAAAAAAAAAAAAAAAAATCCTAGAAACAAATGAGAATGAAAACTCACATTACTAAAATCTTTGAGATGCAACAAGACCAGTACTCAGAGGTCTATTTTTTAGCAATAAATGCACACATCAAAAAGAAGAAAGAATCAAAATCAACACTTTAACTCAATAATCTGGTTACCTAGTGCCACTCTGATAGGAATATACCACAAAAGGGATGGCCTTAAAAAACAGGAGTTTATTCTTACAATTTGGAGGCTTCAAGTTTGAGTTCAATGTGCCAGGCTTTAGGGGCTGGGTGAAAGCCACTTGACCTTGGGCTTCAGAGCTACCTATTGCACCCAGCCCACTGAAGCTACTGGCATCTCTTCTCTCAGACAGCTGCAGGCTGCTGAGGCTAACAAGCCCAAGGTCGCCAAATAAAATGGCACAGTCTTGATTTTACCAAACAACATGGCAGGCCATTGATTCAAGTCCATTGAAAGTCGCATGATCGGCAGAGCATGTCAGGTTGCTGAATGATGACTCAGCTACTTGCAGGTTTTAAGTGTGCCATAAGCTGGAGACCATTACCAAAGCTGCTTCTTATATATGGGAAGCAGACTTTCTACCCAAAGAAGCTAGACAGCTACTTACAGTAGATTCCACCATGGAGCTGATTGCCAGTCTCATCATGGGGAATACCACATTCAGTTGCCCAGCCACTCAACCAGGCTCAGCCAAGTTGACACACAAACTTAATCACCACACTCCACAACTCCAACAATTAGAAAAAGAGCAACAAAAGAAAACTAGAGTATCTAGAAGAAAGAAAAGAATAAAGATCAGAGCAGAAATAAATGAAGCAGAAAATAATAGAGAAAATCAACAAGATGAGAATTTGTTTCTTCATAAAGATTATTAAAATCAACAAACCATTGGCAAATTTAACAAAGAAAAAGAAAGAGAAGATGAAAATAACATGAATAATAAATGAAAAGGGTGACATCACAACAGAACCATCTAACATAAAAAAAATAACAACAGAATATTATGAAGAACTGTACTCCAACAGGTTTGAAAACCTAGAAGAGATGGGCAGATTTCTACAAACACAAGACCTACCTAAACTAATCCAATCTGAGATAGAATATTTGAACAGAGGCACAACAAAAAAAGAAATTGAGCAAGTCAGTAAAAAACAAACAAACAAACAAACAAAAAAAAACCCCAAAAAACTACCCTAAAAAAAAAGTCCTGTCACAGATGACTTCATTGGAGAATTGTACCAAACATTCAGAAAAGAGCTGACATGTATACCACTCAAATTATTCCAGAGCCAATAAATGAAGGAATGCTTCCAGATTCAGTCTATGAAGCAAGCATAACTCTGATATCAAAACCAGGGAAAAACATCAATAACAAAAAAAACTATAGACCAATATCCCTCATGAATATAGATGGAAAAATCTTCAACAAAATCCTAGCCAACAGAATCCAACAACATACCAAAATAATAATAATAATAATGCATGAAGAAGTGAGATTCATACCATGTATGCATGGATGATTCAACATTAGAAAAACAAACAATGTAATCCATCACTTAAATAAAACAAAAGAAGAGAACCACATGATCATATCAATTGATACAAAAAGCCATTTAATAAAATCTAACCCCTTTCCTATTCAAAACTCTCTATAAAATAGGAATAGAAGGGAAAATCTTCAATACAATAAAAGACATATATAAAAAACCAACAGTCAACACTATTGTCAATGAAGACTCAACACATTCCTCTTGCAAATAGGAACTGGACAAGGAAGCCCTCTATCACCACTTCTACTTAACATTGTCTTAAAGTCTTAGCCAGGGCAATAAGGCAAAAAAGAGAATTTAAAAACGTCCAACCTAGCAAAGAAGAAGTAAAGCTATCTCTTTTCACAGATAACATGATCCTATACATAGAAAACCCAAGAGACTCACCAAAAATTTACTGAAACTAATAGAATGTTTCAGCGAAGTGGCAGGATACAAGGTCAACACACAAAAATCAGTTCGATTCTTCTACATCAACAAGAGATCTCTGAAAAAGAAATAAGGAAAACAGTACCATTTACAATAGTTACCAAAAAGATAAAATACTTAGGAATAAATCTTACCAGACACACAAAAAGAACCTATAGAAAGAAAAATATAAGAAACTACAAGAGACTTACATAAATGGAAGAACATGCCTTGTTCAAGGATAGGAAGATTACTACTGTGAAAATGTCAATACTACCAAAAGCAATCTATACATTCAATGCAATTCTGATGCAATTTTCATCAGCATTCTTTAAGGGCATAGAAAAACAATCACTAACTTCATGTGGAAAAGAGAGACCTCGGATAAGCAAAGCACTACTGAAGAAGAAAGACATAATAAGAGTTCTCCATTCCCCAGTCTCAAAACCTACTCTAGAGCCACAATAGTTAAAACAGCCTGGTATTGGTACAATGATAGACAAACAGACCAGTGGAACAGAATCAAGAACCCAGAAATATACCCATCCATCTATGAAGAGCTGATCTTTGACAAAGGGCTAAAACTCATTAAATGGGGGACAGATAGTCTCTTCAACAAACAGTGCTGGAAAATGTGGATATCCACTTACAGAAAAACAAAAAAAGACCCATACTGCACCCCATACACAAAAACAAACTCAAGGTGGATCAAAACCTTAAATGTAAAACCTAAAACCATAAAATTCATCAAAGATAAAATAAGGTAAACCTAGTGGCCCTAATCTATGACATAAATAGCCTATCAGCAGTAACCCAAAATGAACACGCAGTGGAAAACAAACAAGATGACTGGGACATTTTAAAAATTAAATTCTTATGTGCATCAAAAAACTTTTCCAAATGGGTAAAAAAAAGAACCTATAGATTGGGAAAAAATATTTGCCTATGACATATCTGACAAAGGACTTATTTCTAAAATTTTTAGAAAACTTCAACACCTCAACACCAACACAACAAACAATCAAATTCAAAAATGGGCAAAGGACATGAACAGACACTTCACTAAAGAAGATATACAGGCAGCCAACAAACATATGAGCAAATGCTCATGATCATGAACGCTTAGAGAGAAGCAAATCAAAACAACAATGAGATAATCATCTCACCTCAGCAATAATAGCAAAGTTCAACAAGACAGAAAATAATAAATGCTGGTGAGGATGTGGAGAGACTGGAACTCTTAGACACTGGTGGTGGGACTGCAAAATGGTATCCCCAGTGTGGCAAATGGTGTAGTATTTCCTTAAATAATAGAAAAATATAAGTATCATTTTATCCAGTAATTCCATTACTAGGAATATATCCTAAAAAGGTGAGATCCAGGACAATAGACAGATGCACCCAGGTTCATTACAGCACAATTCACTATAGCGAAGAGATGGAAATAACCTAAATGCCCATCAACAGATGAATGGATAACCAAACCGTGGTGTATTCACACAATGAAATACTATGCGACATTAAAGAATAATGAAGAATCCACAAATCACCTTATAACATGGATGAATTTGAAGGACATTATGCCTCGGAGGGAAGGTTGGACAATCTACTTCCGTAGTGATACTGCCTCAGCAACCCAAGGAGGGGTCGCTATGCGTCGGGGCTGACTTGATGGCACATAACAACAACAACAACAATATGCAGAGTGAAGTAAGTCAATCAAAAGACAAATATTGCATGAGTCCATTATTGTGAAAAGTCAAAGAAAGGTGTATGCAGGGAAGGAAATTCACTTTGTTGCTTACCAGGGATGGCAGGGAAGGGGAGGGACTATTTCTGACTAGTTAAGAGTTACATGTTGATTTGGGTGAAGAGAAAAATATAACAAAAGTGAGGGGCTATAAAAATGACAATAGAGAAAAAGGGGACACAGAAATATGCACAAATGATAGACAAGAAAGGCAAATATTAGAACATGCACAATACTGCATTGCCATTGGCAGCAAACACTAGTCTATGGGTAAATGCATAGACAGGTGAGAAGAGCAGGAGTGGATAGACGAACAGGAATATAACCAAGACCAAGATGTATTTGGCTGAAGATGGTTTTACATATGTACTTGTGCTACAAAACTATCCACATACATTACATAAGTAACAGAGGGCAAGGTTGGAGTAGCTTCTGAGAGACAACATTGTGGGAGAGAATTACCAGGCTTGTCGGCTCAGGACCTTCATGCTCAATTGGCTCAACTAGCCTGTAAAAATCTTGCTCTACAGCCTTCTTTGGTGAGTAGTTACCGGGGTATTAAAAGATTTCAAATGGCCATTTAAGATGCATCTGTTAGTCTCCTCTTGTCTGGCGCAAAGAAGAATAAAGAAAATCAAAATCATTTGGAGATAATTAGTCCAAACATATGATGGACCTTGAAGACTTCAGGCTTCATGACCCTGAGACCAGAAGAACTAGATGGTGCCCAGCTACCAAGTCCAACCACTCAGAAATTTTTAAAATTGGAGATCCTGGATAGAGTGGGAGGAAAAATGTGGAACAAAATTAAAAAACACAAAAATTACCAGTATTAGTGGTTGGATAGAGACTGGTAGAACCTCTGATGCACTCTACCAACAGTTATTTATGGTTTTACCTGCAGAAATTTGCCTATTTATTTAGTTCAATGTAATCTTATCCCATGTATAGATTTGTTTGATAATCACTGCAATCAAGATTCAAAACAGTTTTTATAACTATGATGCATTTGGTGATCCTTTAATAGCCATTGTCAACTCCCTCCAATCACCTTCCTGTCAACCTCTGGCAACTGCTAATGTCTTCTGCTTCTCATTAATTTTGTCTTTTTAAAAATTGGTATACATTGAATCATACAGTGTACCTTTTGGGATTGGCTATTTTCACTCATAATTTTCTTGAGATTCATCCAAGTTGTCGTGCATATCAATAGTTTTTTTTTTTTTTTAAAGCTAAGTAGTATTCTATAGTATAGCTATGTCAAACTTTGTTTAAATATTTATCATTGATGAACATTTTGGCTATTTCCATGTTTTGACTATTATGAATAAGGGTGCTATGAACATTCTTGTCTGGGTGAGACAAGTTTTCACTTTGCTGAGATAAAATCCCAAATTTGCAATTGCTAAGTAGTGTGGCTCTGGTGGCATAGTGTGTAAGGCATTTGACTGCTAACCAGAAGCCTGGTGGTTCAAACCCCCAGCCACTCCTCAGAAGGAAGGTTGGGCAATCTGCTTCCACAGCTATACTGCCTCAGAAATGCAAGGAGGAGTCGCTATGAGTTGGGTTTGACGTGACAGCAATGAGTTTGGTTTGGTTTTTTAAGCATATGCTTAGTTTTTGTAAGAAAGTGTAAAATCTTTCCCAAGGTAGCTGTTCATTTTACATTTCCATCAGCGATGTGAGTTATCTGTTTATCCATAGTTGATGTTACTGCTAATATTTTATTTTAGCCATTCTGATACATGCATAGTATCATCTCATGGTGGTTTTAACTTGTATTTCCCTAATTGCTAATTATATTAACATCTTTTTATGGGCTTATTTGTTATCTATATATTATTTTCAGTAAAATATCTGTTCATGCTTTTTGCCCATTTTCTAATTTGATTACTTGCTTTTGTATTTATTTATTTATTCATTACTCTTGAGCATTGAAGGAGCTCTGGTGGCATAGTGACTAAGACATTTGACTGTCAACCAGAAGGCTGGTGGTTCAAACCCACCAACCACTCCCCAGAAGGAAGAATGGGCAAACTACTTCTGTAGAGATACCACCTGGGCATCCAAGGAAGGGTCGCTATGAGTCACGTCTGACTCGACAGCAGTGAGTTTGATTTTTTCTTATTTTTTTGGTGTTGAGCCCTGAGAGTGCTTCATACATTCTTGATACAAATCTTTTGTTGTTGGATATGTAGCTTCCAAATATTTTCTCCCAGTCTATATATTGTCTTTTTATCCTATTACCAGGATTTTTGCTCTGGTGTTCAATTTCGATGAGATCCAATCTATCAATTTTGTTCTTTATGCATTGTGAGTTAAGTGTCAAGTCTAAGAACTCTCTGCTTAGCCCTAGATCACAAAGATTTTCTCTTTTGTTCTTTTTTTTCTAAAAGTTCTACAGTTTTGCATTTCAGAATTAAGTTCATGGTCTACTTTGAGTCCATTTTTATGGGGTTTTAGATATAGATGGACATTTTTCCCCATATATGTCAATTGCTCCAGCTCCATTTGTTAAAAAGGCTATCTTATGTGCACTGAACTTTAATACCGTTTAAAATATTAAGCACTATGTTAATATGTTTTACATGACTTATCATATACAAGTGTCATATGAAAATCCGCCACTCCTATCACTCTTTCCTTTATTGACTACTCTTGTCTCTTCAAAATGTTACATTAATTTGCTATTTCAGAAAATTTAATTGAGACAAACATATGTACATGTAACTCTGAAAAATATGGCTGTATTTCATTATTATAGTCATAGGAGAATCAACTGCAGAGTAGTCTTAGGTATATGACTGCTTGTTTAGTTGCACTTTTTATTATCTTAACAATAAGATCACTAAATGCCAGTTCTACTTTAGCTTATTGCCGAACATGTATGTGTTCAGATTGTCTGAGATTTAGTTGGTCCTAAACAAATACTCCGTTACTGCTTTGAGCATAACATAGAATAACTGCATAGATACCTAGCTACCTAGACACCTGGTCACCTAGCCAATGATCTGGAGGCTGGAAAAACTGTATGATAATTTCAAAAATAATAAATTCATTTGGAAAAGAAAAAATTAAGAAATAAGCAGCTTTTGTTTTTTCCATAATTTAACACACAACAAATATTGTACTCTCTGACCATCACAGCAAAGAAACTAGGTGTGGAAAATTTATTAACCCAGTAGTGATTACAAATGAGAGCAATCCGGGTACTATGATATAATACTATGTAAAAGGTGGTAGTAGTAATAGTAGCGTCACTTCTTGGAGGGTATTGAAATTCAAGATAAGCTCAAAGCTGATCCTTATGAGGTGGAAGTCAGACATACCTGCACTCTCCAAGCTTTTTTTTTACCAACTCTAACACCAGCTGTCTCTCCCAATATCACTCTACTTCTCTTCTGGATTTGAAAACCTGTTGCACTGGCCAGACAGAACTCACAGACCATACTTAATAGTTAAGTAATTTAATAAAGAAAAAGATAGAACTTGGGATCAGGATCAACAGGCTATAAGGATCAGGATCAGGAAGTATGTAGGCAAAGTTTCCCTTCTTCAGTGTAAAACAACTCTTTCAGCTCCAGTTGAAAGTACAGCCTCCTCTCAGCCCCCTGAGTATGGCCTTCTCTCAGCCCTCTCAGGACAGTTTCCTGTTGGCTCTGCCATCTGCCACCAACACCTCTGCCACAGGGCCCATTTCAGGCCTGTCCCTAGTTCTTTTTCTTGGCCTCTTACTGTCTCTAGTGTTATAGTCCTTGATCTGTGTTATAGCTCTTTTAGGAAGTTCCTTTCCTACTCTCTGCTTCTTCTCTCTTCTTTCTTCCTTCTGCTTCTTCCTGCTGCTTCTCTTCCTGCTTCTTCCTGTCTGAAAAACTGTGTGAGGCTGGCTTCATATATATACACAATACCTTTTCAAGTACAAGGAATGGGTCCTCCCAACAGGGAACCAAAAACTGACCAATACCTCTATGTAGGGTCACTTCATTTGCATAGTAGGCTAGAGACTCTTCATTTGCATAGTCTAATGATTAATTCCTGCAAGGTGCACACCAATTATGGGGCAGACTGCAGCCCAGGACCAGATAAATGTTATCAAAACCAAGGGTGTTACAGCTTAACCAGGGAATGTCCATTAACTTGGACAAAAGTAGCAAAACTTCTGGGGTAGAAAATTAGGACAAGGGTAACTCCTCAGGGCTTAGGGGAAAAATCTCAAAGAACAAAGGCAAAACCCCACAAAGAGGAACTAATTTCACCACATACTAGAATACTAGCATTAATACTGATATCATATTACAAGTGTGGCATGGTTACCACCATATACTGTATGTCCTTAAACCCACCTGAACCGAAGTCCGAAGCTGAGATACCCCCACTCTTCCTTCTGGAATTTCCCCAGGGAGGATAATGTAGGAGAAACATTGTACACAAAATAAAATATCCTATATTTGGCTCCAAAAGAATGGATCTAGAAGATGCTGGGAAAGAGAAGGATTCTATCAGAAGGGTTGGGAATTGTGCCAGGGAATCACTGTTATTGCTTTCTAGGCCTATGATCACAGATGTCCCAACCACACTCCTCTTTAATTTTCTTTAACCCTGTTCCACTCCTCATTCCCCAGACCTCTGAAGCAGTTGAAGACCTCAATTATCCTGGGAAGTGCTTCTTATTAATGAGCGTTAGAAAAGACACTTCATCTAATCATTAACCTGGGAAATGAGGATTTAAACCAAAGATAATATGCTTTGGAATGATTATTTATTTATTGTCATAAATATATATACATAACACAGCATTTGCTGATTTAAATTTTCATGTGTACAGTTCAGTGACACAAATTATTTTGATCATGCTGTGCAACCATCACCTGTCTCCATTGCCAAACTGTCCATCACCATAAATACAAACTCAATGGTTCTTAAGCAATAATTTTCACCCTTCCCTTCCACCTTCAATTCAATAACCCTTAGTAAAACTTGGGCAATATAAAATTGTCTGTTCTAGATATATCATATGTGAGATTATATATTTGTTTTTTGCTAATTGATTTACATCACTCAGCAAATATTTTCAAGTTCATCCATGTCGTAGCATGGATCAGCATCTTAAACAGAAGGATGTGGCAGATTTCTTTCTAAATAATGCACCTTTGTTCTATTTCAGATTTTAAGACTCTATGTGTTCTGGTTACCTAGTGCTCTGACAGGAATATACCACAAATGGAATGGCCTTAACAAACAGGAGTTTATTCTTAAAATTTGGAAGTTTTAAGTCCAAGTACAAAGTGCCAGGCTCTAGGGGCTGGGTGAAAACCCCTCAACATTGGGGTCCAGCTCTGCCTCCTGCTCCTGGCCCACTGGAGCTAAGAGGCGTTTCTTCTTCACTCAGACAGCTGCTAGCAGCTGAAGCTGAAAAACCCAAGGTTGACAAGTAAAAAGGCACAGTCCCGATATTACCAAACCATATGGCAGGCCATTGACTTAAGTCCATTGTAAGTCCCAAAGTCAGCAGAGCATAGCAGGCTGCTGAGCAACAACATGGCTATATGCAGGGTCCAAGCGTGCCATAGGCTAGAGACCATTCCCAAGGCTTCTTCTTATATACAGGAAGCGGACCACATCCCAAAGGCAAATACTCAGCTGCTTGTGGTAGATCCCACCATGGAGTTGATTGCCAGTCTCCTCATGGGGATTAACTAACACCAGCTGCCCAGCCACTCAACCAGGCCCAGCCAAGTTCACACACGAATGTAACTACCACACTATGTAACTCTCTGGGCACAACAGAGATATATATTAATACTTGGTATTTTTTTATTCTTAAATATAGTACCAATGCAAGAGACTTGCAGTTACTTGGCTGGCTGTACATGGATGAGGATAGATGTAGTGTGCCATGTCACCTGGATTTGAAAGTGGCAGCTTTAGGTTTATGTTTGAAAGCCCTTCATTCATTGGTGATAGAATTATAGGCTCCCAGAGGCAGAAGGCACTGACGATGTCCTCCACACTAACCTCCAAATGACTTGTGGATTCTTTACATCCTCCCTGGGAAGAAGAAAGTCAAGTTTCACTTGAAAAATCTTCCCAGAAATTTACTCAGTACTTCTCAGTACATTTACACTTTCAATCAGTTTTTTTTTCCCCCTCCCTTTTATTGAACTAAAACTCACTGCCTTGTAACTTCTTCTCCTTGACAGAAGCTTTATGCTCCAGAGTACACAGAAAAAGTTGAAACCCTCGTGCATATGACAGGCTTTTAAAATACGAAGACAGTTCTCATGTCTCCCTCTCTATACTTTTTCTCTTCCAGATGAAATAATGGCTTCTATTTACTGAAAGTGAGCTCTGCAAGGTATGTGCTTGATGTGTTACTGCATTGTCTCATGAATCCTGTCAAGAGCACTACCATGGAGAGATCATTATTGACACTTTCAGATGAAGAAAGTGAGGTTCAGAGAGACAATGGCTCTAAGGTGCCCCTGTTGGGTTAAAGCTGAGATTGGAACCCCAAACTGCTCACTATTCAGTTTATATTCTCCACATGTAGCTCCATCCCCAAGGCAAAATTCCCTTAGTTTTTTCATCTTACTTTCAGATCCCAGGCATTTTCTTTGTACTTATTGACACTTTCTGCAGTAGATGCTTCTTGCTTTTTCTATCCTGCCTCTGACTTTCTGAGCAATGACAGGTTTCCACACCGTGAGTGGCAATTGCTTGTAAGGGCTGGCATTTATATATGTGACTCCATGACCACTGGCATATTTGATTTGGCATGGGTGGGGGCCTTATTCAGGTGAAATAGAGTCCTCATTGGGAATTTTTTTTTTTTTTTTTTAAATTAGAACTTTGCGAGAGAGGCTACCTTTCTTCAGTGTTTGGAACTGCAAATATAAAAAGTGCAAGTGCTGGCAGCCATCTTGTGTGAAAAGCTGGACTACAGAGACTGAAGAGAAAGATGACATGCCAGATGACCAGAGTTGTATAAAAGAGAAAGGGAGAATGCAAGAGAGCAGAAATGAGAAAACATCCTTCTTCCTAAGGAGTGGGGAATCAGTTGCTGTGGAGTTGACTCCAAATGATGGTGACCTCATGTGTGTCTGAGTAGAACTGTGCTCCATGGGATCTTCAATGATTTATTTTTGGAAGTAAATTATGAGGCTTTCCGCCCCCTCCCCCCAGATGCTTCTGGGTGAACACAAATCTCCAAGCTTTTTTAACAGCATTAACCTTTGCACTGCCCAGGGTTCACCTTCCTAGCTGCACTTAAAATGCGACTTTGTATCATTGTTGGAATGTTAAATATTTAATTTTCACAAGTCAGTTTCCTTAATATGGCTGTAGTTCGGTTTCTATCACCACTGATAAACAATCAAGTCCTAGCTGTGGTAGTTAAGGTTGTGTGTCAACTTGGCTGGGCTGTTGTTTTTTGAGTGGCTTGACAGCTGGATGTAGTTATTCCCTATGATGAGATTGTAACCAGCTCCACTGTGGAATCTGCCGTTAGTAGCTCAGTAGTTGAAAGGGATTTACCTTTAGGGTGTGGCCTGCTTCCCATATATATGGAGACACTTTGGGAGAGGTCCCTAGCTTTTTGGCACATTTTGGATCCTGCATTTGGCTGTCATCTTCTCCAGTTCTTGGAGTTGAATCAATGGCCTACCCTGTTGCCTCCCAATCTTGGGATTGTTCCTGGACTTGAACCAGTGGCCTGACATGTTGCTTGTTGATCTTAGGATTGTGCAATTTTACCTGCCAATCTTGGGTTTGTCAGCCTCAGCAGCCAGTAGCTTCCTGAGTTACAAAAAGACTCTAGCTCCAGTGGGCCTAGAATAAGAGCCAGAGCTAAAGCCCAAGGTTGACGGGCCTTCACCCAGACCCTAGAGGTGACACTCTGAATTGAGAATTTTAGCCTCCTAAACTGTAAAAGAAAAAAATTCCTGTTTGTTAAAGCCATCCACTTGTGGTATTTTGTTATAGCAGCACTAGAGAAATAAGAAACCATGTAAGACCAAAGTTGTTGTTGTTGTTAAGTGCCATTGAGTTGGCTCTGACTCATAGCAACTCTATGTACAGCAGAATGAAGCACAACCTGAATCCTGCACCAGCTTCACAATACTTTCTATACCAGAGCCCATTGTTACAGCAACTGTGTCAGTCCATCTTGTTGAGGGCTTTTCCCTTTCTTGCTGATCCCCCACTTTACCAAGCATGATATCCTTCTCCAAGGATTGGTCCCTTCTGACAACATGACCAAAGTAAGTGAGATGAATTCTGGCCATTCTCATGTCCAAGGAGCACTTCTTTCAGGACAGATCAGTTAGTGCTTTTGGCAGTCCATGGTACTTGCAGTATTCTTCGCCAACACCACAACTCAAAACCATCAACTCTTCTTTGGTCTTCTTCATTCATTATCTGGCTTTCATATGTAAATTAGGCAACTGAAATACCATGGCTTGGGTTAGGCACACCTTAGTCATCAGAGAGAGATCTTTGTTTTTCAGCACTTTAAAGAGATCTTTTGCAGCAGATTTGGCCAGTGCAATACACTGTCTGATTTCTTGACTGCTGCTTCCGCTGGTGTTGACTATGGAGCCAAGTAATATGAAATCTTTGACAACTTCAATCTTTTCTCTATGTATCAAGATGCTGCTTATTCATCCAGTTGTGAGGATTCTCATTTTCTTTTTGTTGAGGTATAATTCATACTGTAGACTGGAGGCATTTACTCATCAAGAAATTTGGAAGACAGCTACCTGGCCAACTGGCCAACTGACTGGGAGAGGTTCATATTTGTACACATTCCAAAGAAAGATGATCCAACAGAATGTAGAAATTATTGAACAATATCATTAATATTACACACAAGTAAAATCTTGCTGAAGATATTTCAAAAACAGTTGTAGCAGTATATTGACAGGCAACTTCCAGAAACGCAAGCTGGATTCAGAAGAGGATCTGGAATGAGGGATATCATGGCTGATGTCAGATGGACCTTGGCTGAAAGTAGAGAATACCAGAAAGATATTTACTTGTGTTTCATTGACTATGTAAAATCATTAGACTGTGTGTGTCATAATAAATTATGGATAATGTTGAGAAGAATGGGAGTTCCAGAATACTTAACTGTGCCCATGAGAAATCTGTATATACACTGCTGTTGTTGTTGTTATGTGCCATCGAGTCAGCCCTGACTCATAGCAACCCCTCCTTGGGTTTCCAAGGCAGTATCACTACGGAAGTAGGATTGCCCAACCTTCCTTCCGAGGAGTGGCTGGTGGGTTTGAACCGCCAGCCTTCTGGTTAGCAGTCAAGTGCCTTAGCCACTATGCTACCAGGAACCTATAATTTGAACAGAACATAGGGATACTTCATAGTTTAAAACCAGGAATGGAGTTAGTTCGTCAGCGTTATATCCTTTCACCATACTTGTTCAATCTTGATGCTGGGCAAATGATCTGAAAAAGTGGATTATGTAAAGAAGAACATGGCATCAGAATTGGAGGAAAACTCATTAACAACTTTCAATATGCAGATGACACAAATTTGCTTGCTGAAAGTGAAGATGACTTGAAGCACTTGCTGATGAGGACCAAAGTAGGATACTTTATATAATAGACACTGAACTGTGGAATTAACTGAGTTCAGGTGGAATGAAATACAGCAGGAATCCTTCCATTTCATGCTGGGGAGTTAGCTTTGTCTTCATTGTGCCATAGGTATACAGTTGGTTTGATTATTGCCTATGGTACCCTGGAATTGAGACCATGTATTCTCACAAAGTCTTTAGCCTTAGGCAATTTAGCTTAAAAATGTCATGATACTGAGTGCATCAGTTACTCCTAACCTTCAATAAGGTTTGGCTTTTTTGATGGGTTGAATTGCGCCCACTCCACTCCCATGCATGTGTTGCAAATCCTATACTCTATGCCTGTAGCTATAGTCACAATTGAGAATGTATGATTATGTCAGTGAGATGAATTTTGGGGGCCAAAGGGTAGAATGTTATGGGTTAAATTTTATCCCCAAGCAATATACATTGTAAATAATCCTAACCTCTATGCCTCTGATCATAAGTCAATTAAGAATGTGTTGTCTTTGTTATGGTAATGAGATAGGGTTAATATAGGATGTGTCTTTAGCCAATCTCTTTTTTCGATATAAAAGAGATTAAAATATCAAGCAAGAAAACCAGAGATGGGAAAAGACAGATGCTACATCACATGAAGATCACTAAAGAGCAAAAGAATAAGGACTTTCCTCCAGAGCCAACAGAGAAAAGAAAGCTTTTCCTTAGATTTGGTGCCCTGAATTTGGACTTCGAGCCTCCTAAATTGTGAAAGAATACATTTATGTTTGTTAAAGTCATCCACTTATAATATGTCTATTATAGCAGCACTAGATAACTAAGACAAGGCCCAATGAAATTGGCCTATTTCAAAGCAAATAGGAAAGAGCAAGACAGGTTAAGAGTTAAAAATACATAATATTCATTCAAATACATGTGATGAAGTCTCAAAGATTTTTCCCTTCAAAGGAGTGTATGAAATGATAATACATCTATAGAGTTCCAGCAAGATGGTGACTAGGCAGAAAGACTGCACAGAGCCTCTTCAACAAAGAAAAGGGAAACCAATTAACACAGACACAGAAAATAATCCTGGACCCCTGAGCCTTGAAGGGAAGATTATAGAAGTGGACTAAACCCCAACTAGCAGAAAAATTTGAGTGAAAATACCAAAAAAGGAGACATATGGAGCTGCATTCTGGAAGCGATCCTGAGCAATCCTGATGGCACAGACAACTTGGACATTCCTGAGTGGTGATAGGACTTAAGAATTAACCTAAATATCACCCTGCTAACCAGGGATGGCAAAGAGGACTGCTCTGGTGGCTGGGGAATAAACAGAGAAGGTGAAGAGAAAGGTGGGATGACCTGTGGACTTTTGCCAGTCTGGAGGATGCCACCATTTTGAAGGCTTAAAAGCAGCTTGACTATTTTGGATATTTAAAGAGACAGAGCTCTCGCAGATTCCTGGGGCTTAGGAACACGTTCTGCTTTCCAGCAACCCCAAGGACACTCCGGACCTGCAAAACTGAAAAGGTAACACATTCCTCTTGTTACTCTTATATCCCACAGCTGCTTGGTGGATGGAGGTGCGGCCATCCCCCACTCCCACCTACCTTCTGGGCCCACAGGAACTCCATCACAGTCTGTGTGCTCAGACAGAGCTTGAGTGCCCTGCCCTGACATCCACCAATTTTTTTTTTCTCTTTTATTATTTTTTTATTTTTTGCTTTCTTTTTTTCTGGTGATTAGTTTGCTTGTATTTGTCTGTTTTAACACAACTATTATTATTAATACTTTTGTCCTTTATACTATTATTCTTAATCTTCCCCTCCCAGGTCCTCATTGTCAGCATTTTTTCTTTTCCCTATTCTTGGTGGAAATTTCTCTTTTTTTTAATTTGTGGTTTTTTTTTTTCCCTCCTCCATTTTTTCTTGTGGTTAACACCGTTTCTTGTTTTTCTTTTTGCATTTTTTCCCATTTTTTTCCCTTCATTATTCTCCTTCTCTACTTTTTTTTCTCTTAATACTCATTCCCCAGATATTGCAGGTTTTCTTGTTTTTTCTTCTTATTTTACCCTTTTTTCTCTTTTTTTTTTTTTTTTGGTTACTGTTCCTATGTGACTACATGGTGTGTTTTTGTCCATGTGCTTTTAGTTTTTTGATGATTATTAAATTGTATTTTGTGTCTAACTGACTGGGAGACAACAACAGTACACATAAGACAAAACTACAACCATATCTTCTGCAACTTCACTTACTTAATGAGCGAGAGCCACCACCTCCTTCTCCACCAATGGGCCAATGATAAAAAACCACCAAGAAGAGTCTGAATCACCCTTGGCTGCTCTACACAAACAATTAACAGAGATCTAAATACAACAATGCCACGATGCCTCAGAGACCACAGACCATCACAGTCCACAAAAAGAAGCAGGATAAAATGGTAGAAACAAGGGAGCAAGATACAGACCCAGAACACATCCCTGAGGAAGAAGCAGCATTGGAACACTCTGATAAGGAATTCAAAAGAATTATCTTTAGGTATCTTCAAAGGATTGAGAGACAGACCAAAGAAAACACAGAAAAAA
>NW_006921606.1:9686686-9687107 GCF_000298275.1 Orycteropus afer afer
ATACCAAAACCAGGAAAAGACATCACTCTAAAGGAAAACCACAGACCAATATCCCTCATGAATATAGATGCAAAAATCTTCAACAGAATCTTAGCCAATAGACTGCAACAGCATATCAAGAAAATCATTCATCAAGACCAAATGGGGTTCATATCAGGTATGCAGGGATTGTTCAAAATTAGAAAACCAATCAACGTCATCCACCACATAAATAAACCAAAGAGAAGAACCACATGATCCTATCAATTGATGCAGAAAAGACATTTGATAAAATCCAACACCGATTTCTGATCAAAACTCTCAGTAAAATAGGAATAGAAGGGATATTCCTCAACATGTTAAAGAGCTTTTATGCAAAACCAACAGCCAACATTACCCTCAATGGAGAGAGACTGAAACCATTCCTCTTGAGAACAGGAAC
>NW_006921606.1:9688356-9689604 GCF_000298275.1 Orycteropus afer afer
CTGAGAAGGGACTTATCTCTAGAATTTATAGAAAACTCCAACACCTCAATAACAAAAAGACAAACAATCCAATTAAAAAATGGGCAGAAAACATGAGTAGACACTTCATCAAGGAGGATATTCAAGCAGCCAACAAACATATGAAGAAATGCTCATGATCATTAGCTATTAGAGAGATGCAAATGAAAACAACTATGGCATATCATTTTGCTCCAGCACCAGTAGCAAAGTTCAAGAAGATAGAAAATAACAAATGCTGGTGAGGTTGTGGAGAGATGGGACTCTCATACACTGCTGGTGGGACTGCAAAATGGTACAACCATTGTGGAAAGCAGTATGGCGATTCTTTCAAAAACTGGAATTAGAAATATCATTTGACCCAGCCATTCCATTACTAGGTATATTCCCTAAAGCAGTGAGAGCCATGACAAGAACAGATATATGCACACCCATGTTCATCGCAGCACAATTTACAATAAGCAAAGATGGAAACAACCTAGATGTCCATCAACTGAGGAATGGATAACCAAACTATGGTACATACACAAAATGGAATACTATGCAACACTAAAGAATAATATAGAATCTGTAAAACACCACATAACATGGATGAACTTGGAGGACATTTTGCTGAGTGAAATAAGTCAATCACAAAAGGACAAGTATTGTATTAGTCCGTTATTGTAAAAGTCAAGGAAAGATTTATCTATAGAAGGAAATTTTCTTTGTTGGTTACCAGGGCTGGGAGGGGTGGGGAGGGAATGCTGTTAGATAGATAGAGATAAGTATTGATTTGGGTGAAGAGAAGGGCAATGTACCAAATATGAGTGACCAATATGGCAGGATTGAGGATGAGAAAGACATAGAGGTACATGAGTGGTACAGACAACAAATATGAAGCCTTTTGTACATATGGTACTGCATTGTCAGTGAAGGTTAACAGGGTATATGGGTGGATAGATGAGTCGACAGGCTGAACGATTAGGTATGTCTGTGAAATGGGAAGTGTATCCAAGAACATATATAAGGTTGGCAGACAATGGTCCTATAAGTTTATATGAATGATCAGAATTCCCAGGTGTATAGCAGAGCTGACAAGGGGCAAGGTTGTGGTCACTGCTTGGTCACAGCCAGCTATCCAGAGGGAATGAGTAGTTGAACCTGTGTGCTTGGGACCATAGTTTCAGGGGACATCAAGCTCAATTGGCAAAGCATACTATACAAAACATTGTTCCACCTCCTACTTTG
>NW_006921606.1:9690311-9695620 GCF_000298275.1 Orycteropus afer afer
CACTGTGAAAATGTGTATGAACTTCTGTATGGAAAATGAATTGCTCTGTAAACTTTCACCCAAATCACAATGAAAAAATTTAAAAAAGAAAAAGAAATGATAATACATCTATAATTGAAAAACCATGAGAAAAAAATTGCTTACATAACATTTCTGGACGTAAAAACGACATGACCTCTTCTAACTTCAAAAGTGGAGAGGAGGATCATTATCAACATGAACAGCCCAAGGCTGACACATGTCAGGAAAAGATCAGATATCCTTCTCCTCTCCAACCTTTTTACCAATTCTGACACCATCTATCTATCCTGTAGCACTCTCTACTTCTCTGCTGAGTTGAATCATTAGTTGCAACAGTCACATAGAACTCACAGAGCTTACACATGATTATGGGGTTTATTCAAAAGGGAACAGGTTACAATTTAGGATCATAAATGACTCAGGAGACAGTTCTTCAGTCAGGACAACCTCGTCTCAGCTGTGTTCACAGGCAACCCTGTCTCTGGCCCTTGAGCTGGCCTCTCCCTGCTCAAGCAAGTATTACAAAGTCCTTTATCTATGCTGGATGTAACCTACTCAACTAGCAAAGCTCCTGCCTGAAAGCACTCAGTTTTCTTCCTTTGTGGGCCAAGAAGCTCACTGAGCCATCTCCGACTGGTCGTATCGTTCTGCTTCCTCTGTTGCTGCCACATCTCTGTTGCTGTTTCTTATCATCTCTTGCAGTCTCCAGTGTCACAATTCTTTGTCTTTTGGGTCTAGGAGGCACCTTTCTCAGGGACTCCAAGTCCAAATGATGCTCTACTCCCATCTCTTCTTGGTGATAGTCAGGTCCCCCACCTCTGTTCTGGGATTGGCTTTCCTTTAAGCTTAACAGGATGGCAAAACTGACCAATTCCCTCCTCAGGGTGTCGTGTACCTTGTTTGCCATCAAATCAATTCTGACTCATAGTGACTCACACTGGGTTTCCGAGCCTGTCCAATCTCCTTGGTGGGCCACAGTCACCTCATTTACATAGGCCCACTGGATCTTTTGGTAGGAGCTACAAGATCATGGCTAAAAATTCACTTAACAATTAAGAGTGGTCAAATAGTGGATATTCAAAGATAGACATAGATAGATAGATAGATAGATAGATAGATAGATAGATAGATACATAGGTACATAGATACATAGATACGTAGATACATAGATACATAAATATAGATATATAGAACATATCATTTCTCTGATTTCTAACTTTCTCTTTTTACAAAGAGAGTTTTTCTTAAGGTTGTTTCTGTTGTTCCTCCACCATTGTATATTGAATATTCTAGGTTAGTTAATTTAAAGTTTAGATCATACATTTCAGATACATAAGGAACTGTATGTACTTCTCATTGAGGCCAAATTGAACACGGAAGGGATATTTCTAAGACATAAAAGACTTGGACCCATGAAATTTCCTCTGGATGAACTAACTAGTCTTACATTCATATTATTCCTATTAGGAAGACTCAAAGATAAGAGTATTTGTGGTAATGCATGGTAATTAGAAAATTATCCAGTACTTACAAAAAAGAAAATATACTCTTGCATATCATGTTGAAGTTGTATTAGAGCAGTCCAGGACATGATTGAAAACCACCTATATATGAGAAAAAAAAGATACATTTTTATTGGGAAGTGAAGGGGTGGCTATAGTGGAAATACTTTAATTTAATTGACTGGTATTTAATAATTTAAATAATATTAATTGCCATTTTCCTTTTCTTATATTATCTCTATCCTTCCAAGGACTGCATATCCCCCAATTTTAATGATGTGGCTCACATTTTAGATATCCTCGGCACTGTTCTTCTAATCACACTAAATTAATCCAAAGGAAAGCACTAGAGTAACATCATCCAAATAAGCCTGGTAATTAGAGTCTTTCCTTAATTTTTTTTTTTAATCAAATTTAAGAAAAAATCGGACACTTCCTCTCAGAGTTGGAAGTTGTGAAATGTTAAAATCAGGAGTTGTCAGTGTCCAGGTGCTCATTGGTGAAAAAAGGAAAAGCGTTAGGGAGAGAGATCACATTCCATTACATTACTGACCCTTTTGAAGTAACAGGATTCTTTATTGAGACAATTACCTTGTCAAAAGGCAGTTAAATATTTCATTCTGAAGGGACTTATAAGAGAATGATGGTAAGATGCTGCCTCAGGTCATATAAATTGAGTGTGTCATATACATCTATAACCTACCACTTGAATGAACTTGGGCAAGTTCTGTTAGCTTCTGTCTCTCTGTCCTCATCTATATGACAAGAAAAATATGTTACTTATAGATTATTCTGAAATTCAAATAAACTAATGTGTGGAACAACTTTATGAGTTGAAAAGCATGACATAAATATGGTAAAGGGAATATGAAATGAGTAAGACCAAAGGAAGACATACTGTGGTGTAGCTTGTTCTAGAATAGTTCTTTATAATTATAGCTACCATTCACTCTTAACATGTGATGTACCAAGCACCATACTATGCACTGACTGTATATTATTTATTTCATTTAATCTCACTCTCACCTGTAACTCAGATTTTTTTTTTCTTTATTGTGATTTGGGTGAAAATTTACAGAGCAAATTCACTTTCCATACAGCAGTTCACATACACCTTATCTCATGACATTGACCACAATTTACCACAATGCAATATCTCCCCTCCTACTTCATCCTGATAGTTACCTCTTCCGTGTCCATCCCTCCATGCACTCCTGCCCTCTGAGCTGTCTCCCTGTGCATAAGCAGCCCTTCTTTCTCCCATGATTGTTCTCTCCAAGAAGTGTATCTACCTCAGGTAAATGTTCAACTCATATGCCTGTCTACTGTTTGTCTGGAAGCCATAGGTGTGGGTTCAATTCCAGACCTGAAGGGCAGCTAGAGACCATAGTCTCAGTGGTTTCACCAGGCTCTATCAGACCAGCAAACCTGTCCCCCCATTTTTTTACTCCAAATGATTTTGAGTTTAGTTCCACATTGTTCTCCCTCTTTATGAAGGATCTCGTACATAGATCTCTTTCCAAGTGGTTGACAGTAACAGTCAGGCACCATCTAGTTCTTCTGGTCTCATAGTCATATAGACTGCAGATTGGATGGTGTACCAGTCATTAGGATACATTGTTTCTGTGAATTCTTGGTTTTCTTCATTCTTCTTTGCCATGGACCAGGAGAGACCCATCGTTGCATCTAGATGGCAGCTTGCCAGCATTTAAGATCCCAGTCACTACTTGCCAAAGTAGGAAGTAGAACAATATTTTGTGTAGTATGTTATGACAATTGAGCTTGATGTCCCCTGTGACTATGGTCCCGAGCCCACAAGTTCATCTACTTTGTCCCTCTTGGTAGCTGGCTGTGACCAAGCAGTGACTACAACCTTGCCCCTTGTCAGTTTTATTATACACCTGGGAATTCAGATCATACACATAAACTAATAGGACCATTTTCTACCAACCCTCAACATGTTCTTGAGTACGCTCCTCGCTTCATAGACATACCTAATAGTACAGACTGTACACCCATCTATACACCTGTATAGCCATATTTGCCTTCACTGACAATGCTGTACCATATGTGCAAAAGGGTTCATCTTTGTTTTCTGTACCTCCCATATACCTTTCTATGTCTTTCTCATCCTCAGTGCACCTATATCAATCACTCACATTTGGTACATTGTCCTTCTCTTCACCTAAATCAATACTTATCTCTATCTTTCTAACAGTGTTCCTTCCCATCCCCTCCCACCCCTGGTAACCAAAAAAAGAAAATGTCCTTCCATAGATAAACATTTCCTTGACTTTTACAATAACAGACTAATACAATATATGTCCTTCTGTGATTGACTTATTTCACTCAACATAATGTCCTCCAAGTTCATCCACCTTTAACAGTGTTTTGCAGATTCTACATTATTCTTTAGTGTTGCATAGTATTCCATTGTGTGTATGTACCATAGTTCGGTTATCCATTCCTCAGTTAAAGGACACTAGGTTGTTTCCATCTTTTGGCTGCTGTAAATAGTGCTGTGATGGACATGGGCATGCATATGTCTGTTCTTGTCATGGCTCTCACTTCTTTAGGATATATACCTAGTAATGGAATAGCTGGGTCAAATGGTACTTCTAGTTTCAACTTTTGAAGGAATCGTCATACTGCTTTCCACAATGGTTGTACCATTTTAGTCTCACCAGCTGTGTATGAGAATCCAAACCTCTACACATCCTTGCCAGCATTTGTTATTTTTGGTCTTATTGAACTTTGTTACTAGTGCTGGAGCAAGATGGTATCTCATTTTTGTTTTAATTTGCATCTCTCTAATAGCTAATGATCATGAGCATTTTTTCATGATTGTGGCCACTTGACTATACTCCTTAGTGAAGTGTCTATTCATGTCTTCTGCCCATTTTTTAATTGGATTGTTGATTTTTTTGCTATTGAGGTGTTGGAGGTTTCTATAAATTCTACAGATAAGTCCCTTGTCAGATATGTCATTACTAAATTTTTTTCCCAATCTGTAGGTTCTCTTTTGACTCTTTTGTAGAAGTCTTTGGAAGCACATAAAAATTTAATTTTTAGAAAGTCCCCATCATCTGGTTTCTCTTCCGCTGTTTGTGCATTTTGAGTTATGCTTGATAGTCTATTTATGCCATATATTAGGGCCTTTAAATTTCCCCCTAGTTTTTCCTTGAGGAACTTTATAGTTTTAGGTTTCACATTTAAGTCTTTGATCCATCTGGAGTTTGTTTTTGTGTATGGAGTGAGGTACAAATCTTGCTTCATTTTTATGCAAATGGATTTCTGTTTTGCCAGTACCATTTACTGAACAAACATTCTCTTCCCCATCTAATGGATTTTGGGCCTTTGTCAAAGATCAGCTGACCATAGGTCGATGGATCTATATCTGGGTTCTCAATTCTATTCCATTGGTCTGTGTATCTGTCATTAAACCAATACCAGGCAGTTTTGACTACTGTGTCTGTATAGTAGGTTTTGAGATCCAGCAGTGTGAGACCTACTTTGTTCTTCTTCTTTAATAGTGCTTTGGTTATCCAAGGTCTCTTTCCTTTCCATATAAAGTTAGTAATTGGTTTTTCCATATTCCTAAAGAACGTTGATGTGATCTGGATTGGGATAGCAATGAATGTATAGATTGTTTTGGGTAGAACTGACATTTTCACAATGTTCAATCTTCCTATCCACAAGCATGAGATGTTCTTCCATTTATGTAGATCTCTTATGGTTTCTTGAAGTAGTTTTTTATAGTTATCTTTGGACAGGTCTTTTGTGTCC
>NW_006921606.1:9706906-9727480 GCF_000298275.1 Orycteropus afer afer
GAAAGAGGGGGAGGCCTTCAACGAGATGGATTGATATGGTGGCTGCGATGATGGGCTCAAGTATAGCAGGGATTGTGGGGCTGGCGTGGGATCAGGCAGTGTTTTGTTCTGCTGTGCATGGGGTCGCTATGAGTCAGAATTGACTCGATGGCACTTAACATCAACAACAATACCACTCGGGAATCTCCAAGCTGTCTGTGCTGTGCCATCAGGATTGCTGCCAGACCGCAGCTCTATATGTCTACTTTTCTGTCATTTTCATGCAAATTCTTCTGCTTCTTGTGGTTTAGTCCACTTCTATATCCTTCCCTTCAAGGCTCAGGGATCCAGGATTTTCTTCTGTGTCTATGTTAATTGGTTCCCCTTTTCTTTTTTGAAGAGGGTCTGTGCAGTCTTTCTGCCTATTCTGCCATTTTGGAATCCCTATAACTCAGATTTTTTAACCTAAAATATAAAAATATAAAAGAAAGAATATGAGGCTTAGAGAATTTGATTCATAACTTGATGTGTATGTTCTAGAATTTACACCAAATGCATAATCGATGATAGGAAATGAACTTTTCACTTTTTTGTGAAGTACACAAAAAGACAAGCTACTGATTGGGAAAAAAATAAAATGCCAATAACATATCCAACACAGTACTTTTATTGAGAATATATGAAGAACTCTCAAAACTCAACAATAAAACAAAACATATCAAAAACCTAACTAGAAAATGTGCAAAGTACATGAATGGACATTTTATGGAAGGAGTATTTTACATATGGCAAATAAGTACATAAAAAGATGTTTAACATCAGTAATTATTTGGAAATGCAAATTAAAACCACAATTAGCTACAACAACAACAACAAAACAAACAACTTAGAGGATACTATTTACCAAACAGAAGAATTAAAAAAATAAAAATAAAAAAAACAGTAATAACACAAAATGCTTGTGAGATTGCAGAGAATCTGGACTATTTATACATTGCTGATGGGAATGTAAAATGGGACAGCCACTCGACAAGACATTTTGGCAGTTTTTACAAAGTTTACCCTATTGCTTAGCAATTACAATCCTGGGAATTTATTCCAGAGAAATGAAAACTTATGTTATTCAAAAACTTGTACACCAAAGTTCATAGCCTCTTTATTTGTAATAGTCAAAACTCCAAGCTGAAATGCTCTTCAGTGGTAAATGGTTGATAAACTGTGGCACATCCATACCATGGAGTGCTACTGTGCAATAAGAAGGAACAAACGGTAGATACACACAGCAACATGAATCACAAGGAAATATGCTTACTCTCAAAAGGTTACATAGTGTATTACCCCATTTATATAACATTTTTCAAATGACAAAATTAGAGAGCTAAAGAGTAAATTACAGCTGTGTTTGCCAGGGCTTAACTCGAAACAAAACCAAACTCACTGCCATCGAGTCGTATCTGACTCTTAATGACCCCTCTTTGGGTTTCCGAGGCAGTATCACTACGGAAGTAGATTGGCCAATCTTCCTTCTGGGGAGTGGCTGATGGGTTTGAACCATCAGTCTTCTGGCTAGCAGTCAAATGCCTTAGGCATTATGCCATCAGAGTTCCCTTGCCAAGGCTTAGGGAGTGGGAAATAGAGAGAGGGGTAGCACAAAAGGATAGCACAAGGGCTTTCAGTGATGGAATGGTTCTGTATTTTGATTACGTATCCTACCAAATAAAAAACTCACTGTCTGACTTGATTCTGACTTATAGCAACCCTGTAGGATAGATTAGAACTGTCCCATAAAGTTTTCAAGCCTGTAAATCTTTATGGAAGCAGATTATCTTTTTCCAGTGGAGGAGCTAATGGGTTTGAACCCACAACCTTTCGGTTAGCAGCCAAATGCTTTAACCACTGTGCCACCAGACTTCTTTGTATGTATCTACACATGTAACAAAATTACATCAAACAAACAAACGCAGGCACACACAGATGAGTGCATGCAAAACTGTTGAAAACATTGACAAAACAATACCAACTTTTATCAATTTCCTGTATTATAACTATAGAGAAATAAGATAATAATTTGGGCAAAGTGGATTAATAGTCTATGGAATATCTCTGTATTATTTCTCACAATTTCAAGTGAATCTCCAATTTTTTCAAAACAAAAAGTTTAGAAATAAGTATGAACTTTGGAGTAAACACTCTGTGTCTATGTCCTGGCCCTCCACTTATTGGTCAGTTAGGCATGTTATCTAACCTTTCATTGCCTGCCTTTAGTTTCCTCATCTAGAAAATGAGAATAACTCTAGTGTTTAAATCCTAGTATATTTAACTCATGGAAAAACTCAGCCTGGTGCTTAATGCAGAGTCAGTAATCAATAAAGCTTATCTACCATTAACAGTAAAAGAAAGTGCTGATATTTAAACATTGATCTATTTGATACAAAATTTTACTCTTTTTTGAAAGGTTAAAATGATGCACAACATGAGTATTCTTTCCTCTAATTTCATTTTAAAGCAGTAGAATCATTTGACGAACTTTTTCAAGTCCCTGGATTGTACAAACTCTTGATGCCCTCAGCTGCTAACAGAAAAGTTAGAGGTTGGAATCTACCCAGAGATACCTTGGAAGAAACGCCTGCTGATCTTCTGAAAACTTAGTCCTTGAAAACCTTATGGAGTACGGTTCTACTCTGACACAAATGGAGTCTCTTTGTGTCAAAATAGATTCCATGGCAACTGGTTAGGGTTTGAAGAGCTTTTAAACATTATCAGCACTGGATCCTCATCCCCAGGGATTCTAATGTAATTGGTCTTTCTTCAGAGTGAGCCCAGCTATTCGTATTTTTTCTTAAGCACTCCCCAGTTAATTCTAATGTATAGCCATGGTGAAGCACCACTGGTGTGAAGGATGGTTAAGTTTTGATTCTGTCTGCTTAAAAATTTCAAGTTGAATTAGTCTGAAGCTTGGTGACATTACTAGTGTTTCTTTCCTAGTTGTGGCTGGTAGCATCATTTCTCAGGGGAAAGCTCACCTAATGATTACATTCCCCTTGGATGCATGTGGCTGTGAGAATCAAGTGATTCCTAAGCTATTGCTTCATCCACAATCAGATAGAGAAAGCACTTTCCCAGGAGAATTTGGGCATGCCTCTAAGAACACACAGCCACCAGAGCATCAGTGCAAACTCAGCTGTGATAAGGCGGAGTACACACATATATGAGACCATTTGGAGGGTAGTTTCTTCCTCTAATCACGTATCAATGACAATTTTGGACCCACATTATAAATTATGCTTTTCTTTTTACACTTTTCTTTTTTCAAATTCAGACAAAAAACATGACAAATATTCTAATCAATACCCCTTCAGCACTTTTCAGGAAAAGAGATCTTTAAAGGAAAAAAAAAAAAAAAAAAACCTTTGCACTTTAGGTTTTCAATCTTCTATGTGTTTTAACACAACAGAAGAAAACACTTGTAGAATAAAAGGCATTTTTTGTTTTGCTTTACTTCTTTTTTTTTTTTTTTAAATACATAAAATTAATATCAGGATTACTCAATGTATTCACTCATTTCAAATACAATCTCTTCACTCCCTATCTACACATTCTCACCCCAAACAAATACACTGCAGGGTTTCAAAACCAGCCACCACACTTCCACCTATTTCTTCCTTTGCCACCTGACCCCACCCTTGAGAGCTGACATCTCTTCTCCACCTTGAATCTGCAATTTGCCTTGAGCACATGGCCTATGTCAGTTCTAGGCCTAGTACCTAAGACGCTTAGAAATTTCTGCTTTTGCTCTCTTGGAACTCAGAGGCCAACAGAGGAGACTGGGTTATCCTTTTAGAGAGAGGCCTTGTGGAGAGGCTATGCAGATCGAGATTCCACATAGAGAAAGAAGCTATTGACAAAAGAGCAAGGCTCCTTGTTCCAAGCACCAACAATCATGTGGGTGCAAGCAGACGTCTTGGACTGTCTAGTCCAGTTTAGCTGTCTACAGAGTGCAGCTTCTTGGGCAACCCCTGTGAGAGGCCTGTGAAGCATAAGTCTGTTCCAGCCACAGACATGAGTAGGTGTTGTGGTTTCTATGTCACTGTATTTGTTGTTGTTGTTGTGATTTGGGTGAAAATTTACAGAGCAAATACACTTTCCATACAGCAGATCACATACACTTTGTCTCATGACATTGACCACAATGTAGCACAATGCAACATCTCCTCTCCCACTTCCTCCCAATAGGTACTGCTTCCCTGTTTCCATCCCTCCATGCACTGCTACCCCCTGAGCTGCCTCCCTGTGCCAGAGCAGCCCTTCTTTCTCTCTTGCTTGTTCTCTCCAAGGAGTGTATCTACCTCAGGTAAATGCTCAGTTAGTATGTCTGTCTACTGCTTGGCTGGAAGCCACAGGTGTGCATTCAATTACAGACCTGAAGAGCAGCTAGGGGCCATAGTCTCAGTGGTTCCACCAGGCTCTATTGGGCCGACAAACCTATTCCCCACTTTTTTTTTTTTTTTTCAAATGATTTTGAATTTTGTTCCACATTGTTCCTCTTGTCTATCCAGGATCTCCTACAAAGATCCTCTTCCAAGTGGTTGACAGTAGTAGCCGAGCACTGTCTATTTCTTCTGGTCCATAGCCATATAGGCTGAAGATCGGATGGCGTACAAGTCCCTAGGACTTACTGTTTCCATGATATTTGCTTTTCTTTATTCTTCTTGGCTCTGGATGAGGAGAGACCCATCACTGCATCTAGATGTCAGCTTGCAAGCTTTTAAGATCTCAGTCGCTACTCACCACAGTAGAAGGTGGAACAATGATTTGTGTAGTATGTTATGTCAATTGAGCTTGATGTCCTATGCAACTATGGTCCCAAGCCCATAGGTTCAACTACTCAGTCCCTCTGGGTAGCTGGCTGTGACCAAGCAGTGACTACAACCTTGCCCCTTGTCAGCCCCATTATACACCCGGGAATCCAGATCATAAGCATAACGTTATTGGACCACTGTCCGCCAACCCTATACATGTTCTTGGGTGCATTCTCCACTTCATATAGATACCTAATATTTCATCCTGTCCACCCATCTATCCACCCATATACCCGTGTTTGCCTTCACTGAGCAGGCTATGCTATATGTGCAAAAGGGTTCATCTTTCTTGTTTGTACTTCCCACCTACCTCTCTATGTCTTTCTCTTCCTCAATTCCACTATATTGATCACTCACATTTGGTACATGTCCTTTTTCTTCACCCAAATCAAAACTTTTCTCTATCTATCTAACAGTATTCCCTCCCCTCCCCTCCCACCCCTGGTAACCAACAAAGAAAATGACCTTCCATGGATAAGCATTTCCTTGACTATTACAATAACGTAATAATACAGTATTTGTCCTTTTGTGATTGACTTATTTCACTCAGCATAATGTCTTCCAATTCATCCATGTTATGCAGTGTTTTGCAGATTCTACATTATTCTTTAGGGTTGCATAGTATTCCATTGTGTGTATGTACCATAGTTTGAATATCCATTCCTCAGTTGATGGACACCTAGGTTGTTTCCATATTTTAGCTATTGTAAATAGTGTTGCGATGAACATAGGTGTGCATATGTCTGTTCTTGTCATGGCTTTCACTTCTTCAGGATATATACCTAGTAATGGAATAGCTGGGTCAAATGGTATTTCTAGTTCAAACTTTTGAAGGAATCGCCATACTGCTTTCCACAGTAGTTGTACCATTTTACAGTCCCACCAGCAGTGTATGAGAGTCCCAATGTCTCCACATCCTTGCCAGCATTTGTTATTTTCTTTCTTGTTGAACTTTGCTACTAGTGCTGGAACAAAATAGTATCTCAGTGTTTTTATTTGCATCTCTCTATAGCTAATGATTATGAGTATTTCTTCATATGTTTGTTGGCCACCTGAATATCCTCCTTGGTGAAGTGTCTATTCATGTCTTCTGCCCATTTTTTAATTGGATTGTTTGTCTTCTTGTTATTGAGGTGTTGGAGTTTTCTATAAATTCTAGAGATAAGTCCATTGTCAGATATGTCATTACCAAATATTTTTTTCCCAATCTATAAGTTCTCTTTTGACTCTTTTGGAGAAGTCTTTGGAAGCACATAAAAATCTAATTTTTAGAAAGTCCCAATCATCTGGTTTCTCTTCTGCTGTTTGTGCATTTTGAGTTATGCTTGACAACCAATTTATGCCACATATTAGGGCCCTTAAATTTGCCCCTAGTTTTTCTTTGAGGAACTCTATAGTTTTGGGTTTCACGTTTAAGTCTTTGATCCACCTGGAGTTCATTTTTGTGAATAGTGTGAGGTACAAATCTTGTTTCATTATTCTACAAATGGATCTTCAGTTTTGTCAACATCATTTATTAAACAAACATCCTCTTCCCTGTTTAGTGGATTTTGGCCTTTTGTCAAAAATCAGCTGACTATAGGTCGATGGATCTATTTCTGGGTTCTCAATTCTATTCCAATGGTCTATATATCTGCCATTAATCCAGTACCAGGTGGTTTTGACTACTGTGTCTGTATAGTAGGTTTTGAGATCCAGCAGTGTGAGACCTCCTACTTTGTTTTTCTTCTTCAATAGTGTTTTGCTTATCTGAGGTCTCTTTCCTTTCCATATAAAGATAGTGATTTTTTTTCCATATCCCTAAAGAATGTTGATTGGATCTGGATTGGGAATGCATTGAATGTATAGATTGCTTTTGGTAGAATCGACATTTTCACAATGTTCAATCTTCCTATCAACGAGCATGGGATGTTCTTCCATTTATGTAGTTCTCTTATGGTTTCTTGAATTAGTTTTTTACTGTTTTCTTTGTACAGGTCTTTTGTGTCCCTGGTAAGATTTATTCCCAAATACTTTATTTTTTTGGTAGCTATTGTAAATGGTATTGAATTCCTTATTCATTCTTCAGCAAATCTTTGCTGGTGTAGAGGAATCCAACTGATTTTTGGATGTTGATCTTATATCCTGCCATGATGCTAAATCTCTCAATTAGTTCCAGATTTTTGACTGAGTCTCTTGGGTTTTCTAGCTATAGGATCATATCATCTGCAAATAGAGATAGTTTGACCTCTTCCTTACCAATCTGGATGCCTTTGATTTCCTTTTCTTGTCTTATTGCCCTGGCTAGGGCATTCAATACAGTGTTGAATAGAAGTGGTGATAGAGGGCATCCTTGTCTGGTTCCTGTTCTCAAGAGGAATGGTTTCAGTTTCTCTCCATTGAGAATGTTGGCAGTTGGTTTTGTATAGATGCCCTTTATTATGTTGATGAATGTCCCTTCCATTGCTATTTTTCTGAGACTTTTGATCAGGAATGGGTGTTGGATTTTATAAAATGCCTTTTCTGCATCAATTGATATGATCATATGGTTCTTCTCCTTTGTTTCATTTATGTGGTGGATGACGTTGACTGTTTTTCTAATGTTGAACCATCTTTGCATGCCTGATATGAACCCGACTTGGTCATGATGAATGATTTTCTTGGTATGTTGTTGCAGTCTATTGGCTAGGATTTTGTTGAGGATTTTTGCATCTGCATTCATGAGGGATATTGGTCTGTAGTTTTCCTTTAGAGTAATGGCTTTGCCTGGTTTTGGTATCAAGGTTATGCTTGCTTCATAAAATGAGTTAGGGAGGATTCCATCCTTTTCTATGTTTTGGAATAGTTTGAGTAGGATTGGTATCAGTTCTTCTCTGAATGTTTTGTAGAATTCTTTGGTGAAACTCTCTGGGCCAGGACTTTTTTTTAGTTGGCAATTTTTTGATAGCCTGTTCAATTTCTTCTTTTTTGATGGGGTTGTTCAACTTTTCCACATCAGTCTGTGTTACTTTAGGTAAATGGCGTGCTTCTAGAAAACCTTCCATTTCTTCCAGATTTTCAAATTTGTTGGAGTACAGTTCTTCATAGTGTCTTGATATTATCCTTTCTATTTCAGTTGGTTCTGTTGTGATGTCACCCATTTCATTTCTTTTTCGTGTTATTTGTATTCTCTCCTTCTTTTCCTTTGTTAAATTTGAGAGTGGTTTTTCAATTTTATTAATCGTTTCAGAAAACCAACTTCTGGTCCTGTTGAGTTTTTCTATTGCCCTTCTATTTTCTGTTTCATTGATTTCTGCTAGAATCTTGATTATTTCCCTTCTCCTGGTGACTGAGGGCTCTTCTTGCTATTCTTTTTCTAATTGTTGGAGATGTTGGTTTAAATTGTTGATTTTGGCTCTTTCTTCTTTTTTGATGTGTGCTTGTATTGCTATAAATTGGCCTCTGATCACTGTTTTTGCTGTGTCCCAAAGATTTTGGTGTGTTGTGTTTTCATTCTCGTTTGATTCAAGGAATTTTTGAATTTCTATTTTTATTTCTTCTCTTACCCAGTCTTTCTCTAGGTGGGTACTGTTCAGGTCCTATGTGTTTACTCTTTTTCCGTTGATCTTCCTGTTGTTGATTTCTAATTTGATAGCATTATGATATGAGAAAATGGTTTGCAGTATTTCAATGTTTTTAAATTTAATAATGGTTGCTTTATGGCCTAACATATGGTCTATCATGGAAAAAGTTCCATGTGCACTGAAGAAGAATGTATATTGTGTTGCTTTTGGGTGAAGTGCTTTGTAGATGTCGATAAGGCCCAATTGGTGGAGTGTATTATTTAGCTTTTCTGGATCTTTATTGAGTTTCTTTCCAGTTGTTTTATCTTTCAAAGAAAGCGGTGTATTAACATCTCCCACTATGAGAGTGGAGTCATCTATTTTGCTTTTCAACTCTTTTAAAGCCTGGATTATGTATTTTGGGGCCCTTTCATTGGGTTCATAGGTATTTATTATGGTTGTATCTTCATGAGCAATTGATCCTTTAATCATTATATATCTTTCCTTGTCTCATATGGTGGTTTTTGTCTTAAAGTCAATTTGATCAGAAATTAATATTGCCACTCCTCCTCTCTTACAGTTGCCATTTGCTTGATATATCTTTTTCTAACCTTTGAGTTTTTGTCTATTTTTGTCATTATCTCTAAGGTGTGTCTTTTGTAGGCAGCATATTGATGTGTTTTGTTTTCTTATCCAATCTGCAACACTCTGTCTCTTGAGTGGTGCATTTAATCCATTAACATTCAGTGTGAGTATTGACAAGTATGATTTAGTTGTTATCATTTTGGTATGTGATTTTTCATAGTGTCCCTGGTTTCTTTGTTCCATATTTTTTCTCTGCTGAGCTCATTATGTTTATGAATCCTGTTATCATTTCTTCGTTGCTGTTGATTTAGTATTTGCTGAGTATTTGTGCTTGTCCTCTTTTTGATTGTGATATGAAGGTTTATCATCTTTCTTTGAGGTTACCCTATGATTTTTAATTTTCCCCCTGAGTTTAGAACAGTCCATTCTGTCTTGCAACTTTCTTAACTTCCTCACCATTTAGAAGTTCTGTAACTACACAGTCCTTTCCCTCTTTTTGTTTGTAGTTGTCCTTATTCCAATTGATGTCTCTGGTTCCCTGTTTACTGTTTTGTAAGTTCATTTTGCTTTGGATATATCCATAGCTGTGGTTTCTGGGATATGTCATCTTGTGTATTAATGGTTGGTTGTTATTTGCTATTTTTGGTTCTCTGTTCAAAGGACTCCCTTTAGCATCTCTTGTAAGGTTGGTCTGGTTTTAACAAATGCCCTTAGTTTCTGCTTATCTGGAAATCTCCTAATTTCACCATCATATTTGAGGGACAATTTTGCTGGGTATATAATTCTTGGTTGAAAATTTTTCTCTTTCAGGGGTTTATATATACTATCCCATTGTCTTCTCACTTGCATGGTTTCTGCTGAGAAATCAGAGCTTATTCTTACTGACTGACCTTTGTATGTAACTTTTTGTTTTTCCCATGTTGCTCTCAGGATTCTGTCCTCGTCCTTGGTTTTGGTGAGTTTGATGATGATATGTCTCGGTGATTTTCTTTTGGGGTCTCTCCTGTTTGAGGTTCATTGGACTTCCTGAATGATCTGTTCTCCTCTTTCATCATACCAGGGAAGTAGAATCCCTGTGTGTAGTGTGGATATGTGTTTCTGTTTGTTTTAAAGGGGGTTTAGAGTTCAAAGTGGGAGGTTTTATGGTAATTGGCTGAATATGTTTTCTTCTATTGAGTGAGTGAAGATACTGGCGGAGAAGGTGGGAGCGGGAAAAGGAAAGCTTGGTGTTTCTAGGGTCAGTTTCTAGGGCTCTGAGCAGGCTATTTTTGATGAGTATTTATTTGCAAGACTGCAGCTCAACCTCAGGAAAGATTCTTATTGTTAGTGCATCACAAATTTCTGTCAATTTCAGGCATACTCAAAGATCCTGCTTCAGCAGCCTCACAGCGCTAAAGAATGGCTCCAAGGCAAAAATGCCACGAGTGCGGTTTCTTCCCTCTCCCTGTTCTGTCTGCCCATGGTGCTGATGTAATCCCACCAGATGGCTAATGGCCGGCCCTGGAGTTTGTCTGTGATACCGCCCAGCTGCAGCACCAAAGATGAGCACAGTTTCAGCTGTGTTATGGTCAGGGAAGTACCTGCTAGTGACCTGAGGTCCCGATCTCTGTGACAAAGAAAAGCATGATGTCTCCCAGTCTGACTCCAGTCTACTCTGTGACCCGCTGGGAGGGGAGGGAGCTACCCTTCTTGTTGCAACAGTAAGTTTTCCTCTGAATCTCAGCGGAGGTGTCCATGCCCACAGCCAGCACCCAGGAGACCCAAATTACCTCCAAAAAATCAAGATCAGCTGCTGGAGACATGTCTCTGCTGCTGTCCACTGGAATATTAGAGTGGTCGCTGGTAAGTTGTTATAAGGCATCCTCCCTCTTGGCTCGGGGATCTCAGGTGGGCGCCCTAGCCTGGTACACAATGACTGCTCCAGAAGAGTTTCCAATGCCTCTCTTGGGTGCCCGTCCATCCTCCTCCAGTAGCTCTTTCCTAAATAATCTCCCTATGCCTTTCCTCTAATTCTGCTCCTTCATGTTTGATGTACTCTGAATCTGTGAGCTGTTCAGAGCACTGAAATTCCTAATTTAAACTGTTGTGGCTAGTTTTCTGAGACCTTAGATGCCAGAGGGATAAAGCGTGGTGCTCACTGGCTTGATTCCATTTTGAACTCATCTATGCCACTTTATTTTGGGGTAGTTTGTTTTACAGTAGTATTGATAAGTGAAAACATTCACTGTTTCCTTGACTTCAGGAAGAACTGACAAATTTGGCTGGTGCTCATAATTACAAACACCTTTGACAGTGCTCAGTTCCCAGTCTCCAAATTTCCATTGATGTTTTTCTTAAGAAATGTAGTTCTTCTTTGGCGAGTAGTAACTGGGATCTTAAAAGCTTGTGAGCAGCCATCTAGATGCAATGATGGGTCCCTGCTCATCCAGAGCAAAGAAGAATGAAAAAAAAAAAAAAAACGAACACATGAAAAAAATTAGTCCTTGCAAGTGGTACACCATGTGATCCTCAGCCTATACAACTATGAGACCTACTAGAGGGTGCCTGGCTACCACTGTCAACCACTCAGAGCAGGATCTGTATAGTAAATCCTGGATAGAGTGGGAGAACAATGTGGAACAAAACTCAAAATCATTAAAAAAAAAAGACCAGGTTTGTTGGTCTGATAGAGCCTGATAGGACCACTGAAACTGTGGCCTCTAGTTGCCCTTCATGTCTGGAATTGAACCCACTCCTATGCTTCCAGCCGAACACAAGACAGGCATATGAGCTGAATATTTACATTAGGTAGAGACATTCCTTGGAGAGATTAATCATGGGAGAATGGAAGGGCTGTGTATGCACAGGGAGATAGCTCAGGGGGCAGGAGTGTAAGGAGGGAAGGACACAAGGAAGAGGTAACTATGGGGAGAAAGCGGGAGGGGAGTTACTGAATTGTGGGAAATTTTAGTCAATGTCATGAGACAATGTGCATGTGAGGTGCTGTATGGAAAGTGAATTTGCTCTGTAAACTTTCACCAATCACAATAAAAAATACACACACACAAAAAGAAATGTAGGTCTTCGTGCTTATTAACTTAAACACACAGGAAGTCACACCAACACCACCATCACCACTGCTACCAATAATAATCATTAAAAAAATTAATAATTGTGACCTGTCTTGCTTTGTGTGGTCAACTTGAGAAGCATGGTTGGTAATTGTGTTAACAGAATCAAGGAATTTTCAACTCAGAGATGAACAATAGACAGAGAGGCCAGTATTTAAACTCAAATTTAATGTACTGGAGATGGGCAATTCACAGGCTTTGTGGCCGGGTTTCCCAACAACAGTCTCTAAACATGAATTGCATGTCTTTTCTTTCAATATATTTTTTCTAAGTAACATTAGTATATATTTATCAGTATATCAGTTCAAAAATGCTAAGCTCTTTAATGATATACTGTAGATAGGTAGTAAAAGGGAGATTTGGAAAAGAAGGATTGTAAAGGGGGAACCAAAGCTGTTCCTAATACAGGTTAGATGACATGTAATAAAAAGCTGAGAGCAAACTTATTTTGGGCTCCAAACATGTTATGATGTAAGAGCAAAATTAATACTCATGTTTCTGTTGAAGGGTCTCAGACAGAGCACTGTGGATTACTCTAGGCCATTAATAACCAAGACCAGCTTGAAATAACCATGGCAACAAGCAGCAGCTAAGTACAGTATAATCACTCTGATTACCATAGAATTAGCACAAAACAAATGTTTATTCTTTTCCTAAATAGATGTATTATTATGATGTTAATAGCTTCCTATTTATCCCAGGTTTTCTACCAGTTTCCCATCACCACTCCAGCTCTGAACAATAGGAAGGCACACATTTGCTTGACATTTTGTTTCTGATTTCTTTTCTCAACAGCCAAGAAGAGGGCAGGGGGGAATGGGTGCTAGCTGACCTTTCATCTCCCTTCCGCTCTTGCCTCAGTCCGATACACCAGAAAACATAACACATACATTGATTCATTGATCATTGTCTGGGCACTAGGAGGAGTATACTAACCTCTAAGCCTGTGCATTGATTGATGTTTCAGATTATAATGATCATCTTGAATTGCATATTAATTAGAGACTTGTAATTTTGGTATCCACAGAGCAAGTGTTCCAAATCTGGTTTGTTCTAGGCATATACATATGGTCTGTGACCAGGTAGACACACCTAAGTCTATTGTTACCTGCCTCTGTCCTTGCACTGTATGCACCTGACAGACACATGATCAGGCTAGGTGTGACACAGGCCTGCAAGTGGAGGCTGAAGTCTAGTCTAGTCAAAGCCTCTTTGCTTGCTGGCAATGTGAGGCGTGATGACAGCTGGCACTTGCTCTTCCCCCAAACCCCTTTTCACAGTACCCAGCACCACACTTCCACATGCGATTGAAGCAATTAGCTGCCGTGTGGCTGATGTACCCCGCAGAGGACTGGTGGCTCGTCTGACACATCTGGGCACTGAAAGTAATTGAAACAGCTGCTTTCACCCATATGGCAACCAAAGCTGGTCGTGCAAAGTCTGCTGCCTGGGCTGTACCAACCTCAGGCAAATTAGCCATCATTAATCCCCAGATCTGACCAGCATACGCAGTGCCACTAATCAAGACAGCTGGGGAGGTGGGGGCTGAGGAGGAAAGTCCCTGCAAGATTTCTAAATGGCATCCCAGGTTAAAAAATAAAACACACATACACAGGAAGAAAAAAAAAAAAAAAAAAACTTCCTCCTCATGAACACGTTACTTCTCCCCGCCTCTTGAGGGTCGTCTCTGCCTGTTGGTGCTCTTTCTTCACTGGGAAATTCTAAAATAGCATAGCAACTTTCTAGAAGTGTCAGGCTGCTCTATGCAAGCCTGGCATCCTACAGTTATAAACATCTGGTTGCAATGAAAGTGAGAACTGGGATAACTTGTGAGATTATGCTCTCACACTGAAGCCAAGAGAAGCATAGTCATGAGGCCCTCCATTGAGAAGATGACCATACTTGAGTCAAACTGGGAGGATGGGCAGCTTTTCTTCTCAGGGTTGGCACACTACCTTTGGAGGTAATTTTGTTTGTATCTCTCTGACTCAGAAGGGCAGGCATTCTTTGCAATTTTCATATGGAATTCTTAGGTAAAGACTAAACTAGTTGCCAAACTGATGCTGACTCATGGCAATGCCATGTCAGGGTAGAACAGTGCTTCATGGGGTTTTCAGTGGCTAGTTTTTCACAAGTAGGTAGCCAGGCCTTTCTTCTGAGGTACTTTGGTATGGATTCAAACCTTTAGAATTTGGCAGTCAGGTATGTTAACTGTTTGCACTGGCCAGGACTTGAGGTAAAGAATAGTTGCTGCAAATGAGCCTTGTTGGCCTGTGAGAGGTTAGATACCATCTGGTGGGTTAAGGAAGCTCCCTCATTCCTGACACAGAGATTTTTTACAAGAAGAGCCTGAAACTTCAAAAGACTGTACTGACTCAAATTCCACATTTAGGATGGGGACAAGAGGCTGTCTCATTCACACCCTTCAATTGATGTTGTTGTTCAGACGGCTCCTCATTATTCCTGACAATGCCCCACACATTAAATAAGCTGTGTGGCACATCTGGACAGGGGAATGGAGTGGAAGTGTAATTGCAATGTGTCAGAGACTCATCTGGAATGATTGGGGTGTCTGTGTGTCTATGTACTAACCCCTGAGGCCAGGAAGAGTGTTTGCGAGAGAGTTCAGACATAAAGATTTTCAGTTTTTGAGAAAAGGAAATTTATATGGGAAATTATATTTAAATAAGAAAATATAGCAGCTGTTAGACTATCTTCAATTGTTCTAGTTCCTGATGTTTTCTCTGCGTTCCATTGGAAAATGTCTTTCTAGTGAAAGGAACTAGAAAATTGATTGATTGATTGATTCTAATCACTTCATTGGAGAGGACTTCTACTTTCTCCTCCTCATTGTTCCTTTTGTACCAAAGTTTGAAGTCCCAACAAGAGACAGAATGTACACTATTTCAGTGCATGGAATAACATTCTACTCATATAAGAAGAGAGGGTGAGATGAGCTTCAATTATGGGCACCAGTCTTCCATGGCTGGTGAGAACCCCTTGTAGCCAGTGTAGTGCAAATATTCTACACACATCCTTCTTGTGCTGCAATAGATGGAGATCCTGTTCACTCCCCTGCCAGAAATAGATATGAAGTGAGGTTGGCCAGGTTTCACATGATGCCTGTGCTTGAGTAAAAGCCAAAGTTATTGTGTGTCCAGAATAGGGAAGAAGCCTTCTCTGTTAAGGAGAAGAGAAAAGGAGAGAGCTAGAGACCCAATTCTTAGCCTCCTTATCAAAGAATGCTCTGAGCCCAAGCCCTCTACTTAGGCAGACTGGATGGAAGATCTAGAGGCAGATCATACTACCAGTGTTTCCTCTACACGAACCTGTCCTATGTGATAATTAACATAAAATAAATCCTAAAGGACGTCTACAATGTGAGACAATTATTTAGTTCATAGTGGAAATAGTCTAAACAAATATAAAGATTTTTCTCCCCATAAACTCTGAGATTATCCTCATGAAAACTGTTTTCTAGTTTTGTTTTAGGCATTGGAGGGAAAAATAGAAACTACCCTTTGTAAATACAGAAAAAATAGCAGTTTGTAATAAGAGCTACCTCAACAAATGTGATAAAAATGAAAGAAATAATACAAAAATATATTATGATACATCTTGAAACCCTTATCTTGATTGCCTTTATGTGTGGTTAGATTTTCTCTTAATACAAAATCAATATTTTTGAAATAATAGCCTTTTTCTTCCTTTTACTTTCCCCGGATACTCCTTTAAGTGGATTCTGGAGCTGCATGACCATGTCTTCCTTTTTAGTGTGTAGTTAGTGTTCTTGTCCTCAATTCACATTTATTCCATACAGACCTATTATTTCATTACTACCACCTAAAAATAATAGCATTTATTAAGAGATGCCTGTTGTGTGTTCCTGGGTAGTGCAAGCACTTAATGTGCTCAGCTGTTACTGAAAGAATAGAGGTTTGAGTCCACTCAAAGGTGCCTTGGGAAAAAAGCCTTGAAAAAAAGAAAATGAATGAGACTACACACTCAAATATAGACAGATTTGACAAAGGTCATTTCTACATATGTATCTGTATCTATCTATCTATCTATCTATCTATCTATCTATAATATGTATCTATATACTATATTCATGCAAATATATCCTTTAATATAGTAGAGCATATGGGGGGTGGGAAGTTATGAAAATTTCTTAACCATAAACAAACACCTTGAGGGAATGAGTCAGAGGGACTAGGGGCTCAGGGCCATAGTCTCAGAGACATCAAGTTTAATTGGCATAACATAGTCTACAAGACAATGTTCTATATTCTACTTTGGTAAGTATCAGCTGAGACCTTAAAAGCTTATGAGTGGCCACCTAAGGACAACCATTCATCACTCCCTGTGTGGAGCAAAGAAGAGTGAAGGGTCAAAGATGTATGGGATCAATTAGTCCAAAGGACTAAAGGACCATGTGAACCCCAGCCTCTATGACTCTGAGACCAGAACTAGATAGTGCCTGGCTATGACTGACAACTACTCTAAAAGGGATCACAATACTGGGTCCTGGATAGAGTGGAAGAAATATGTGGAACAAAACCCAAAATCATAAAAAAAAAAAAAAAAAAAATCCAGCCTTGAAGTTCCAGTAAGATGGAGGAATAGGCAGAAAAAAATACACAGACCCTCTACAACAAAGAAAAAGGGAACCAATTAATATAGATACCATAGAGAATTCTGGAGCCCTGAGCTTTGAAGGGAAGGATGCAGAAGTGGACTAAACTCCAACTAGTAGAGGAACCTGCAAGAAAACATCAAAAAAGGAGACATACAGAGCTGCAGTCTATCAGCAATCCTGGCAGCATGGGCAGCTTGGATGTTGCCAAGTGTGTTAAGACCTAAGAATTAACCTGAAAATTGAGACTGCTAGCCAGGGCTGCACAAAGGACTGCACTGGTGGCTGGTGACTTAAAGGGGAGACAGTGGAGAGGGAGATGGGCTGAGCCATTGAGTTTTGGCTGTCTGGAAAGCACAGCCATTTTGAATGTTTACAAGTGGTTCAACCATTTGGATTAATATTATTATTTTCATTCTTTTTATTATTTTTCTTTCTTCTTTCCTTCCCAGGTACTAGTTTTCAAGTTTTTCTCTCTTCTATGTTCCTGGTCCCCATTTTTTCCTCTCTTGTGGTTTTCCACATTCCTTGTTTTTCTTTTTTGTACTTTCCCATTTTTTCCTTCATTGTTCTCCTATTCTACTTCTTTTCTCTTATTCCCCCCTACACAGATATCGTGAGTGTTTCTTTTTCCATTTTTCCACTTCTCTATGTATATTTCCTTTGATATTTTAAAGTATTCATTAAATATTTTTTCTCATTTATTGCCTTTCCCTCCCTCCATCTTTTCCCCCTTTTTCTGTTTATGGTGATTGTTCCTGTGTGTTTCTTTGTCCACTTGCTCTTACTTATTTGATGGTTTTTCAATAGTTGTTTTTGTCTGAGTGGGAGACAGAACCATGCCCATGCAATGCAACCACACCCACACTTCCTGCAGCTCCATTAACTGAGTGAGAGCCACCACTTCCTTCTGCACCAACTGGCCAATGATACATGACCACCAATAAGAGCCTGACTCACCCTTAACTGCTCTTTACCAACAGTTAACAGAGATCTGTGCAGCCACTCTCATTCTTTATCACACCCACCAGAAGACAGGTAGTGAATGCATAAGTGCTACCAACTAGGAAATAGAGGAACACAGTACCCTGCTTACTCAGATAAAACCAAACATAATAATAAAAAAAGAAAATGAAAATCTTGGCCTAATCACTCCAACATACAACCACAAATTAAATATAAAGTCAACAAAGTCACAATGTCTTGGAGACAACAGACCATCACAGTCCACACAAAGAAGCAAGATAAAGCAGTAGAAACAAGGGAGCAGGATACAGACCCAGAACACATCCCTGAGGAATAAGTAGTATTGGAATTCTCTGATAAAGAATTAAAAGAATTATACTTAGGTATGGAGCTCTGGTAGCATAGTGCCTAAGGCACTTGACTGCTAACCAGAAGGCTGGCAGTTCAAACCCACCAGTCACTCCTCAGAAGGAAGGTTGGGCAATCTACTTCTATAAAGATATCACCTCGAAACCAAAGGAGGGGTTGCTATGAGTCAGGTTTGACTTGATGGCAAATAATAACAACAACAACAACAACAACAGCATACTTAGGTACCTTCAATGGATTGAGAGACAGATTAAGAAAAACATTGACAAAATTAAGGAAAACACAGAAAAAACCCTAAAACAGTTTCAGAAGAAAATACAAGAAAAAAATGACAAAATAAATGAAAAATTAGAAATGATACAAAATCCACAGGTAGAAATACAGAAAATTAATACTAAATTTCCAGAAATAGATAACACACTGAAAGGTCAAAGGAGTAGAATTGATTCAATACAAGACAGAATTAATGCAATTAAAGAAAAAACCCTGAATACTTCTTTGGAGAGGGATCAGTCAGGGAAAAAAAAAAAAAATGAAAATGAAATGAAGAAAGCATAAGGTTCATGTGGGATACCATCAAAAGGAATAACTTAAATGTCATTGGAATTCCAGAACAGGAGAGAAAAATAAAACCACTGAGAAAACTGTCCAAGAGTTGTTGGAGGAGAACATCTTTGATATGATGAAAGATGAGAATATATCCATTCAAGAAGTCCAACGAAACCCAAACAGGATAGACCCCAAAAGAAAATCACCAAGACACATCATCATCAAACTCACCAAAACCAAAGACAAAGACAGAATCCTGAGAGCAGCACATGAAAAACAAAAAGTTACGTACAAAGGACAGCCAGTAAGAATAAGCTCTGATTTCTCAGCAGAAACCATGCAAGCAAGAAGACAATGGGATGGTATATATAAAACCCTGAAAGAGAAAAAATTTCACCCAAGAATTATGTACCCAGTAAAATTGTCCCTCAAATATGATGGTGAAATAAGGAGATTTCCAGATAAGCAGAAACTAAGGGAATTTCTTAAAACCAGACCAACCTTACAAGAGATGCTAAAGGGAGTCCTTTGAACAAAGAACCAAAAATAGCAAATAACAACTGACCATTACTACACAAGATGACATAACCCAGACACCACAACTATGGACATATCCAAAGTAAAATGAGCTTATAAGATTCTAAACAGGGAACCAGAGGCATCAATTGGCAAGTGAGGACAACTACAAACAAAAAGAGGGAAAATATTGTGTAGATACAGAATTTTTAAATGGTGAGGAAGTTAAGAGAATTGCAATATAGAGTGGACTGTTCTAAATTCAGGGAGAAAATTATGAACTATAGGATAACCTCAAAGAAAAATGATAAACCTTCACATCACAATAAAATAGAGGACAAGCACAAATATTCAGCATATACTAAAACAACAGCAACAAAGGAAGTGATAACAGGATTCATAAACATAATGGGCTCAGCACAGAAAATAATATGGAACAAAGAAACCAGGGACCATGAAAAAACACATAACAAAATGACAGCAACAAATTCTTATGTGTCGATGATTACACTGAATGTTAACGAATCAAATGTACCACTCAATAGACTGAGAATTGCAGATTGGATAATAAAACAAAACCCATCAATACACTGCCTACAAGAGACATACCCTAGAGATAAAGACAAATATAGACTAAAAACCAAAGGTAGGAAAAGATATATCAAGCAAATGGCAATTTTAAGAGAGCAGGAGTGGCAATATTAATTTCTAATCAAATTGACCTTAAGACAAAAAGTATCACATGTATAAAAGAAGGACATTACATAATGATTAAAAGATCAATTGTACATGAAGATATAACCATAATAAATATCTATGGACCCAATGAAAGAGCCTACAAATGTATAAATAAGACTTTAAGACAGTTGAAAAGCCAAATAGATGACTCCACTGTCATAGTGGGAGAGTTTAATTCACCATTTTCATTGAAAGATAGAACAACTGGAAAGAAATTCAACAAAGATGGAGAAAAGCTAAACAATACAATCCACCAACTTGGCCTAATAGACATCTACATAGAACTTCACCCAACAACACCACAATATACATTCTTCACCAGTGCACATGGAACATTTTCCATGATAAACCATATGTTAGGCCATAACCAAGCCTTCATAAATTTAAAAACATTGAAATACTATAAAGCATCTTCTCAGATCATAATGCTGTCAAATTAGAAATCAACAATAGGAAGATGAACAGGAAAAGAGTAAATACATGGATACTGAAAAACACCATCCTTGAGAAAGACTGGGTAAGAGAAGAAATAAAAATAGAAATTAAAATTTCCTTGAATCAAACGAGAATGAAAACACAACATACCAAAAATCATTGGGACACAGCAAAAGCAGTGATCAGAGGCCAATTTATAGCAATAAGTGCACACATCAAAACAGAAGAAAGAGCCAAAATCAACACTTTAAATGAACATCTCCAACAATTAGAAAAAGAACAGCAAGAAAAGCCTACAGTCACCAGAAGAA